>NC_056727.1:433932440-434012440 GCF_019279795.1 Protopterus annectens
ACAAACTTTACAACAGGAGGAGGAAGCTACTACATGACAGAGCAAAATCCCTAAAAGGGAAGGCATCTCTGATCAGTACTAGCAAAAAACTACGATCACTCATAAAATCATCCAAGGCCAACTTTGAGAGAAAAATCGCAAAAGACACAAAAGACAATCACAAGGCTTTCTTTAGCTATGTTAGAAACCTGGGTGGAAACTCCCAGATATGCTCAGAGTTAGTCCAAAATGACACAAAATACACTGAAGCCACAGACATTGCCAACATTCTGGCAGACAGGTTCAGTGCAAATTTCTCCTCCCCCTCCCCCCCAAAAGGAGAAATATCTATCCCAACAGAGTGTAGACTCCCTAACATCTCAGATGCCCAGGTGAGAGCCGCCCTCTCTAAAGCTAAAAACACAGCATCAATGGGACCGGACGGTGTCCCAGGCTGTGTGGTACATGAACTCCAAGAGGAACTAAACCCACACATAAGGCTGCTGTTTAATCTTAGCCTTACTACAGGATACGTACCCAAAGAGTGGCATACGGCAACAGTGGTCCCACTCCACAAAGGTGGTGCTTCTACGGACCCTGGAAATTACCGCCCCATAAAGTTGACGAGCCTGGTCTGCAAAGCTATGGAGAGGATCATTATGGAACTCATAAACAAAGACATTGGGGACCTACAGACATTGGATCCTACCCAATTTGGCTTTGTCAAGGGCAGATCCTGCCTTTTGAACTTGGTCGACTTTTTTGAAACAGTCACTAAGGCCATTGATGAGGGTAAGGCAGTTCACACAGCCTACCTTGACCTTGCAAAAGCCTTCGACACAATATCCCACTCGGGCATCATAGACAAACTCACCAGCTTAAATGTAAACCCATATATCACAAGATGGGTTGCAAACTGGCTCAAGGACAGAACCCACAGGGTCAGAGTTGCTGGAGCCATGTCAGACTCTAAGCTGGTCACAAGTGGTGTCCCACAGGGCTCAGTCCTGGGACCCCTCTTGTTCGGCATTTATTTTTCCGAGGTGCAGGCAAACAAAGGAGGATTGTGGCTGACAAAGTTCGCAGATGACTGCAAACTGGGTGCCATAATCGATACTCCAGCGGACACAAGCATCCTTCAGAGAGGCCTCATAGAAACAGATAATTGGTGCCAGAGCCATGGCCTTAAGCTGAACACCAAAAAATGTATAGTCATACCCTTTGGGAAAAACAAGGTACCCACAAATTACCACATAGGTGGTAATCCATTAAGTACGGAAGAGGTAATCAGGGACCTAGGGACTCAAATTGACAGTAACCTCTCATTTGACACTTACATTGCCAAAGTGGTTAGGAAGACCTTCTATATTGCCCACCTTATCATGAAGGGATTCACATCTAGATCAAGAGAGGTCATTGTGCCCCTGTACTCTTCTCTTATCAGGCCAATGATTGAGTACAATGCCCCATTTGGGATGTATCTTACCCGACACCTGCAGCAGTTGGAAAGACCCCAAATGTTCCTCACCAAGAGGATAAAGGGTCTCAAACATATGTCATATGCTGCCCAGCTGAAGAAATTCCAGCTCTATTCAGTCGTATACCACCTACTCAGAGATGATCTGTGCCTGACATACAAGGCCATGTCCAATCCGGAATTAATGGACATGCTCCACCTCAGAAAATCCAAATCCATCAGAGCCACGAGAGCAAGAGACTTGAACCTCAACACAGAGATAAATAGGACATGCTGGAGGGACAGATTCATAACCCAGAGGCTCCCTACACTCTGGAACAGAATCCCAGTCCATGTTAGGCAGAGCCCCTCACTAACTCTATTCAAGAGAAATCTTGACGAGTGGATGGGAGATCGTAGGTTTACCCCGGGGGTCATCTCTTTGTCACTACTAGACAGAGGCACAGTAAACCAAACCCTAAATGGGCATAGTATTCTCATCCTAAGGGGTGGTGAAAGCCACACACACTCTGGCTAGGCTTATAAATTCTCTAGGGCAGATAGCCTAGTACGAACCTATGAACCTATGAACCTAATTCCCCAAACCAGGTTAGGACGCGGTGCTGCATAACTACTGTGCCTTGCTTGAATATGATTTGCATAATTCTGTACACTAATATTACTTCTGCGTCATTCCTAGCCTAGACCTCAAACTTGGCCTGCAAGACATTGGCTACCAAGCAAGTACCATATAGCAGCAGTATAATATAGGTAGGTACTAATATATATATATATATATATATATATATATATATATATATATATATATATATATATATATATATCCTTGCTGGGCTCAGTTGGTTCAGTATGGCTATTAAACAGATTCTTGGTAATCTGTATGGACCTCAGTCTTCTACTGCAACTCTAAGAACATTAAGCAAGTGCTAAGAAAATATACCACTGTTAAGGCCCACTGCTTTCTACGCTGTTTAAGCTCAGGATTCTCAATACTAATTTCTTCTTTAGCCTACCATCTTCCCTTCTCTGTGTCATCTTCTGCCATCAGTTCCTGTTTATATTGCAAGTTATTTGTTCCATGTACTGCTGCTATGTTCTCCTATTGACATTCAGGTTAATTTCTGGAGTGTAGTTTATCCAGACTATAAGCACACATGTTCTTGGGGTGACCTCCTCTCCACTTGCACATCTCCCTTACACTCTAGAGAGAACAAATATTCTGTCGCTACCTAAGTGGTGACAACAAGATCTCTGCGTACTAAGTCTAAAGAATGAAAACTTAGTTTGTTCTGCTCATAGCCCATACGGCACATTTCATTAGCGTGGACTGGTTCTTATGACACAGTACGTTCTATCTCCACCTTTAGTAGAACACATGTCCTCCTGATCGTCACAGTGGAATATGATCCTAAGCTTCCATTCATTCCCTGATACCCTCTTACTCCACTGCCAGGTTAATAAGGTGACAGTGACATCGCTGCCCATCATTCTCAGTTCATTTGTAATGACTGGCTTTAAATATAGATTAAACAAACTCTTCAATGTGTACTGTGTTACACCTAAGGAATGTAAAGCTAAAACCTAACATGACCACTATCATTTCTCCCACCAAAAGAATTGATCTACGACAGCACATCAAGCCACAGTCAAGGTTTGAGAAGTATCTGGTTTCAGAACAGTAAAGTGTATGTCTGCTATTTGCAGATGTTGTCCTGTTGGCCTCAATGACTGTACTCTCCCACATGTACTGTGATGGCTTGCCACTGATTGTGAAGAAGCTGGAGGGAGAATCAGTATTTCTAAATTAGAGGTCATGGTCTTTTCCCAGAAAATATCAGATTGATTTTGCAGGTGAGGCTAGAGGGACTTCTGTAAGTGGAGTAGTTTGCCTCAGGGTCTTGCTTATAAGTGAGGTTAGAGGGCATCAGATGAGTGACCAGATGGTGGGTTAAGCTCTAGCAGATCCCTATCAATTGATCAAGTTTTCACAAACTCAAAATCCACATGGTCAAAACCATCTGACTGAGTTGTTGAAAACTCAATGCTTTTGAATAGAGATCACGGTACAGCAAGGATTGGGAAATGTACTCTTTTCTTCACTGCAGTGCAGTCTCGGAGTTGATATATATATATATATATATATATATATATATATATATATATATAATTTTCAGGGGGGCTGCAGGGGGGCTTGTCCCCTGCATAAATGTAAAAAAAGTAAATTATTGTGTTTTTTTTTTATGTTTGAGTTTTCTGAAACTCAATTATATGGTCTCTTTCATATGAATTTCAAGTTTCTGAAAACTTGATCATCTGACAAAGATCCACTCTAGCAGTTCTGCAGCCATAATACCAGTTTGTGGAAGTGAAGTGGCAGCTAAGTCCTACGATGAAGCTCTCAGGTTACTAGTCAGTCTATGTCAATATCCTTACCATCTGGGCACGAAAATTGTGAAGCAACTGAAAGGATGAGATCATGGAGAAAAGTGGTTCCTTCATAAGATTACTGTGTTCACTTTCTGGGACAGACTAAAGAATTTAGCAATCTAGGAGCATCTTAGGATGGAGACACCACTCCCCAGGACTGAGAGGAAGCTAGATGAGGTGGTTTGAGAATGTGGTGAAAGTGTCCTATAAGTGCCTCAAATGGAAGGTGTAGCAGGAACATTTCACTGAGCGGCAGACCCAAGAAAGGACCAGACAGACGAGAAAGAAATATCTCTTAGATGGCCTAGAAACCAAGGCTTTAGTTTGTGTAACAGATGTTACAGTTTCAGGAATAATACCAATGATGCTTTCAAACAAACACACTATACACTTACTTATAATGATAATAAAGTGAGTGAACAACAGTGCCTTTGGTGTTTTAAAATTCAGTCCTTGCAGTCTTATTTTAAAGGAGAGATATATTTTTCTTTATTATGCCAACTTCCAATTGATTTTTAAGACAGAGAAAAGAAAATGTTAGTTTCAAGGACCATCACTGATTTTTAAATGTGACTGATGTGTTTATTTGTGCTAACAGATGTAAACACCTTAGCAGATCTGTGCTAATCTGTATTAATCTACATTAATGTGTTTGTATGATCAATGTGCACCTGTATCTTACAATAATGACATTGCCGAACATAGTTGGAACCATGATTAGTTACATATTATGCAATGACTGGCCATTAGTATTCAAAAACGTGCACATTGATTGACCAGCCCAACCAGCGTGCCCGTTGTTAATCCCAGAATATACCAACGGAAAAAGGTCCGGTCACCTAGACTTCTTTATGTACGTATATTCCAAAACTTTTATTTTTCTTTCAACAAAAATTAAAAAAAAAACTATAGTCCATACTCCAGACATACCTGAGAGGCAGCATGAAGGAAATACAAGGAAAATCAGGTACGTTACTTAAAACTAAAGACACGTACTTGATTTTCTATGCATTTCCTCCATTCTGTCTGTCTCTCTCTCTCTCCTCCCCCTGAAGTAGCCCAAACTTTTTTTTAATAATAAAAAAAAAAAACAAAAAAAAAACAAAAATGGATCAACAGAGCCTTTCTTTTCTCTGTTGCTTCCTTTTCAAAGCATTGATGTACTGGGTATGCATGGGAATGCAAGACCCAAACGCATGTGCAGTACATCAAAACAAGGCAGCAGTATACCACCAGCCACGGAAGAACAGTAATGCGCCGTTATACAAAGACATTATTTAAGAAAAGTAAGTACTTTTTTCTTAAATAATGTCATTGTATAATAGCAATAACTGACTCTGCAGTTGTGGTATATTGAAATTTACCCATGGTTGGCTTTATTTAATCACTCGGGCTTCACCTTCATGATTAAACCACACCAACCGTGGGTAAATCTTCAATATACCACACCACGTCATCAGTTATTGCTTAATTAATACTTCTCTGTTTTGATATTAGGATTTTAGTATTGGTGCTTGCCATTTCCATGGCATTACCATTGACAAGACACAATGCTGACCCTAAATAGCACTTTTCTTCAGTAAACACTTGTGCAGATAGTGCCAACAGTCCAGAAAACAAATTTGTCTAAGCCAATAAAATAAAATTAAGTTTCCAGATAAGTTAGTCTATAGCACTGGACCACCTGTGTTCTGCAGACTAAATCGAATGTCAATTTTTTTTCAGTTTCACTACAAAGCTGTTCAACCAAACTACAGCTGGTATTCAATCTAAGTATATTTATCAAGTAATGCTTTATTTAAACTTAAAATATTTGTGCTAGGGAAAATGGGAGAATAATTAATGGTCCTTTAAATTGACCTTCCCTTGGAGGGATATCACCAGGCTACAATAAACAAATTACTAATAAAACATATCAGATAATGTGAAATGTCAATTAAAACAAAGCAAGCATCATCAAATATTTCTAGTACAAGTTGTATCATTCGACTATGTTTTAAATACACAGGTACCTTAAAGCTCTGTTAACATGTGCTAAACGAGATAATACAAGGCAAGCCTCAGCAAGTGCTTCTAGTATAAGATTTATGTTCTAAATGCACAGTTATCTTAAATATCCATGTAAGGATATAATGTTATAAATTCCATGTTACATATTATTATTAAAATTTTTCATTAATATGAGATTAGGAACACAGGGGGCCAGATTCATGAACATCTACACTAAGTGTACACTAAGTGAACATGATATTCAAGAACATCCTTAGCCCAGTTTTTATAGGTTCATAGGTTCATAGGTTCATACTAGGCTATCTGCCCTAGGGCATTTATAAGCCTAGCCAGAATGCGTTTGGCTTTCGCCACTCATTTTAAATTTATTTTGCTATGCCCTTTTTCGCGGTTAGTATACTGCGCCTCTGTCTAACAGTGACACGGAAGTGATACCCGGGGTAAACCTACGATCTCCCATCCACTCATCAAGATTCCTCTTGAAGAGAGTCAATGAGGGACTCTGCCTAACCTGGACTGGGATTTCATTCCAGAGTGAAGGGAGCCTCTGGGTTATGAATCTGTCCCTCCAGCATGTCCTATTTATTTCAGTGCTGAGGTTCAAGTCTCTCGAGCGCGTAGCTCGATGGGATTTGGATTTTCTGAGGTGCAGCATGTCCATTAATTCCGGGTTGGACATGGCTTTATACGTCAGGCACAGATCGCCTCTGAACAGGCGGTATGCCACTGAGTAGAGCTGGAGTTTCTTTAACTGGGCAGCATATGGCATCTGTTTGAGCCCTTTGATCCTCTTGGTGAGGTACTTTTGGGGTCTTTCCAGTTGCTGCAGGTGTCTGGTAAGGTACATCCCAAAGGGGCATTGTACTCAATTATGGGCCTGATGAGGGATGAGTCAAGAGGCACGATGACCTCCCCTGATCTAGATGTGAATCCCTTCATGATTAGGTGGGCTATATAAAATGTTTTTCTAACCACTTTGGCCATGTGGTTGTCAAATGAGAGATTGCTATCAACTTGGGTCTCCAGGTCTCTAATTACTTCTTCTGTACTTAATGGATTACCACCTATGTGGTAATTTGTGGGCACTTTGTTTTTGCCAAAGGGGATGACTATACACTTTTTGGCATTTAGCATGAGGCCATGGCTCTGGCACCAGTTGTCTGTTTCTATGAGGCCCTTTTGGAGGATGCTTGTGTCGGCTGGAGAGTCAATTATGGTGCACTTTGCAGTCATCTGCGAACTTGGTCAGCCACAGTCCTTCCGTGTTGGCCTGTACCTCCGAGAAATATATACCGAACAAGAGAGGTCTCAGGACTGAGCCTTGTGGGCACCACTTGTAACTGGTTTGGAGTCTGACATGGCTCCAGCAATTCTAACCATGTGGGTTCTGTCCTTGAGCCAGTTTGCAATCCATCTAGTGACATAGGGGTTTATATTTAAACTGGTGAGCTTATCTATAATGCCCGAGTGGGGTATTGTATCGAAGGCTTTTGCGAGGTCCAGGTAGGCTGTGTGGACCACCTTCCCCTCATCAATGGCCTTGGTGACTGTTTCAAAGAAATCAACCAGGTTTAAGAGGCAGGATCTGCCCTTAACAAAGCCGAACTGGGTAGGATCCAGTGTTTGTAGGTCCCCAATATCTTTATTTATGAGGTCCATGATGATCCTTTCCATAGCTTTGCAGACCAAGCTAGTCAGGCTTATGGGGCGATAGTTTCCAGGATCCATTGAGGCACCACCTTTATGGAGAGGGACCACTGTTGCTGTACGCCACTCTTTGGGCACATATCCTGTAGTAAGGCTGAGATTGAACAGTAGTTTTATGTTTGGGTTTAGCTCTTCTTGGAGTTCATGTAGGACACAGCCCGGGACACCATCTGGTCCCATTGATGCTGTGTTTTTTGCTTTGGAGAGGGCGGCTCTTACCTGAGCATCTGAGATGTCAGGGGGGCAGCACTCTGCTGGGATAGATATTTGCCCTTTTGGTGGGGGGGGGTTTGCGCTGAACCTGTCAGCTAGGATGTTGGCAATGTCTGTGGGTTCGGTGTATTTTTTGTTCTATCTAATAACTCATAAAGATTATACTAACCGGACATGTAGTCTAGAGTTTGTGGAAACATTTATGAATCCCCCTTGATATTTAAGGCCACAAGAAAATCAGTAGGAAAACTAAAATTAGGAGAAAGAAGGTGGGAGTTATGCTTGTGTTGTCTGTTCAATCAGAACTTATTCACAATAATAAAACTTGAAGTAAAGTTGATTCAAATGTCTTTTGATAAGTAGCCATGTTTTAACATAGATTGTAGGTGATTATCTCTTGTTTTTTGAAGGAAGATTAGCTTTGTACACACATAAAACATCAATTTCATGAATGTTAGCAACACGGTGCTTTGTTTTACTATGGTAAGCAAAGGCACAAGTTCCTTATTCTATTTTAGCATGTTTTGTTTATTGCTTATTAATATTAAACATAATAACCTTCAAATTATAGTAGCACAGGCGAAATACATTGTTTCATTACATTAATAAAGAAAATAATATACATATATAGTTTTAACAAATTAAATAATTATTAATTTAAAATTCTTTACATTATATGCATGTAATCAAAAAATGTAATGTTATGAATCAGAAGATTAAACTGAAAAAGTTGAAAGAAATGTAATTAACATCTATATCACATTTCTCCAGCAGCTATAAGATTTTTGCTCAGTATAATTTAAATCTATATTCTTTCTAACATTATATATTTTTTTTAATTCATTTCTTGAATATTCCACTCTATGAATACAGGTTTCCATTCAGCATGCAAGATCATAGATGTACATTGGTTTTTATAAGTGATCAATATAGAACTGATTTGTTACGCCAGAGTTTCCAATAGAAATTCATTTGCTAACAGCACAAACTTAAAATAAGGAGTAAAATAAATGGGGAAAGTAGGTTAGGGTCTATATTAGCTTTTACTTATGTTGTTTCATAAAGCTTCTTTACTATGGAGCACTCTCTATCCAGTATGCCATTCACTACTGTTAAAGATATTTGTAAACCAAAGGTTAGCCCTGATGTACATGAAGACAAATGTTCCTGTTTTGTTATACGATGTTGCAGAACTGAAATAATGCAGAGTTCCTTTGGTACCCAGAAGTGATGAGAAGTGAAGAACGTGAGAAGCAACACAGGATGTATATTGTAGTCTTGCATTACCTATGTCAGTACCCTGTTTTGTTTAACACAAGACCTACCTCAGCTTCTTGTAAGAAAAATAGCCACTGCCTCAAAAAATCCAGCAAGGAAAAGAGTGAAAAAATATATAAACTCAAATTTTATGATCGACTGTTATGGTGACCTCTCTAATGAAGACCTACATTAAGTTCAAATTTAATTATTTACTGTGCTATGTAGACTGCTGCATGGCTATACCAGTTATAGTGATAGGTGACCTACACTACCTGCATTATTAACAGGTATTGCAGGTAGGAGGTTCAATTTTCAAAATGAATATAAACAGGTTCTAGCACTGGAACTATAACATAAGTTGCCTAAGTTTTAAAAATAACTGGTTTAAGTTTGTAATGTTATTTAACTGATTTACTAGTAGCTGCTTATGAACCTATGTTTCTTCCTTTATCACAAAACATTGCTATTATGTAAAAAATCGGCCAAAGAAGTACATGAAAACCTAAAATAAGATGTCTCATAGTTTGCAACATAAAATATAATGTTAGTATCTAGATTAAAGCTAGTAATGAAATAATGCTACATAAATATGCCTAAAGACTTTAAAAAGTCAAGTAAAAACTGATACATGGATTTCTGATATAGGTCCAGTCGATTATACAGAGAACAACTTTCTTGACTATGGAAAAATCATCGAAAATGCTCTCTTGACTGTATCTCAACCCAGGGATTTTGTGCAGGTGTTCTACCCTGCATTTCTCCATTACTGGGGGCATTAGCCCCTCTTACTTGCTTAAATGTATCGACTCTAGGATTTCATCACTTTGTAGTAAGGCAGCAATATCAGTATGTTACCCTACTTAGGGTAATTGTTCTTGATACAATAGACTGTAACCAGATTACCAGAAAGCTACCCTACCGCTTATTAACAGTTAAGTGGATGTAGTGTCATCTGGCTAACTTGAACTCCACAATGTTAAACTTCCAAGTTGCTGCCTTGCATAAAAAATCATAGCCATTGTGTTTTCTAAATCTGCATTGACACAGATTTCTTTGTTTTTGAGGAGTTCTGTGTTTTTTTCTTTGTATGTGTGCAACTGTAGAGTTGGTATATATAACTCTGGGGGGGAGGGGGTTGTCCTCTTCAATAAAACCCCTTCATTTTAGTTTTATCACCAGGAGGAGTTTTTGACATGTTAAATTTGGTGGGTTGGGTTCTCGTTCAGATGGAACTCAATAATTCATACTGGAAGTTTCCCAGAACACTTAAGACTTTTATGTATACATTTCTCATAACAGACTATACCCAGCAGAGATTTACAATTCCAAAGGTGAATGAACTCAGCATAGATTTACAGTTCCAAAGTCAAATATTGTTATTAACCCCCTACATTATCTTATATGGAGTATAGATACCATATAAAATATGCTCACTAAAGTTACAGTTTCTATAGATTTATATGTTTACAGGATAGTAGCAGCAATAAATAGTATATTTGTATCTACTGAAAAAATGAGGCTAACAAGATAATGATATTCTCCATCAAGGGAGATGTCCCCATGCATTATTATCTGGGACAATGTTTATTAATCCAACATATACCTCAAAATCCTTAATTATTGAACCACATACTTCAAAGGGCAATAATGTCATTTCGTGTTGATTTTATTGTGATCATTACTGTTGAACTTTTGTTCTGTATGTGGTCACAGATTATTTAGTTTAGTTTTTTTTTTTTTTGTTGTTGTTTTGTTTTGTTTGTTTATTTGTTTTTGTGGTGACTGATGTGGAAGAATGGGGAGTTTAAAATTTTTTGGTGTATCTGAACCAGGTCCTTATCAGTTCAGTGAAAAATCAATTCATCAAACAGCATTTTCAGTGCAAGTCGAACTGTTCATATTGAGACTGTGGTACAGTGAGGATCGGGAAATTTGCCCTTGCCCCATTGTAGTGCAATCTCAGAGTTGGTATATATAATTATATTATATATAATTAGTGTGGGGGGGGTTGATGAATGGCATTTATCCAATAAAATGGTGTGCATTGTATTGACCATTCAATGATGTGATACAGACCCATCTGAACCACAAGTAAGGTGTGTTTATACTGCTTTGTGCAACAGACTGCCACAATTAGAACAAAAACACTGTTGTGTTTTCCTGGGTATGTGTCCTTTTTCATATTTTTGCAACTATTATATTAATGTATTTAAACAAGGAGGGTGCAAGTGGCCTTCCTCCTCAACAAAACTTTTTTTTATTATATATTTCATGTACAGGAATGGATTTATTTGTCCCATTTTAGCAGGATATGATGATCATAGTTTCATCAACTTTTCATAGAATCCTATCAGCTTCTTCACAGTTTGAATGCAGCATGTTTTTTTTTCAGAGATATATTTTGCAAGCTCACCTTAAGGTCAGTAAAATGCAGGCATTTCATTGTGACAAATGAACAACTCCTGCCCAGAAAAAAAAAAGCTAATGTTCTTTCAGGCTGAGAAGCAATGTTATTAAGATCCCATTCTACCCATCTGCAATGGATAATCTCTAATGTGACTACATAAAACCAGTCAATAAACTATATAATTGTTTTCTATATAAAGTAATTTTGTTAAAATTCAGGTTAAGTCTTGACAGCTAGGTGGATTCACACAAATTCACTCCCAAGATTAGCTGTAATACTCTTATCAAGACAGAAGATAAACCTGTTTGTTATACTCCTAAAGTTGCAAGAATAAGCTTGACATGCTTATTCAGACCATTTGCTAATATTATTCTATGAATCTATGGGTTCCCAGGGTTTGCATATCAATTGATACAAATAAAATATAATTTAAAGATACGCTAGTGGCAAGGTCACCTTAATTCTGAATCAGAGACTTCCGTCTACAATAATGCAAGAGGAAGTAACTCAAGCAGACTGACTTTTAACATATTTATCATTTTCATATTGGAAACAAAATCATTGTTTGCATGAAATGGAAGTCATAGCATTTTTTGTACTTTCTGTGAGCTGTTTTCATTATTCATTTTTATATAACTTCTTTCTACCAGCCAAGTCACTTTTGTGTCTTTTTCTATCACTCTTTGATTATTCAATAATCTCCCCATTTCCTAGATTCTGTTCCTTGCTGTGCCTCCTATAAAAAGAGTACTACAACTAGTGAAATGTTGCCATATAATACAGATTAATCTGACCTGACAGCAGCTATGATTTTGGCACTGACCAATGCAATGTACACTGGTTAAAGTATGTTGGCTACTGCCCTTGGGTTTGCAAACAGTGGATAGATGGGATTCGTAATCAGTTTTTCTGTTATTCAAGTATTTGTACAGTTCATGGACACATACAGTGTTTTGGCAATTCAAAAAGAATGCTTGTGCATGTAGGCTTTGTAGTATTTACAGAGGGGAAGGTAGTGCATATGCATGAGTAACTAAGGCATGCTGAAATTCAGAAATATTGCAGGTCAAAATTGTTCAGATGAAATGAGAAAGTACAAATAGGAGTAGCACATAAGACAATGCCAGTGTGCACAGAAGAAGAGTTAGAAATTACTGCAGGACTGAGTCACCTGAGAAAGGTAAATTTATACCCAACAATAGAGAGCTGCGCTGCCAACATGGCAGTTTCTGCAGTAGCTACTCCACCTTACATTGCATGCCCTAACTGACTAGCAACTTGTTTAGTAAATGAGTAGACATGTGTGATGTGCTCTGGTCTTACACATATCTGTATACCATGACAATACAGATGTACTGGATCCACAAAGAACACATTAATGCATATTGTATAGTAGTTATGATGCTGAAGCTAGTACAGCTTTTGTGGCACTGTTCATGGTTTGTTCAAACTCTGCCTCAGACCTTACCATATGGCGGAAGTATTACGATTTGTACAGGTGACAGGGGACACACTAGTCAGTGGCATGGAATGCCTACACAGTGAAGGGCACAGGATACATATGAGGGAAGTTAAACACGTCATTATGTCTTGTTGTCACTGGGCCACCCACTGGATGTTTCATGGGTCATGCCATGTTGTGTGCCATGAGACATCTAATAGGTACTTCCCCATTGTGTTCCTTGTGACATTGCTCATGGTGTTCTGTGGGATGTCCTCTGGGGTGTTTCGTAGATGCTATCTGGTGCATTATATTGTGTATTCTACTGTGTAAACATCTCACTGGCTTGGAGTCCTTCAACTCAAGACCATCCACTATGGTCATTGTAAATTACTATTATCAAGGTTTTAAAATTAGTACAATGACATGGTGTTCCATATTTGGATTAGAGTGTGCCTGCAAGGGATGATAATGAAGATTCACAAGAATAACCATGTCACTGAAGACAGACCTTCCAGACACTGATACAACCATTATGGCTTAACTTCTTTGACCAGCTGCAGATGAATGTACTGCATCTATCCATGATCTTGCACTTGCAATTCGATTGTTAGGTTTAATTACTCTGACTCTTTGGGGTTTCTAGTACCATGACAGGAATGGACCCCATTCCTACATCAGTTAGAGTTCAAGAAATTAGTATTGCTTCAGTCTTTGATGTTAGCCAAAAGAGGTCTACTCAGCACTTGCTATGTTCCCAGAACTGTCTCATTTTGCAGTTCATACAGGATTACATATGCAGGTAATATACTTATGTATGTCTGTAAATCTTTTTATTAGTCCTGTTGCTGCTACTATTTCAGAACTGTCTGGTTATCTTTCTCCCATAATGATCTCCTTTCTGCTTACAAATCCTGGTATTTTATGACTTTGTTTCTCTTAGTCTGCACATAAGACTCTGCAATCACTGGATGCAGCAGTTTCAGTGATCAATGCTACTTTGTTTTTTTTTTCATGGACTACAATATATGGTTTTCTTGCATATAATCTGAACTGCTGGTAATGGGTGAGACCATGTGATATAACCTTTATCATTCTCTATAATATTTTACGAGCCATGTTTCCATTGCTTCTCAGCTACTTCTATATTGCAGTGTTTACACAATTCCATATTCAACAGTCTTGCCACATTATTATGCCTTTTAGTATATAGCTCTCTGCCATGACTGTATCACAGCCAGCAGCAAGATGTGTGACTGTTTCTAGTTCTGTTTTACAAAAGCTACATTTGTCTGTTTCTGCCGCTTGCTCTATAGACTTTTGCAAACCAATGTGTACATAGTCCACTATATTGGACAGCCATATTTAGCCTTTCATCATTTGATTTCAGTTTACCTCTTATTAGCCATTCCTACATCAAGTCTGGAGAAACATAAGGGTGGTCTGGAAGTTCTCTCTATTTGCCACTATATTTGTGGATTTTCCATTTTTTGCTTCTCACCTGATCCTTTTCTTTATATTCGTCCTTTTTTAACTCTCAGTTGCTGTCTGATTTTTGTCTACTTCTGGTATGACTTGCTTTGCAGCTTTATTCTGAAATGCTTTTGTTAAACTAAGCAAAGATGCCATCTTGTACTTCTCTTTATACTTTAAAACTTTAACTATGTTTGGATCTGATGAGGTCAATGAATATGTATGCCATTCCACAATTGCTGATCTATACTTGCAGTCAGTTTCAAAGAGCCCTATACCTCCTTAGGAATGAGGGATGGTTAATCTTGGCATGCACTGTTTTTTATATATCCCTATCTCATCAGATGGGTGACCCACTGGCTGACAGATAGGACCCACAGGGTCAAAATAGGTACCACCACCTCCAATAGCAGATCTGTCATTAGTGGTGTTCCCCAGGGATCTGTCCTAGGACCCCTACTGTTTGGCATCCACTTCTCAGAGGTCCAGGCAAAGACAAAGAGCTTGTGGCTGACCATGTCTGCGGATAACTGTAAGTTGGGTGCTGTCATTGACTCCCCAAGTGATGCTAACATACTGCAGGAGGGTTTCACAGCTACAAATAACTGGTGCCAAAGTCATGGCCTTAAGTTAAATGCAAAAAATATATTATCATACCATTCTGAAAAAACATGGCTCCTACTGATTACCACATCAACGGCAACCCCTTAAGCACACAACCTGTTTTGAGAGACCTGGGTACTCAGGATGACAACAATCTCACATTTGACCATCATGTGACAGTAGTGGTCAGAAAAGCCTTTTTCTTGGTTCATCTCATATGTAAAGGGATTGCACCCAGGAAAAATGAGGTTATTACCTCTCTGTACTTCTCCCTCATTAGATCTATAATTGAGTATAACACCCATTTGGTATGTACCTCTCCAAACACCTGCACTAACTGGAAAGGCCACAGAAATACCTAACAAAGAGAATCCATGGCCTCCAACACCTGTCTTATGTGGACAGGCTCAAATCACTATCACTCTACTCAGTATCATACAGATTGCTCAGAGGTGATCTGTGTCTTGCCTACAAGGCAGCATCGGACCCTGCCTTCCTAGAGATGCTCCATATCTCTAAATATAACTCCTCATACATTACCCACTCAATAGGCCTAAATATAATATGCAACATCAACAAAACCTGATGGAGAGACAGGTTTGTCTCCCAGAGGCTTCCCCGTCTCTGGAACAGACTTCCCATACATGCCAAACAGAGAGCCTCGCTGGCCATTTTCAAGCGCAACCTTGATGAGTGGATGGGAAACCACAAATTTGTCCCAGGGGTTCCATCTATGTCCCTCACTGACAGGGGTGACAGGTGCTGACTGAGGTTTCTTTTTGTGGATAAACTATTAGCTAGGCTTGTAAGGGCCCCAGGGCCATTAGCCTAGTAACCTCCTATGAGCCTATGATCCTATGATTTGATAACTATGAAGCATTTTCTTGTTTTCTTATCTAACTAGTTAAATGCTTTCTATGGCCAGTCAGTCACACTGAAGCTGTAGGTTAGAACAGAAAGAGCAAACTGATTTATAGCTTGGACTTTATTCCTACACGTCGGAGCAGTTTCCATTATTATGTAACAGTCGAACTTGTTTCATATGCTGCCAAGGTGATGCTGAAGATTCTTCAAGCTGGTCTTAAGTAATATACAGACAGAGAACTGAGAGATATACAGGCTGATTTTAGGAGTGATGCAGGTGCCAGTGATCAAAGAGCTAACATCTGTGGATAACACAGAAAGCAAAGGAGTTCCAGAAGGAAAAAACATACTTCTGCTTTATCAAGTACTCTAAAATATTTAATTGTGAGCACCATTGCAAGGTGTGGGGAGTTCTTAGAGAGGCAGAGATACTAGATCACCTTATTTGTCACCTAACAAATCTGCATGCAGACTAGGTATCAACAGTTAGAACCAAATATGGAAGAACTGAGTAGCTTATAAATTGGAAGGTAATGTGATGAGGCTGTATATTGCTTCCCTACTTATTTAATTTATATGCTGACTATATCACTCAAAATGCTGTGTCTAATAAATCAGAATCACTATACAAATGGTAATGCATCATTTAATTGACAGATAATTCTGCTAAACTAAAATATCTAAATAATTGAGAGGTCACATTTTCAGAATAATGATACTCCAAAGGTCATAAAAACACAAAAGACAGAATAAAACATTTTTGCAGGGATGCAAGCTGGGCTAACCAGATCTGGGGGCAAGCACCCCTGCCTTCTTTTTTATACATACAAACTTCACGATTGCTGAAACACAGATAAAAGAGAGAAGGTAGAAGATGCATACAACACACCTTCTCCTTCTCTGACTCCAGTAAACCACAGGTAAGCACACAATATGTGACCTCGTCAGTGCAAATGCATTGAAATGTCAGTGACAGGAAACAGGCTTACTTTGATGTTTCAATACACAACACAGCAGAATGCAACAAAAATGGTTTCACAGATAAATCAGATGACGGAATCAGATTGCAGGCAGAAATATTTCTGCTCACCATAAAAAATAAGATTAAGTCATCTAGTTCTATCAATTTTTTTGTAAACAGATGGGGAAGAAGTGGAGGCAATCACATTTTTTTTTTCCTGAGATTGAAATTATCTGTAGATGGTGAGTGCAGTCATGAAATCAAAGGACGCTTGCTTCTAGGGAGGAAAGCTATGGTCAATTGGTTAAGCTATTAAAGATGAAAGAAAAGTGTTGCCAAAGGAAGTCACAATAGTCAAAGCTACATAATAACATGAGGAAATGTAATTAAAGCTGTACATTTCAGCACTGATACTTTTTCAATCTGGTGTTGGAGAAAACATTTATGAATATCGTGGATTGTAAGAAGATCAAGTCAGTTAATATTTAAGAAAATAAATCCACACTGTACAATACATTTTTTCATCTGATAGTAAAATTAAAACTGAAATATTTTGGTTATGTAATGTGATGAAAAAAATCACTGGAGAAGGCAGGAATATGGAAAAAGATTGAAGTTAAAAAAGAAGGAGGCAATAAAAACTAAGACGAATAGACAGCATTACTAAAGTAATTATTCTTAATTTATGGGGCCTTAACGAAGCAGTGCAGGGCAGGCAGACTTGGTGTGCTAAAGTCCTTGGTGTTATGAATAATTGTACTGAATGACGAACAACAGCAAAATGTCAGACGGATCTAGTGCTGCATGTCATAATTTTTAGAGTGAAGTTTAAATGCTCATGAGGATCCAACTGAGCACCTTATGGCATGATGCATATCATGGTGATCAGCTGCAGGATGACATGCATGGCTTTGGTACCACTCATCTCCTACTGCTTATTGACTTCCATGCACTTTTGTACTTCTGGTAGTGTGTTGTACAGTAGGGGTTGTGCAGCAACACAAAGTCATGACTGGGTGGGAGGTATTTCCATATCAGATGTGGCATTGATCCTGTGTTGCACATGGCTCTTAGCCAATCATGGACAAATCTAAACAAAATCAGTGGCAAATCCAGAATTTAAGCAGGGACACTTTTATAATATTAGTATTATTAAGGCGAGATATTGACAGAATAAGAAACTGTGAAGCAACATGCATTTCCTGTAATAAAAGAAGTCCATAGCTCCTAATTCTTGTCATTAAGTCTAAGTCACCACCTATTCTTCAAAGGTCACAGTTTCAGGATGGAATAAGAGGGACAGAGCTAAAATTTCAGTAAAATTGTAGGAGTCTCTGAAAATAAGAGGCAGCAGAGAGTACTCCTTTAGTATGGAACTGTGGTGCTTAAAAGTAGTCTCTGCTTGTACCTCCTACAAAGAAGACCTGATTGCATAATCATCATAACCTGTATCTCCAACATCTCTGTGAGAGTCTCACTGTTATCCCTCATGTGGACTATGGTTCTTCTTTGCTTGTTTAGTCATATGTAATGTCCTCACATTCTGAGCAGATGGAACAAAGATCTAGACATCTGCAGCAGGTACTTTAGTGTCCACTTGGTCATAGCCTCTGAGTCTTGGACAATATAATGCACATCAAAATTTTCAGCTGCAGTGTGAATTGCTTATGGAAAAATGCCAACACTATCAAAAACTGAAAATGTATCATGTAAGATAAATGTGATAAAATAACAACCAATGCTTGTTCAAAAAATATTACGAGTTATGAAGTCATTTGAGCATATTTGTGCTTGATGCATACCCAGAATGTAGCTCATATGCCTTTAAAGGAAACAGTGGGGAAAGGGCACATGAAGGTCGACTAGGCATAGCTGTAATTGTCTTTGTAATACTGACCAGGCTGATTAAATAAAGAGACCTGATACATTATGTCCCACCCCAACACCAACATCATTACTACCAGTAGGATTATTCTAGGAATATCAGATCCAGAAGGGATAATAGAAATATTTCAAACACTATCTGCTTTCTGATAGTTAGCCCAGTCCATCTGGTTGCATTTCTTGCTACACTGATGTCCTGTGCTTTTACAGGTCGAGTCAGTTATGTCTGTGACCGTGCGGTAGCAGAGTAGAAGAGTTCTTCCTTGATCACTGACAGCACTGACCTATTACAGGAAACCCGGACATGTTTTCATGATATTCCCTTAATCAACCATCCTTGACCACTAACATATACTGTTTCAAGGCCTGCAGAATGACAATATTTTCTGCAACAACTATATTTTCCCAGTTTGATGTTATTTGTCAAATGGCATTACCTTACCAATAAAACATAAGAGATATATATATAGAGCACCTAAGTATGTGAAATGTTACACTGCAGTATCCATCAGGAAGCAGCCAGCCCATACCTTCACGTTGTAATAATAAACATTATGCACCAGTTTAAATATTTTTCAGCATATCATCATATTATTGTAATATACTTCATGAACAGATTAAATATTTTGTTAATTAATGGAAGTAAACGTAGGCATAGGTAGTGACATGTACAGTACAATTAGTGATATGATAGTGATATGCAACACATTGTTGCAGCATTAGACTAGCGCTGTACAGTAATTTATAATGTGCACTAACAAACATAATAAATCATAACTGAGTAACACATAACAGTGAAAAAAACCTACCTTAGATAATTGACAAAATACTGTGTCTGAAAGTACTCATCTGCAAACAGTCTTCAATTACCTGAATGATTTTTTTCACACTTTTTTTTACTGAGTAGAATCATGCATAGTAAAGGAAGTTCATTTTAACTGAATATTTCTGAAGCACTTATTCAGTTAATAGCACACGTGGCCTGCCCCTGAGAAGTATAGATCCATTTTAGTCCTCATACTGTGCAAGTAAACAGTGACTTGATTTCTTGTATGACTGGTACAGGATGAAGAGGATCTCAGTGTGACTCCCAGATAACCAGTGTATAAAACACAAAAACATTACATTTAATTAGTAAAATGAAATAAGTTCCCATCAGAGTTTTTATTGACAGGTAAAGACTCACTGACCTCATACTTTCCTCTCTGGCTCTTTCTCTTCAGCTTCTTCTTCTCTGTTGTATTTATCAACAAGAAAATATGCTTACTAAATTGCCTTCTGCATAACCTAGCTGCTCCATTATGCCTTTTCTACAAAAAATTGTTGAAAACAATTTTAAACCAAGAGTACTGTGTGTAAGAAATTATGGCAGCAATTACAAATGAATCAGCCATATCTTGTCAAAGCAATATAAATAAGAGCAGTAGTGCTGGCATATAGGTTCATAGGTTCATAGGTAGGCACTAGGCTATCTGCCCGAGGGCATTTATAAGCCTAGCCAGAGTCTTTCGGCTTTCGCCTCCCCATTGATTAATTAACTGATCCTCTGTCAAGCAGAGCCAATGAAGTGATCCCAGGGGTGTATTTTCTGTTACCCATCCACTCGTCAAGGCTTCT
The DNA here is from genome assembly GCF_019279795.1 of Protopterus annectens. NCBI lineage: Eukaryota > Metazoa > Chordata > Ceratodontiformes > Protopteridae > Protopterus > Protopterus annectens. Next base: position 433,952,764 of record NC_056727.1, read on the forward strand.
CTTGAAGAGTGTTAGTGAGGGGCTCTGCCTAATGTAGTTAGGAATTTTGCTCCAAAGCATGGGGAGTCTCTGTGACAGGAATCTATCCCTGCTGCATGTTCTATTTATTGTTGTGGCGAGGTTTAGCTCACTAGAGCGTGTGGCTCGCAGTGATTTGGATTTCTTTAGGTGGAGCATGTCCATCAATTCTGAGTTGGACATGGCTTTGTAAGTCAGTCAGAGATCACCTCTGAGTAAGCGATATGCCACTGAGTACAGCTGGAGTTTTTTCAGTTGGGCTGCATAGGACATATGTTTGAAGCCAGTAATCCTCTTGGTGAGGTGCTTTTGTGGTCTTTCAAGCTGTTGGAAGTGTCTTGTGAGGTACATCCCAAATGGGGCATTGCACTCTATGATGGGTCTGATGAGTGACGAGTAGAGGGGCACTATAACCTCTTTATTTCTAGATGCGAACCCCTTAGTAATTAGATGGACCACATAGAAGGATTTCCTAACTACTTTGGCAATATGATTGTCAAAGGAGAGATTACTATCTACCTGGGTCCCCAGATCTCTTATTACCTCTTCTGTATTAAGGGGGTTGCCGCCTATGTGGTAATTTGTGGGTGTTTTGTTTTTCCTAATTAAAGGTACTCCTAAAGTTTAAGGTATTCCTGTTAGCAATACAAAGAAATCATGGAGAAATTTACTGCATTTGAGGAGAGTATCAGATAGATGGGATTTGTACTGTCTTGGCAAGATTTGTGTGTCTATGAGCTTAAGCTGAAAATAGGCTGTTTGTCAAAACAGATGTAGGCATTTGTTTTTTGAAAAACTGATGAATGAAAAACCAGGGGAAGGCAATTTTTCTATACCCTAAGAATTTAGAAGACAGAAGCACAGTGGCTTTTCTATAAAACTGTCTACCAGTTCTTCTCTGCAGCTAGCATGGGCACATTGCTCCTTTGTACCTAAGCCATCTAAGTATAATTAGAATGCACAACCTGTGGTCCTGAATTTTTTGCCATTCTGACACAAGGAATCGGTATTTTGTGAAGCAAGGAGGGCAGAACCTTTATTTTATAATGGGTCTGGATTCTGGAATCAAACGTGATGATGCTTACTGTCAGATAATGCTGGGAAAAAAAAGGAAAAATGATGTGATCACTATTATTGTTCTTAAAGAAGAAGAAGGGCATGAAAGCCAGAGTGCAATATCTCCACCCCTTATGTGTTGTATTAAATAAAGAATGAGTGTTGTTGTAGGATCTATATACTCTTTGGATGGCGCTGGAAGGTGTAGGTCTGACAATGTACATTTTAAAAATGGAAGCTGGCCCAGGACAAAAGGATAGATGTGCGTTATCCACTCCTTCTCTATCCACAATGCAAGCAGCTCATCAGAACCTTTGCTCTAAAAGAATATGCCTTGATAGTGATAGTTTCAGTGAAACTGAAATAAGGAACTTAAATTCAAGTTAGAAAGACAAACTGATCACATTCTTGCCTTTGTACTTTAGGATACAGCTAAATAATGTAATTTCAGCCTAGGCTGAATGCATATGAGTGATTTGACTTGCATATTATGTGACAGATGGCAAGATAATGTGGTTTAATTCATTCTGTATCCTAGAAATGAGCAGTAGATTTAAAACAATAGAAAAAGCAAAATGGCTCCAACACCAAAAATGAAATGATCATTTATACAACTCACAACTATTTGAGCTTATCAGAGATGAGATATTTTCCACTCCAGACCCTAAACTAATTCAAAAGATGCTGGCACACAACATTAGAAGTCATAACCACTCAGGTCCAGTCCTTCAAAGCCCCAAAACAGGACTTCACTACAAATACCACTCCTTTTCTTTTCTTGAGCATAAACTATGGAATTCTTTTCTCTGTAATCATAAAGACAATGTTTGTTTTTCCAGATTCCACCTCACAGCTAAAAACTCATCTGAAGTCTCAGGTGAGATACAAGTGCTTTGTCTCTAGATATATAACCTAATCATCACTGACCTCATACTTTCCTCACTGGAACTTTCTCTTCAGCGTCTTCTTCTCTGCTGAATTTATCAACAAGAAAATATGCTTACTAAATTGCCTTCTGGAATTTAATTCATATCATGTTTATGCAAATATTATATAAAAATGTTTTTAAGCAGAGAATGGGTCAATGTCTTTCTCATGAGCCCAAATGGTAAATCTCTTCCATTTACTAGTGTATGGTCTCCGTGTGGAAGGCTTCTGAGAAGCTAAGAAAATTTGCTTACTGAGGAAGAAAGTTTAAGATGCCTGGCAACTAATGGAACTGGAGGAACCATGCTGTCAACTTGAGGTTCATAATGTCTAGATTGACTAGTCCATCTGGATATGACAGAAGGTCTGGAGCCAGGTCCAGACTCTAAGGATGTTGAATCAGATAAGGTCAAAGAAAGGGGATCCATATTTGTTGAGGCCAATAAAGTGCAATGATAATTACTTTGCTCTTCAGCTTGAGTGCTTTATGAATGAATTTTGGAATTAGTGGTACCAGGGGAAAGACATATAGTAGTCCAGGGGGCCAAGTGTGGAGAAGAGCATCTCATGGTGACTTCCCAGGAAGGGGAATTATGGCAAAGTAGTTGCTGCACTTGTTGTTCAGGGGAGACGTCAACAGAATGCAGCAAGGCTGGCCCCATTGATGGAAAATCCTTTTGGTCACTTTTGGATTGAGACACAACTCATGAGGCTGGAGAATACAGCTGCTCAGTTTGTCTGCTATCACACTGGAACTCCCCAGAATGTGCATCACTATCAGAAAGCTGATGGAAGAGATCACCCACTGTCACACTTTAAATGCTTCTTGACAAAGGAAATAAGACTTGGTTCCTCCCTGTTTGTTGATGTACCAAACTACTGACATACTGTCTGTTTGGATTGCAATTGTTCCCAGAGGAAGAGCTGATTGAAAGGCTTGCAATGCTAAAAGCACCACTCTTAATTCCAGAGCACTGATATGCAAGCTGGCCTCTAAGGGGGACCACGAGCCTTGGACAGTCTTGCCCAGAAAATGCCCCCACCCCATCTGGGAGGCATCCGTAGTCACTCTGGCCTTGGGCTCCAGAAGGACAAAAGGGTGGCCCAGGAGAATTTATTTGAAATGAATCCACAAAGTTAGATCCTTCCTTCAATGATTGGTGATTAGAATCTCATCCGATATGGGTTGGTATAGAATGGACCATTGAGATGCCAGTATCCATTGTAGAATTCTCATGTGAATTCTGGCTAGGGGAACTAGAGTTATTGTTGCTGCCATTGAACCGAAAGCCTGCAAGATTAGTCGAGCAGATACTTTCTTTCTATGGACTATCTTCTGAAACGGAGTTATAATTGTTTAAGTTTCACTAGAGGAAGGGATACTACAGTTGATGTCATATTCAGTACTGCCCCTATAAAGTACTGCCCCTATAAACACTAAGCTCTGAGTTGGAGTCAGTTGGGACTTTTCATGATTTACCATTATTCCTAGGTACACACTGGTCTTGAGAATGTAATCCCTTGCCTCTGTTAATCAATGCCTGGTTAGATTGGTAATGAGACAGTCATCCAAATATGGGAAATACACAGAATCCCAGCAGTCTCAAGTGAGCTGCTACTACTGCCTTACATTTAGTGAGCACCCTAGGGGCTGTAGTGAGGCCAAAGGGCAGTGCTCTGAATTGGTAATAACTGGCTTCCAGCCAGACATGGAGAAATTTTCTGAAGCATTTGTCCATTTTTATGTGGTAATATGCATCCTGAAGATCTGTTGAGCACATCCAGTTGTCCTTTCCCAAAAACAGAAGAATGCACTGTACCATGATCATCTGGAATTTCATTTGTTAAACAGATTTGTTCAGCATGCTGAGATCTAAAATTCTCTCCAGTCCCATGTCTTTTTTTGGCACAAAAAAGAATCTTGAGTATATTCCAGATCCTCTCTGGTCTGGTGATAATTCAGGATAACTGTTTTATCTAGCAGCTTTTGAATTTCTAGAACTGCTGGTTCCCTCTGACTGGGTAGAACATCATGGATTTTCTTGCAAATGGGAGGAGGGTTGGAAAAGGGTATGGTATAACCTTTGAATATGATCTATTGCATCCAAAAATCTGTTGTTATGTTTTGCCAGGAACTTTGGTGCAAGGATAAGCATCCTCTGACTTCCTCCAGAAGAAGACAATCAGGCTTCCTTTCAGGAAACCTAAAAGGCTTATCTGGAAAGGAGTCCCTAAAGCCCTGATTCTGCAGACCACCTCTGCTGCATGGACTGTATCTTCCATTGATGCCCCCCCCTGCCTCTGAGAGTACTAGTACCACGTGTGTCCTGAAAAGGCCCTTGGGATTTCCTGAACCACATTTTTTCAACACTCTTTTAATTCCTGGAAAAGGATCTTTGGGGAGTGGAAAAATGTACACCCAATGCTGAAAGGATCTTACCATCCTTTTCACACCTGGATAATGTCTCTCTAACTTTTGGGACAAAAAGAGATGATCCACCAAAGGGAGCATTGACGAATGAAGAATTAAATGGTTCCACAAAGTCAAAAAGGCACATCCAGGCATGTCTCCTTATGGCTATGCCTGAACTCGCCATTAGAGTAGTCTCTTTGGCTGCATGTGCAATGATCCCCATGAACGAATTTGACACAGACTCCAGGGTGGCCACTGGGAGCAACCTTGTCTTGGACTCCCTTGGTAACAGCTCCTGCAAGGGTATCTGACAATTCCTTGATCAGATCCCTTTGGAGTCTGGTAAAACATGCCTGGAAATTTAAAGACATCAAGGCAAAGGTCAATGAAGTGTAAACCCACTTCTCAATCCTAGCCATCACCTGGGATTCTCTATTGGGAGGATGGATAGAGGAACTTTTGTCAGACAGTTCTTTTTTAGTGGCGGCTGCAACAACCATGCCATCTACCAATAGACCTTTAACCCAGAACTGCTTGTCCTCAGGTCTGTCTGGTCTCTTAGGGGTAGGTTCAATGCTATCTGGTGCCTTCCACACTCGCTCCGAGATCAACTGAATGAGCTCGTCAGCAAGCAGAGTCACCCAAGAGGTAGATGGGTGAGTACTGAAAGCTTGCAGGTACACTGACTCCTCTGAGGAAGGATTTTGGGACTTCCAGTCTCTCCTCTGTTTTAAAATCTCCAGGATATCTCCAAAGGAGACATTATCAGGGGTTGACCTTGGGGACCCTTCCCCTTCATCAAAATTTATGTCTTCTGTGACTGATTTCTGTAGGGAATATATTTGTTTCCTCTTGTTCTTTTTCTTCTGAGGAACCTCTTTATGGGGATAGTCTGGGGAGGTACCAGGAGATGACAAAACATGAATCTGTGAGTCCTGCAGATTTGGTACTCACTGCCCCAGTGGAGAGACAGGTTAAATAAGAGAGTGTGAGGATGGCATGTGCGCCATGGAGGATGGGACTGACTGAGTGACCAATGTGGACAAAGCCCTGTCCATTGCCTTAAAGGCTGCCCCCACCCCCCAAAAGAGGGACGGGAGCCTGAAACTGAGAAAGACTGCCTTGGAACTATGGTCACTCCTCACTCTGATGAGACAATCCCAGAGGCAGAAGCCATTGCTGAGTTGCACCACACCAAAGCTCCAAGGAGCAGAGATGGCTCCAAAAAAATTGGAGTTGACCCCAGCTCCTCAAAAATGACAGGACAGATGCATCCCTGGGAGGTCTCCAGATCCAACAGAGCCAAACAACTCAGGGAAATAACTGGTTCTGAAGGGAGAGATAGCTCTGAAACTGAAACAGTTGGCACCAGAAGGCTTGGAGCTGACATCTTTAAAACCTTAGGGGAGGTCAGAGCAGGAGTGGCAAAAAGGGGTAGAAGCTGGAGTGGTTCTGAGACCCAAAGGGGTCAGAGGTGAGAGGAATCCTGTAAGTCCTCTGGCCCACAGAATTTTATTCATTAGTCTCTCCACATCAGTCTCAGTGAGACTTTCGTTGGAATGGATACAGGCTTAAGAAGGAGATTTTGGTCTCTGTAAAATTACCTCAGGCAATTCTCCAGCAAAAGGGTCACTAGAAGGTGAATGGACCACTCTTGGCAAATGAAGTTGTTGAACTGTCTGCACCAATGTAGTTGGCGTCGAAGATGAGGTGTCCTAAGTTGAAATGTGACTCTCCTTTTGTGTCAAAGATTTTGTCAAAGTTTTAGGAGTTGAAACAGTTGTCAGTACCAATAATATCTTTTCTGACACAGAAGTTTTGGCTTGACATTTCATCGGATCTGAAGTACTTCATGCAGCCGATGATTTATGCTATTTTTGAGTCAGTTCCAAGGGGGATTATGGTACTGACAAGTTCCAAATATCAGATTTACTCTTTGCAGTAGATATGGCTTTCTCAAAGGCTGACGGAATTAAGCCCTTCAATATTAATTTATTTTTCCTTTTGACGAGACCTCTATGACCAAAGATATGGCAAATGCTACCATCCTCTTGCTGATGAGCAACCCCTAAACAATAGACACATAAAAGATGAGAGTCTAAAAGGGGAGTTTTGTTGCCATACTTTTGGCACTTTTTAAAACCAGTGGGCCCTTTAGGTTTGTCAGCCATAATGAAAGGAAAGACAAAGAAAACAAACATTACACTTCTATAGAAATGACAGAAGTAGAAGTAGAGTGAGAAAAGCTATATTTTTATTTATTTATTTAAAGGGAAAATGAGAAAAAGGAAAGGAGGGGACTATCAACAATGATACTTATAACTACACCAAAGTGTAGGGGGGGAACTATCAACAATGATAGTAAGAATACGCGTAAGTGTATGGGAAGGGATCAAAAAGACAGTAAATGTACACAAAAGTATGAAAAAATATAATCATAAGAAAGAGAAAGCCTAACAAGAGATTTTTAACAAGAAATATTAATAAGGAATATTAATAAAATAGAATTAGATGAATGGGTCTATCTGGAAAAGTGACAAATGAGATCTGAGGTAACTGGGACAGGGAAATTGTGGGTAAGGCTGAAGCTTGAGACTTTCTAGCCTGTGTGAGCTCTAGTAATGGCCAAATCAGTTCCAATATCAGAACCAAACCCATATGTCACGGAAAATATGAAGACGGACAACATCAGATATAAAGACCCTTGAACCTACTTGAACCTACTTGAGGACTTATGGTGATTTTTTTTTCTGAACAACCTACTGGACTTTACTGACAGGATCATTTATGGTACTTCAAAGGGCAATAGTTGCACTGGTTAGACCTTCAGGAATTCTGCAACATCCCAACTAGAAACACAAGATCCTACATGGTAAAATTATATATATTTTTAAATTGGTTTTAATTAACATTAAAATTCCTTATATGGTACTGTCGAGTGAGATTTGAAAGCACATAAAAGCCTTTTGATATATACTTTTAATATGTATTTACGGTCTGACTAGTGACAGTTATCTACCTCTGTCTCATGAATGTTGTTGAATGAGATTTGAAAGCACATAAAAGCCTTTTGATATATAATTTTAATGTGTATAGTGACAGCTAATTACCACTATCCCATGGTCAAAGTCTTTGTAATCTAATATTTAACATCTGAATAAATATTGTTGACTTTATTATAAAATATGAAGACTCATTATGCTTCGTATCCCTGAGTTTGGTGTACTTAACAGAAGTAAAAAAGAACATACGGAAAAATATCCTATTACAATAACATGCCTTTCTCTTAAATTTTAATATGCTTAAATTATTCAGTGTTACCAAGGTATTACTTTCTTATCCCTCAGGCTGAAAATGGTCCTTAGACCTGTCCACCAACCTGGTTAACAAATTGGAAATAAAATAAATGAAAACATTAATCCGAATATCTGTTGTGATATTTATGGTGGTACATTTTTCAATATTCATTTTTTGTATTATATTTCAGAGCCACACAGTGTTAGGTAATCTTGTCAACAATTTAAAAAATATATTTATTTCCTAATCCATTCTTAGTTCTCAGTGACTATGCAGATAGAGAGTTAACACTTCAAAAAGGGAAAATAACTGACATAAGGAAATGTACAGACCAGAATTTAATTTACTCACTGAAGCAATGTCCTGTTATCGGTATATAGTAATGCATGGTGAGTGATCAAAATTTACTGCGATCCTCACAGAGCTTAAATTATTAGTTGAATCGATCATAAAGGCAAGGGCTTCATTACTGAATTCAGCAAGAAGAACAGCATCTGCTGGAAATCATGCTTTATTAATTTACCCTGTTATGCATTATGTGCAATCCTTGTTTTATGATGCAGCTAGTTAAATAGCAAAAGGCACTACTTTGACATATTTATAAAATGAATGTAGTACTGCTCAGATTGACTGGTTACTGAAAAAATGCACTGGCCTGTAAAATTAGTCTGCTATAAAATATTTACAAAGCAATAAGCTCTTGTCTTAGAAATTTTAATCTAAGTTCCAGACTGATTCTGGATGGTGGAAAACAGGCATCTGACATGCACATGTTTTTATCCTAATATTTTGATTGATAGATGAACAGATTGTTCATATAATGTACTGTTTTCATGCTGGTCCTACAGCTTAAATCCTGTTTAAAACAGCATGTAGTAGTTTAAGATGAAAAGTAACAGTGTGGTTGAAACTGAACAAGGAAGGCATACATTTAGACATTATGTTGTTAGTGTATAAGTTCCTACCCTGGGTTTAAATGAACTGAATGAATAACAAGAATGCAGCCAGTGTAAACCAAGACCACATTCTGAGGTAAAGATGTGCTGTAACCACATTCAAAATGTACTTGTGAAAAATAATTTGCTGTATCTATTATAATAGCCATTAAAGGAAAAAGACAGAAAGTATGCTCTTTCTGATTGCTGGTACAAGACTGATTTTACTGAGAAGGCTAAGAGACGAACATGAAATGCCAACAAGAGCCATACAGTAACTGTGAAAGTGAGGAAAGCTAACTGAACGAGGCTCTTTTTCACTCCAAATAACCAGTAAATAATGAGACAAGTGCCTAAAATGTTAACTGGAATACCCAGTAAGATTAAGTTTTTGTAAACTTTACGAATCTCTAGCTTCATTGTGGAAAAGCCTAGGCTTAGGGGTTTGGTGATCACCCTGGTGGTTGGCATGCTAACTGACCACAAGCTGAAATTCTACTATTATACTAACAAGTAACACTAATTATGTTGTGCTGTTGACTACAACCCTAGAGCAAACTACACAATGACTAAACCTAGAATTCACAAAAATTCTCTAGGGTTGACTAAAATGTTCATTAACCCTAGAATTCACTAAAATGCTCAATATTTGTGCCAATTGCCCAATGTTGGTTGGTCAGTTAGAATGATGGCAAGAAAATATGATTCAGCGGCAGGTATGGCCTCAGTGAGAAAGACCACATTATCATTATTGTGTCTTTTGATTGAACACTGCACTGTGAGACCCTGACAAAGGCACCTCTTTTACACACACACACACGCACGCACACACGCACACACACACACACACACACACACACACACACACACACACACACACACACACACACACACACACACGTACGCATGCATGCATGCATGTACGCACGCAAACACACACACACCCACAGATGAACATTCAGTCACCCATGCAAACACACACTGCTTGCAATTGGGAGATGGTTCAGTGAGTTACAGATGTTAAGTGCCTTTAGGAACAGGGTAGCCTATGATTTTCTCACTCATTTCACTGAGCTGCACCCATCCTTCACATGACCTAGGATTCAAAGGAATGATGCTGTGCAGTAGGAAGACTAGCCAGAGTTATTATAATCTTAGAGTCCATGAGAGACATTGGTCTTGGATATCATCGTCCATCACATAGGTTCGTAGGTTCATAGGTTCATACTAGGCTATCTGCCCTAGGGCATTTATAAGCCTAGCCAGAGTGTGTTTGGCTTTCACCACTCATTTTAAATTAATTTTGCTATGCCCTTTTTCGAGGTTAGTATACTGTGCCTCTATCTAACAGTGACACAGAAGTGATACCCGGGTAAACCTATGATCTCCCATCCACTCATCAAGATTCCTCTTGAAGAGAGTCAATGAGGGACTCTGCCTAACCTGGACTGGGATTTTATTCCAGAGTGAAAGGAGCCTCTGGGTTATGAATCTGTCCCTCCAGCATGCCCTATTTATTTCAGTGCTGAGGTTCAAGTCTCTCGAGCACGTAGCTCGATGGGATTTGGATTTTCTGAGGTGCAGCATGTCCATTAATTCCGGGTTGGACATGGCTTTATACGTCAGGCACAGATCGCCTCTGAGAAGGTGGTATGCCACTGAGTAGAGCTGGAGTTTCTTTAACCGGGCAGCATATGGCATCTGTTTGAGCCCTTTGATCCTCTTGGTGAGGTACTTTTGGGGTCTTTCCAGTTGCTGCAGGTGTCTGGTAAGGTACATCTCAAAAGGGGCATTGTACTCAATTATAGGCCTGATGAGGGATGAGTAAAGAGGCACGGTGACCTCCCCTGATCTAGATGTGAATCCCTTCATGATTAGGTGGGCTATATAAAATGTTTTTCTAACCACTTTGGCCACGTGGTTGTCAAATGAGAGATTGCTATCAACTTGGGTCCCCAGGTCCCTAATTACTTCTTCCATACTTAATGGATTACCACCTATGTGGTAATTTGTGGGCACTTTGTTTTTGCCAAAGGGGATGACTATACACTTTTTGGTGTTTAGCTTAAGGCTATGGCTCTGGCACCAGTTGTCTGTTTCTATGAGGCCCTTTTGGAGGATGCTAGTGTCGGCTGGAAAGTCGATTATGGTGCCCAGTTTGCAGTCATCTGCGAACTTGGTCAGCCACAGTCCTTCCATGTTGGCCTGTAGCTCCAAGAAATATATACCGAACAAGAGAGGTCCCAGGACTGAGCCTTGTGGGATGCCACTTGTAACTGGTTTGGAGTTTGACATGGCTCCAGCAATTCTAACCATGTGGGTTCTGTCCTTGAGCCAGTTTGCAACCCATCTAGTGACATAGGGGTTTATATTTAAGCTGGTGAGCTTATCTATAATGCCCAAGTGGGGTATTGTATCAAAGGCTTTTGCGAGGTCCAGGTAGGCTGTGTGAACCACCTTCCCCTTGTCAATGGCCTTGGTGACTGTTTCAAAGAAATCGACCAGGTTTAAGAGGCAGGATCTGCCCTTAACAAAGCCGAACTGGGTAGGATCCAGTGTCTGTAGGTCCCCAATATCTTTATTTATGAGGTCCATGATGATCCTTTCCATAGCTTTGCAGACCAAGCTAGTCAGGCTTATGGGGCGATAGTTTCCAGGATCCGTTGAGGTACCACCTTTGTGGAGAGGGACCACTGTTGCTATATGCCACTCTTTGGGTACATATCCTGTAGTAAGGCTGAGATTGAACAGTAGTTTTATGTTTGGGTTTAGCTCTTCTTGGAGTTTATGTAGGACGCAGCCCGGGACACCATCTGGTCCCATTGATGCTGTGTTTTTTGCTTTGGAGAGGGTGGCTCTTACCTGAGCATCTGAGATGTCAGGGGGGCAGGGATAGATATTTGCCCTATTGGTGGGGAGGGGGGGGAGAAGTTTGCGCTGAACCTGTCAGCTAGGATGTGGCAATGTCTGTGGGTTCCGTGTATTTTTTGTCATTTTGGACTAATTCTGAGCATATCTGGGAATTCCCACCCAGGTTCCTAACATAACTAAAGAAAGCCTTGTGATTATCCTTAGTGTCCTGTGCAATTTTTCTCTCTAAGCTCACCTTAGACAATTTTATGAGTGCCCGTAGTTTTTTGCTAATACTGATCAGAGATGCCTTCCCTTTTTGGGATTTTGCTCTGTCATGTAGTAGCTTCCTCCATCTATTGTATAGTTTGTTTATGGCTGGGGTCCACCAGATAGGATGTCTGCCTTTGGAGGATTGGGTCTTGGTTTTATTTGGGATCGATGATCCATGCATTCCTGAAGGTGTTCATAGAATGCGTTTATAAAGGATTCTGCGGTCTGGGGGCTTTGAAGGATTCCACCTCAGTTTTGAGGAGTGTGAAATTTCCTTTAGAGAAGTTTTCACTGTGGTTTTCTGGCCAGGGGGTGGGGTTGGGATGTGAATATCCAGTGAGATTAGTTTATGGTCTGATCTTACCAGTGAGGGATACACTTCTGGTCTGGAGAATAGAGTCCCCATGTTGGTGATGATCAGGTCGAGTATGTTTTCCCCTCTTGTGGGAGTGGTAACAAGTTGTTCCATAGCATTTGAGTTTATAAATTCTAGGAACCTTTGGGCTAGGGTGTTGGAGCTAGAGTAATGCTCCCAGTCTATGTTTGGGTAGTTGAAGTCGCCCAATATAATGGTGTTTGGAGAGACCTTCATATTTTCCAGTGTTCTCAGGAAGGCCAAGGGGGGTTCCTGGGTTTGGGAGGGTGGTCTGTAGCAGGCTATAAACTGTAAGGCAGTTTTACCCACTGTTAGTTGCACATGGATAGTCTCTAATGCTCCGTGCTGTGCCACCAACCTGGAGGTGTGGGTATCTTTGACGAATATTCATATTCCCCCTCCTTTTGTGGTTTGGTCCAAGTTTTGGGGCCGAAAAGCATGGTATGAGGTATAACCTGGTAGTGCAGGGGTGCTCTCAGGAGCCTTGAACCAGGTTTTTGTTACTGCACAGATATATCCGAAAGCCCAGGGGTGAGAGGTGCAAGCTGTCCCTAGCGAAGCATCGTGGCTTGTCGAGCATGTCACCCCAGGCTGGCAGGCTTTGGATCCCCTTTGAATGACACCAATACTTAAGCCACTTGTTGAAATTGATCATCTTGTCTTCATATTGTGGCATCATTCTTGGTGAGGGTAAGATGCTACTCAAGGTCAGGGTCATACCGGCCTGGGCTACATGCTCAGAGAGCTCCTCTATGTCTCTTTTCATGTAGTCCAGGGAGGTACGTCTCAGGTCATTCACACCAGCATGGACAATGACTGAGTCATATTTGTACTTGCCTTGGAGTGACCTGAGTGCTTGTGTTATGTGGCGGATCCTATCGCCCGAGAGGCAGCTCACCATGACCTTCTCCTTTTTCAGCCTAGTGAGCGGGACGTCAGTGTGCCTGACGATAGAGTCATCTATTACAAGTGTATCAGGTGTGTTGTTTATTCTTAAGGGCTGTGACTGTTCGGCACACTGGCTTTGTGAGCTATGTGTTGCACGTGTTTTGTTTTGGGGTAGCGGTTGCTTGGGTGTCTGCTTTGGAGGTCTCTGTTGCTTAGGCAGATTTTTATTTAGAGCCTCCGAGTATGTTTTTGTGTGTTTATGTGTTTGGTTTGCTGTCATGGTAGGTCTATGTGAGACTGGAATTGTAGTGAGTGTGGTTTTCTTCTCCTCCTGACTGGTTACGCCAGTACTGAGTTGAGAGAGCTTAGTCTCCAGTTTGGCTATATGGTTGCATCTCTCACATGTGTTGGAATTTATTGGGAGGAGGAGAGGGTTGTCTGTGTACATGAGGCAGTTGTAACATTGCCTCAAGATTCCCAGATTCACCAGCTGGACTGGAGAGGAGATTGACAACTGACCTTTGGACATGCTAGAATACTATTGGGAATTCCTTTATAATTGAAAAAAGGGCCAATGGGGAACAAGGTACTCAAGGGGAGTTTGTGAGGGTGTAGTGCTTTTAATTTTTTAGTGCTGACTTATATAATTGCTTTAGTGAGCAAGTGCCAGATAACTTAAATGCAATGTGTTACAGGTAACTTAAATGCAAGAATGACAAACAGTAACTTTCTTTCAAGTGAAACAAGGAAATAAGTACAGTAAGCAATGCAGATATCACTAGGGATCCACAGAAGCGCTGAAAAGCCGAGTTTTAGGTGAAATTAGTGTTTCAGGGAAATAACAAGCAAACAAAATCAAGCATACAAACAAAGCTAGATTCAGCAGGCCTAGATCTAGTCTATGCTACAGCAAACAGGGTGTACCAATTTCAGTAAGAAACAGTTCAAATATGCAGGCACTATAAGCCTTTAACCAGAAATTCCCAGCTCAGAGGGGAAGAGTCCAGCCTCTCCTACCACAAGAGTGCAGACCATGAACCTTCTTAATGTAAAATAACTGGCCTGAAGCCCAAGTGCTTAAACTAGAACTAATACACTTTTAGAATAACAGACACTGAGCCCTCAATCAGCAGTTCCCAACTTAAAAGGATGTAAGCTACCTGTCCTGCCTCCACAGTGCAGGCCACAAACCTTCCTAATGTAAAATAGAGCTCTATACCATATCAGAACCTTAATGCAAATGAAAGCAGCTTCCACTAAGACTAACAGCTGAGCTAATAGTTGCAGGGTTGACAAAAGTCAGTTAAAAGGACTTGGGTCATTCTTTCAGAGAGGGTAATGACTGACCAGAGCATTTCCTGATTTCATGGTTTATTAGAGGCAGAAGAAAAAAGCATATCAAGTCTGCCACTTATTCAATAGCAGGGGCAAATAGGTCTCTGGCTGGTGGGTGATGAGCTATTCAAATTTTCCTGAATCCTGGAGCCAGATACCATGCTTTAATTTTGGCAGATGCGTGAGCTAACATAGAGTCCCTATAGCAGTTAGCCTTTGTGAACCTTAATGCAAATGAAAGCAGCTTCCACTAAGACTAACAGCTGAGCTAATAGTTGCAGGGTTGACAAAAGTCATTTAAAAGGACTTGGGTCATTCTTTCAGAGAGGGTAATGACTGACCAGAGCATTTCCTGAGAACATCACAATGACTAAACCTATTGTTCATCTACAAACGAGTGTACCTAATTAATAATACATTTCCAGACTACTGGTATGTCATTAAAAGTACAGGGCCCATCATTAGTGCTGCTGATATAACTGAAAATAACAATGTCCACCAAGAAAATCTTGTCTGACTGCTTCTGTTAACTTAATGTTGTGTTGTGGAGTAAAATAGTACTCTTGTATACCTGAATCTTTTTCAATCCTTTTTACTGAATAAGAGACACAGAGCCTGACATGTTCTGAGATAGAGCTCTATACCATATCAGTTCCTGTATATAATGCTCATTGTCACTTTCACTTTTTGATATAATACTCTATAAGAGAAGATAAAAATAAGTTGGATTAATATATAATTATTTAAAAGTATTTATGTAAAAGTGCTAGAAAATGATACTTTGAGTTAAATGTCTTGAACAACAAACATAAAATTAACATAAAAAATAAAAGCAAGAAAGCAATTTAAAAGTGCTGCTTTGACCTCCTTATGTGACCAACACAAAAACATATCTTTAGGGTCATGAAAATTTGAAACACCAAAACATTTCCCATGGATGTTGTACAAAACAGATGCAAATGCACAGTTAACCATGACACCTATATGGACCTTTGCTGCACTGTGGGTATTCCTACAAATTTTTATCTGGAAAAAGAAATAAACCATATGAAATATCACCACACTGCACATGATCACTTAGGTGTAGACTCTACAAATGCAGTTGAAACATTGAACAGTTTGGTTAGTTATAGAGTTCTACTGCAAATATATACTACATACAGGGCCGGATTCTCGATGGCTTGCACGGAGTCTACGAGTAGAGTAAGACTCCATGCAGCCATCATGTCCGACGAGCAATCCAGGAACAGCCTGTAGGGGCGTGTAAGAGAGCTCCTAAAATGTCTCCTACACGGACAGTGCTGGGATATGCAAATTACCTCACTTGCAGCCGAAAGGCATGCAAATGAGGTAAATTTGTGATCCAGGAAGCACAAACCTGTCCGAGTAGGAGACGTGTTAGCTGCAGAAATGTACTCAGTTGACAACTGAGTACCGTTCTGCAAATAGCACAATGGGGCCTTGTCAGCTTCAAATAAAGGTTGCATATGGTTGAGGAAGCATGCCAATGGCCAAATATATGGCTATTGGAAAGTTTCCCAGATGCAAAATTAAAATAAAAATTTTTTTTTTTGGCGATTTACGATGTTTAAGTGTAGCGCAGCACCGCACAAACGGGGTGTGCGATAAAATTCATAAAATAAGACAATAAAAGCCACAAACGTGGAATTTATGAAAATTGTTAAATGACAATGTAAGGGAATAGCAGGCTGAAGACAACATGGCCACCGAGTTGGGGTTGCTAAGGGGAGAAGCCCAGTCTAAGACATGTAACCAAGCATTAGTAGGCAATCCTATGTAAATGAGTGTTAGGATAGTGAATCGCACTTCTACATAGCAAATGAGCACAGTCAGTGGAGTGTAGGAGTAGGATATGGAGAGGAACAGAGTAGGAGATAGGTGACATCACAAGGGGGTATGTGTGAATGTAGTGAAGCTCATTGGAGCACAGTGGCATGTGTTAGCTGTCAGTTAGAAATCATGGAAAGAGGTGTGTCAACAGGTAGGCCAAGGAAATCCAAGAAATGGAAGGTGTATACTGTGGATAACACCAAAGTGTCTTTCTGAGTGGGTATGCGTGCGTGTGCGCGCCTGTAAACCCGAGTAAGACAGAGTGCACGTGTGGAAGTGTGAGTGCGTGCGTATAAGCTGGAGTAAGCATGCATAAGGCTGTTGGAAGAACTGTAAGCGTGTTTGCGCTGATGTGCATGCACTTTAACCCGAATAAGCAAGTTTTAGTCAGTCTAAGCATGTGTGCACGCATGTGAGCTGCTGTGAGTGTGTTTCCGCTTGTATGCGCGTCGCTCCCACTGAGGAAACAGAAAGGAAAAAGGAAGCACAACAAATAGTAGGAAGCTACCAGGGAATACTAGTAGAGCTAGCAGGTGCAAACAATCAGAATCAGGCAATTACACAGGCAGAACACTAGCTCAGCCCAGCACTTAAAACTCTGCAAACAACAGTGCAGTTTGTTTCTCTCAAGAGACACTGCAACACTGGAGTAAGCTACTAGAAGTGAAAACTGAAAAAGCTACACTCAGACAAAAAATGCTAGGGGCTGCCATTGCTGTTATAAGGCGACATATGCAACATGCTGAGGGTGGTGACAATGCAAATGCTACCGGGCAACCCACAGTGAGGAGACAGAGAAGAGTGTACAGGTCCAGGGTCACCTACCAGGGGTTACATGAGCTAGAGATAGTGGAGCGCTATAGAGTGGACAGAGACCTCATGCAGCAAATTGTTGAGCTGTGCAGGCCACGCCTCACAAACAGAACCAACAGAGGGGGACCCATCCCAGTGGAAACCAAGGTATGTGTTGGCCTAAGAATACTAGCAACAGGTGCCTTTCAGAGACCAGCTGATGATATGGTGGGGATATCACAGACATCAGCATCCAGGGTACTACACCAGTTCCTGGATGCCATGCCAGCACATGTCGGTGATCATGTATATTTCCCCAATTCCCGTGAGGTATTGGCCAGCAATATGCATCTCTTCCAGCAAATAGCAGAATACCCTGAGGTAGTGGGTGCAATAGACTGCACGCATATACGCATCAAAGCACCAGCTGGTGAGCGGGGTAGGACCTACATTAACCGCAAGGGCTTCCCCTCCATCAACTGCCAGGTCATGTGTGATGCCCAGGGCATAATAATGAATGTGTGTGCTGGCTGCCCTGGAAGCTACCATGATTCCCATATCTGGCATCTGATGCAGCTGTACCAGACATTTGCCAATGGGGACATCCCACATGGTCACTTAGTGGGGGATGCTGGCTATGCACTGGAGCCGTGGCTGATGACACCCATCAGAAATGAACACACACCTGAACAGGAATGCCATAATGAGGCACACAAACAAACACAAAATGTAATCGAGTGTGTGTTTGGGTTGCTCAAGTCACGGTTCCGGTGCCTGGACAAATCTGGTGGAGCCTTGCAATATTCACCAACTACATGTACCCAAATTGTCATGGTATGTGCTATGCTACATAATATGATTCTGTGAAAACAGCTGCAGCAGGACCAGCATAGGCCTGGGCCAAACAGCCCCGCACCAGTGCCAAGGCCATCACAGGCAGAGCATGACTCGGAGGAGGAACATCCTGAGCCTGCCCCAGTAGGCAGAAGAAGGCATGTCCAGTATGCCTTGGCCTTGGCAAAGAGGCAACGCATAGCACATACACTGGCTCAGTAGGAACCCTGGAAATGATACCTCTCTCTGACTCGCACATATAGTAAAAGGGATGCCTAACTTGACACTACCTGTTTCCAAACATGTATAGGGGGTGCAGTATGTGCATCTGACATAGGCAGCCCTACAGCACCACCTAAGGCATGATTGCCATGTGTTAAGCAATGTAAGGTAGTGCTAAACAGCATTTACCACCATGTAGTATATGCAAACTTGATGACCTTGAGTATCATCCTACCCTCAACAAACATGAGGCCACAATATGAAGACAAGATGATCAATTACTACAATTGGCTTAAGTATTGGTGTCAGTGAAAGGGGATACAATGCCTGCCAGCCTGGCATGACATGCTCGACAGGACATGATGCTTCACTAGGGATGGATTTCACCTATCACCTGTGCCCTTTTGGATATTCCCAAAGGCTCTTGTCACCCCCATAGTGCCTTTTTTAGGTAAGGCTCAAAACACAAACCCACCTCCATAGGTATCACAAGGGATAGGAAACTATAAGTAATGCTACTCAATTCCAGAAGTCTAAACTGCAAGATGCATGCACTCAAAACTCTCCTCAGCATGGAGAATGTTGATATCTGTGCAGTAACAGAAACCTGGTTCAAGGCTCCCAAGAGCACCCTAGCATTAACAGGTTACACCTCATACCATGCTTTACAGCTGCAAAACATGGAACAAACTACAAAAGGAGGGTGAGTATCAATATTTTTCAGATACCCACACCCCCAGGTTGGTGGCACAGCATGAAGCATCGGAGACTATCCATGTGCAACTAACAGTGGCTAAAACCGCCTTCCAGTTCATAGCCTGCTACAGACCACCCTCCTAAACCCAGGAACCACACTTGGCTGACTGGAGAACACATGAAAATATGAAGGTCTCCCCAAACACCATTATATTGGGCGACTTCAACTACCCAAACATAGACTGGGAGCATTATCCTAGCCCCAATACCCTAGCCCAAAGGTTCCCATAATTTATAAACCAAAATGCTATGGAACAACTTGCTACCACTCCCACAACAGGGGAAAACATACTGGACCTGATCATCACCAACATGGGGACTCTATGCCCAAGACCAGAAGTGTATCCCTCACTGGTAAGATCAGACCAGAGAGTAATCTCACTGGATATTCTCATCCCAATCCCAGCCCATGGCCAGAAAAATGCAGTGAAAATTATTCACTAAAGCAAATGTCACACTCCAACAAACTGAGGTGTAATCCTTCACAGCCCCTGTGCCTGTGGAAAATATGGCCCAGACCTCATAACCCTTTATAAACGCATTCTATGAACACCTTCAGGAATGCATGGATCATGCAATCCCAAATAAAACCAAGACCCAATCCTCCAAAGCCAGGCATCCTGTCCGGTGGACCCCAGCCATAAACAAACCATACAATACAAGGAGGAAGCTACAATATGATAGATCAAAATCCCAAAAAGGGAAGGCATCTCTGATCAGTATCATTGAAAAACTACGGCCACACATAAGATCGTCTAAGGCCATCTTTGAGATAAAAATTGTACAGGACGCCAAGGATAATCACAAGGCATTCTTTACGTATGGTAGGAAACTGTGTAGGAATCCCCAGATATGCTCAGAAGTAGTCCAAAATGACAAACAATACACCAAATTCACAGACATTGCCAACATCTGAGCTGAGAGGTTCAGTGCAAACTTCTCCGCCCCCTCCTCACCAAAAGGGCAAATATCTATCCCAGCAGAGTGCTGCCCCCCCTGACATCACAGATGTTCAGGTAACAGCCAGCCTCTCCAAAGCAAAACACACAGCATCAATGGGACCAGACGGTGTCCTGGGCTGTGTCCAACACGAACCCCAAGAAAAATTGAACACAAACATAAAACCACTGTTCAATCTCAGCCTTACCACAGGATGTGTACCCAAAGAGCAGTGTACAGCAACAGTGGTCCCTCTCCACAAAGGTGGTGCCTCAATGGATACTGAAAACTATCGCCCCAGAAGCCTGACTAGCTTGGTCTGCAAAGCTATGGAAAGGATCATCATGGACCTCAGAAATAAACATATTGGGGACCTAAAGACACTGGATCCTACCCAGTTTGGCTTTGTTAAGGGCAGATCCTGCCTCGTAAACCTGGTTGAGTCATTTGAAACAGTCACCAAGGCCATTGACGAGGGGAAGGTAGTCCACACAGCCTACCTGGACCTCGCAAAAGCCTTCCATACAGTACCCCACTTGGTCATCATAGATAAGATCACCAGCTTCAATATAAACCCCTATGTCACTAGATGGGTTGCAAACTGGCTCAAGGACAGAACCCACATGGTCAGAAATGCTGGAGCCATGTCAGACCCCAAACCAGCTACAAGTGGCATCCCACAAGGCTCAGTCCTGGGACTTCCCTTGTTTGGTATATATTTCTCAGAGGTACAGGCCAACACAGAAGGACTGTTGGTGAACAAGTTTGCAGATGACTGCAAACTGGGCACCATAATTGACCCTCCAGCTGACACAAGCATCCTATAAAAGGGCCTCATAGAAACGGACAACTGGTGCCAGAGCCATGTCCTCAAGCTAAACGCAAAACAGTGTATAGTCCTCCCCTTTGTCAAAAACTAAGTGCCCACAAATTACCACATAGGTGGTAACCCATTAAGTATGGAAGAAGTGATAAGGGACCCAAGCTGAAAGCAATCTCTCATTCGATAACCACGTGGCCAAAGTGTTTAGAAAAACATTTCATATAGCCCACCTAATCATGAAGGTATTCACATCTACATCAGGGGAGGTCATCGTGCCTCTTAACTCATCCCTCATCAGGCCCATAATTGAGTACAATGCCCCTTGTGGGATTACCTTATTAGACACCTGCAGCAGCTGGAAAGACCACAAAAGTACCTCACCAGGAGGATCAAAGGGCTCAAACACATGCCATTCGCTGCCCGGTTAAAGAAACTGCAGCTCCACTCAGTGGCATACCGCCTGCCCAGAGGCAATCTGTGTCTGATGTATAAAGCCATGTCCAACCTGGAATCAATGGACATGCTGCACCTTGGAAAATCAGAATCCCATCAAGCTATGCACTCAAGAGACCTGAACATCAGGACTGAAATAAATAGGACATACTGGAGTGACAGATTCATAACCCAGAGGCTCCCCCCACTCTTGAGTAAACCCCCACTCCAGGTTAGCCAGAGTCCCTCATTGACTCTCTTCAAGAGGAATCTTGATGAGTGGATGGGAGATTGTAGGTTTACCCTGGGTATCACTTCTATGTCACTGTTAGACAGAGGCACAGTATACTAACCTTGAAAAATGTCATGGCAAACTCCACTTAAAATGTGTGTTGAAAGCCAAACACACTCTGGCTAGGATTATAAATGCCCTAGGGCAGATAGCCTAGTATGAACCTATGAACAGAATCACACACACCAACTAGTACAACTGTGGTCAATGTGGAGTAATGTTTGGCAATGTCCACCCAAGTTGGTGAATACACAGCAATGTTGGACAAGCCTGGTTTAAATAGGCCATAGCTGAACAAAATGCACATAGTTGCCCAAATGGCCCTTAACCAGTCTGGTCTACTCAGTATGAGCATTTTAAGCAGTGATGGGATTCAAACCCATGATACTGTGCACTGTAGTGAAAGTACTGAACCACTACACCATGACAGTATTGCAGTGTTCAGCCAGTATGAGAGAATGTTGCCAAGTCTTTGCAAACTATCACATGGAAACCCTGCAGGCACAGCATAATCCCTGTTGAGTTATGACACAAAGGAGTCTGGCAGTAAGAACACAACATGACTTCCAACACACACAGTATAAATGTCAATATTGGTCATGTTCACACACAACCAGAAATGTAGTGGACTCCAGATCACAACATATGGAACGGTCACACTGGGCATACTCACACACTTGGATAAATGAGACATATGTCAGGCAACAAAGCATGGAAAGCTTGAACTGGGCATGCTCACACACTTAGGCCATGTCTGAGTATAGCAGTCAGTCACACATATCTGGTAGTTGTATGTGTTAAGCCAGGAACCTCCCACGATCCAGCAATCTGCCCTGTGGATACAGTTAAATGACAACAGACACATATTAATATACTGGAAACCTGTCATGATCAAACATGTTACACAGATACACAAGTTGTTCATAGAAACTGGGAAAGCTATGGCAATAAAGACCTGCAAACAGGAGCAGCAACAAATATTGTGCATCCCGAACATAAACATAGGTGCAGAGGTCAATTCTAGGCTGTCTGCCCTAGGGAATTCATAAGCCTAGGCAGAGTGTATTTGGCGTCCACCTCCCCAGTAGAGTAGCCTACTGTGCCTCTGTAAAGTAGGTCACAGAAGGCACCCTTTAAGGCTAGTTTGCTGTGCCTCTGTCAAGCAGGGACACAGTGGAGATCCCAGGGGTGAATTAACAATTTCCCATCCATGCGGCTGTATTTCGCTGGAAGAGGGTTGGTGAGGGGCTATGTCTAACTTTAAATGGGATTCAATTCCAGAGTGAGGGGAGACTCTGGGTAATGAATCTGTCCCTGCAGCATGTCCTATTTATTTTTGTGCTGAGGTTTAAGTCCCTGGAGTGTGTAGCTCTAAGGGTCTTGGATGTTATGAGGTGGAGCATGTCCATTACTTCTGGGTTTGAAATGGCTGCATACGTCAGGCATAGATCACCTCTGAGTAGGCGTTAAGCAACTGAGTAGAGCTGGAGATCCTTTAGTTGAGCTGCATGGGACATTTGTGTGTAGCCCATGATCCTCTTGGGGAGGTACTGTTGTGTTCACTGTAGTTGCCGCAGGTGTTGGATGAGGTACACCCCAAAAGGGGCATTGTAGTCAAACATGGGCCTGATGAGTGACTAGCAGAGGGCCACAATGACCTCCCATGATCTACATGCAAACACCCATGTGATAAGGAGGGCTATATAAAGGTCTCTGCAATGACTCTGTCAATGTGATTAGCAAAGGAGAGGTTATGATCTATGTGGGTCTGTGGGATATTGCTCTGTTATGCGGTAGCTTCCTCCTTCTGTTGTACAGCTTATATATGGCTGGGGTCAACCTGACAGGTCTCCTGTTTTGGAGGAGTCATGGTTTTATTTGGGATGGCATGATTAATGCATACCTGCAGGTGCTCATACAATGCGTTTGTAAAGGAGTCTGCAGATTGGGCTGTATTATCCTCCAGCACAGGGCCTTTGAAGTATTCAACCCCAGTCTTCACAAGTGCAAAGTCAGCTTTTGAGAAATTCTTTACAGTGATTTCCTTGGCTGGGGGTGGGGACGGGATATTGTCCAGGGAAAGTTGTTTATGGTCTGATATTAACAATGACAGTTCTAACTGTGGTGTGGAACATAGAGAGTCCCCATGTTGGTGATGATCAGGTCCAATATGTATTCCCCCTTGTGGCTGTGGTGACTGGTTGTGCCATAGCACATGGATTCACAAATTGTAGTGGCTGTAGGGTGATGTTGTTGAGGGCCTGAGTAGTATCCCTAGTCAATATTTGTGTACCTGAAGTCAACCACTACAATGGTGTGTGTGAAGACCTGCATATCCTACACTGTTCCCAGGAAAGCCAAGTGTGGTTACTGGGTATGGGGGGGGTGGTCTGAACTACACACCAAACCAAAAGGCAGTTTTGCACAGTGGTAGTTGTATATGTATGGCCTGTCATGCTTAGTGCAGTGGTACCAACCCAGAGGTGTGTGTATCTGTGATGTATATGGATATACCCCCTACTTGTGTTGTGTGTTACAAGTCCTGTGGTCAAGAAGCATGGTATTGAACATAACCTGGCAGTGCCAGTGTGCATATGTGACCCTGAACTAGGCGTCTGTTAATGCACAGATATTGTTATCCCCCATACTGAGGATAGTTAAAGATGTACATTCTCCTTCGGAAAGACTGATGATGTCAGCACCCTATAAATACAGCAGGAGAAGGGAAGTCATCCAGTAATGCAAATAGTGTGCTGCGCTAATGCGTCTCTCTCCAGTATCATAACATAGTTAGGTAGGGGCTTGAATCCTGCAAACGCTGTGTGTGTGGGGGGATGTGTATGTATGCAATTCTCTGTGAAAGGAATGGCCTTTTTGAAGACTGGGATAACACACTAAAAGATGTACATTCCTCTTTGGAAAGACTGATGATGTCAGCACCCTATAAATACAGCAGGAGAAGGAAACTCATCCACTAATGTGAATAACGCGCTGTGCTAATGTGTCTTGTTCAAGTATCATAACATAGTTAGGTATGGGTTTGAATTCTGCAAACGCTGCGTGTGTATGGAATTCTCTGTGGAAAGAATGGCCTTTTTGAAGACTGGGATAACACACTAAAAGATGTACATTCCTCTTCAGAAAGACTGCTGATGTCAGCACCCTATAAATACAGCAGGAGAAGAGAAATCATCCAGTAATGCGAATAACGTGCTGTACTAATGCGTCTCTCTCAAGTATCATAACATAGGTAGGGGGTTGAATCTGCAAACGCTGTGTGTGTATGTATGCAATTCTCTGTGGAAAAAATAGCCTTTTTGAAGACTGGGATAACACACTAAAAGATGTGCATTCCTCTTTGGAAAGACTGATGATGTTCATAGGTTCATAGGTTGGTACTAGGCTATCAGCCCTAGGGCCTATACAAGCCTAGCCATAACAATTCCCTGGCTATTTCTTCCCACACTATTTACTTCCCTGGACCCCTGTCTAGCAGGGCGACTGACGTGATCCCCGGGGTGAATTTCCTTTCTCCCATCCAATATAGGTTCAGCACCCTATAAATACAGCAGGAGAAGGGGCATCATCCCATAATCGGAATAGCGTGCTGCGCTAATGCGCTTTTTCTCAAGTATCATAACAAAGTTAGGTAGGGGTTTAAATCCTGCAAACGCTGTGTGTATGCAATTCTCTGTGGAAGAAATGGCCTTTTTGAAGACTGGGATAACACACTAAAAGATGTACATTACTCTTTGGCAAGACTGATGATGTCAGCACCCTATAAATATAGCAGGAGAAGGGAAAGCATCCAGTAATGTGAATAGCATGCTGTGCTAATGCATCTCTCTTAAGTATCATAACATAGGTAGGGGTTTGAATCCTACAAACACTGTGGGTGTGTATGCAATTCTCTGTGGAAGAAATGGCCTTTTTGAAGACTGGGATAACACACTAAAAGATGTACATTCCTCTTTGGAAAGACTGATGATGTCAGCACCCTATAAATACAGCAGGAGAAGGGAGTATTTAAATTGATTTAACTGTGTTGCAGGAATATTAACTGAACTGGAAGTTTTGACTCTGCTCTTCAGTTAGTCCCTGTGTATGTATGCAATTCTCTGTGAAAGGAATGGCCTTTTTGAACACTGGGATAACACACTAAAAGATGTACATTCCTCTTTGGAAAGACTGATGATGTCAGCACCCTATAAATACAGCAGGAGAAGGGAGTATTTACATTGATTTAACTGTGTTGCAGGAATATTAACTGAACTGGAAGTTTTGACTTTTTTTTGAACACTGGGATAGCACACTAAGAGATGTACATTCCTCTTTGGAAAGACTGATGATGTCAGCACCTTATAAATACAGCAGGAGAAGGGAGTATTTAAATTGATTTAACTGTGTTGCAGGAATATTAACTGAACTGGAAGTTTTGACTCTGCTCTTCAGTTAGTCCCACCCACCCTCCCTGTTTTTGTTTTGGTAGTGGTGGTGGGGGGGGGCAGGGGTGTGTGTATGTATGCAATTCTCTGTGAAAGGAATGGCCTTTTTGAAGACTGGGATAACACACTAAAATATGTACATTCCTCTTTGGAAAGACTGATGATGTCAGCACCCTATAAATACAGCAGGAGAAGGGAGTATTTAAATTGATTTAACTGTGTTGCAGGAATATTAACTGAACTGGAAGTTGGGCAGGGGGGTGTGTATGTATGCAATTCTCTGTGAAAGGAATGGCCTTTTTGAACACTGGGATAACACACTAAAAGATGTACATTCCTCTTTGGAAAGACTGATGATGTCAGCACCCTATAAATACAGCAGGAGAAGGGAGTATTTAAATTGATTTAACTGTGTTGCAGGAATATTAACTGAAGTGGAAGTTTTGACTCTGCTCTTCAGTTAGTCCCACCCACCCTTTCTGTTTTTGTTTTGGTGTTAATCTTAGTGGCCTTGACACTGCCTGCCCCTCTTGTAAATTTGTGTTTGGATACTCCTTCTGGGCCCATCTCATTTGCTCACTCAACTGAGTGCAGTGAGATCATATTCTGATATCAGGTACTCCTACTGTGTACAAAGAGAGCATCTGGGAAACAGAAAAAAATATATATTTTAAGCTTGTTTCCTGCCTTCCTAGTGGAAAGCAGTTTTTAGAACTTAATAAATAAGCAATTATCCAGGCATGTCTAAGAGTCATCTCCCAGTGATTTCTCTTGTCTACCTGATGAATCTGGGAATCTTGGGACAATGCAGCAATTGTCTCATGTACACAGACAACCCTCTCCTCCTACCACCCAACACTACAACCTGTGAGAGATGCACTTATATAGCCAAACTGGAAGCAAAGCTCTCTTCACCCAAGACTGGACTAGACAGTCAAAAGGAGAAGGTAAACACTTGCACCACACCACACTCATCACATAGTCCCTCAGAACCTACACCACCAAAGCACACACAGAAACACAAAACACAAACCTACATTTGCGGAGGCTCTCAATAAATACCTGCCCAGGCATCAGGGACATCCAAAGCATAAACGCCAGCAAACTCCACCCTCCAACACAATCCAAATGGCACATAGCCCACAAACTCAGTGTGCCACTCAACCACAGCCCATAAGGCATAACAACGTACCCAACACTCTAGTCATAGGTGACTCTAGTCAGGCACACTGATGTTCCACTCACTAGACTAAACAAGGAGAAAGTTACTGTCAGCTGCCTGTCAGGTGCCAGGATCCACCACATAACACATGCACTCAGGTCACTCCACAATAAGTACAAATATCACACTGTCATTGTCCATGTTGGTGTGAATGACCTGAGACGTACCTCCCTGGACTACATGAAAAGAGACACGGAGGTGCTCTCCGATCTTGTATCCCAGGCAGGTATGACCCTAACCCTGAGTAGCATCCAGCCATCACCCAGAATGATACCACAGTACAAGGACAAAATGATTGACTTCAGCAATTGGCTAAGCTTCTGGTGTCATTCTAAGGGGATCCAGTATTTGTCTGCCTGGGACAACATGATCGACAGTCGACGATGCTTTGCCAGAGATGGCCTGCACCTGTCGCCCTTAGCAAGCAAAATCTGAGGGTAATGCTACTCAATGCTAGAAGTCTAAACCTCAAAATGCACTCACTCAAGGCACTCCTTAAAATGGAGAACACTGACATCTGTGCAGTAACAGAGACCTGGTTCAAAGCTCCAGAGAGCACCCCTGCATTACCAGGCTTTAATTCATACCACACCTTTCGGTCACCTAACCCAGAAAGAAGCACTAAAGGTGGAGGCATATCCATATTCATTAAGGATATCCACACTTCCAGGCTAGTTGCACAGCATAATGCATCCGAGATTATCCAAGTGCAACTAACTTTGGGCAAGACCGCAATCCAAATTGTAGCATGCTACAGACCCCCCACCATGCCCCAGGATTCACACTCCTCATTTCTTGATACACTGGAAAGTATTAGGGTACAACCCAACACCCTAATAATGGGCGATTTCATCTACCCCACCATTAACTGGGATAACTACTCATGTACCAACTCTTTTGCTCAACGTTTTCTAGAATTCATAAATTCCAACGCCTTGGATCAACATATTCACACCCCCACCAGGGGCAGCAATATCCTAGACCTGGTCATTACCAACATGGGAAACCAGTGTTCCACACCAGAGGTCAATTCCTCGTTGGTCAGATCCGACCACATGCTAATCAGCCTAGACATCCACATCCCACCCCCAGCTCCAATTAGGGAAACCATTGTAAAAAACCTCTCCAAAGCCAACTTCACACTTCTTAAGACAGAAGTGGCAAACTTCATGACACCCATGCAGACAGACAATAGAGGTATGACTGCCGAATCCTACACAAATGCACTTTATAAGCACTTACGCGAGTACATGGATCATGCTATCCCTAATAGAACCAAGATGTTATCCTCCAAAAAAAGGAAGCCAATCTGGTGGTCATCTGCCATAAACAAACTCTACAACAGAAGAAAGACATTGTTGCAAAAAAGAATAGAATCCCATGACTGGAGGAACTCCCTGGTCAACCTCAGTAAGAAGCTGAGATCCCTCATAAAATCCTCCAAAGCTAGTTACAAAAACAAATTTGCCACTGACTCTAAAGACAACCACAAAGCATTCTATAGCTATGCCAAGAATCTAAATGGGAACAGTCAGATCTGCTCTGAGTTACAGCATAATGGGACTAAATATACAGAACCAACTGATATTGTCATCATCCTAGCAGATAGGTTCAGTGCTAATTTTACCCCCCTCTCACCCCCTAGAGGGCCCATCTCTATACCGGAAGAATGCAAAGTTCCTATCATCACAGCTGCACAGGTAAAAAACACACTCTCCAAAGCCAAGAACACAGCATCCATGGGACCTGACGATATCCCAGGCTGCGTTCTACACAAATTACAGAATGAACTGGCACCCTACCTAAGTACCATGTTCAATCATAGTCTCACCTCAGGCTTTGTACCCACTGAATGGTGCACCATGACAGTTATCCCACTCCACAAAGGGGGAGCCATGACGGACCCTGGGAACTACCGCCCCATTAGCCTGATGAGCCTGGTCTGCAAGGCCATGGAACATATCATCATGGAACTCATAAACAAAGACATTGGTAATCTCCAAACTCTGGACCCTACTCAGTTTGGATTTGTAAAAGGCAGATCATGTCTCCTAAACCTGACTGACTTCTTTGAAGCAGTCGCCAAAGCCATAGATGAGGGTAAAATGGTTCACACAGCTTATCTAGATCTCGCCAAGGCTTTTGACACCATCCCCCACTCTGGAATTATAGATAAGCTCACTAAACTAGGTATACATCCCTATGTCACAAGATGGGTTGCCAACTGGCTCACGGACAGAACCCACACTGTGAAAGTAGCGGCTTCCAAATCCGACATCAGACCAGTGACAACTGGAGTACCACAGGGTTCAGTCCTGGGTCCTCTCCTGTTTGGCATCTACTTCTCTGAAGTGCAGACCAACACAGAAGGTCTTTGGCTAACAAAGTTTGCAGATGACTGCAATCTAGGAGCCATAATCGAAACTCCTAACGATGTGGACAAACTACAAAAGGGCCTCACTGAGACAAATACCTGGTGTCAAAGCCATGGCCTGAAGCTCAATGCCAAAAAGTGTATTGCCATCCCCTTTGGTAAAAACTCTGTACCCATGAACTACCACATAGCTGGTAATCTACTTAATGCTGAAAATGTGATAAGAGACCTTGGGACACAGATGGACAGTAGTCTCTCCTTTGATAATCACATCACCACAGTGGTCAGGAAATCCTTCTACGTGGCTCATCTCATCACAAAAGTATTCTCATCCAGAAAAAAAGAGGTCATTGTTCCCCTCTACTCATCACTAATTAGACCCATTATAGAGTACAATGCCCCTTCTGGTATGTACTTCACAAGACATCTACAACAACTGGAAAGACCACAGAAATACCTCACAAAGAGGATTACTGGCCTCAAACAGATGCCCTATGCAGACCGTCTCAAAAAACTACAGCTTTACTCCATCGCATATTGCCTACTCTGGGGTGATCTCTGCCTAACATGCAAAGCTATGTCAAACCCAGAGCTGTTGGACATGCTCCACTTAAAGAAATCTCAACCCCTTCGAGCTACATGCTCTAGGGACCTTACCTTGTCACCACAATAAACAGAACATGCTAGAGGGATAGATTCCTGTCGCAGAGACTTCCCATACTTTGGAACAGACTATCTATCTATGTCAAACAGAACTCCTCATTAGCACTCTTCAAGAAAAATCTTGATGATTGGATGGGAAATGGGAAATTCACCCCGGGGATCACTTCTGTGGCTCTGCTCAACAGAGGCACAGGAAAATAATTTTCTTAGGTGGTGAAAGCCAGGGTACATTTTTTGGCTAGGCTTGTATGGGCCCTAGGGCCGATAGCCTAGTACCTACCTATGAACATATATAAGAAAACAGAAACTGATCTCTCCACGAAGCAGCAAGTGACAATTACTCTTGACCAAATAATAAATCCAATGAGAGTAGTACGATAAAAAATGGAAAAGCCTTTTATTCAACAAGTGGGATGATAAGCGCTTTCGCGTGGATACAACCACGCTTCTTCAGATAACATTTTTACCCACTGGCTTGTTTAAATAATTTTTTTTTTGACCTACCTATGAACCTATGAACCTATGAAATCATCCAGTAATGCGAATAGCGCGCTGTGCTAATGCATCTCTCTTAAGTATCATAGCATAGTTTGGTAGGGGTTTGAATCTTATAAATGCAATGTGTGCATTTGTCAATGTGTTGTGTGTTTTGCTTTTATTATTGTATGACATGTTATTATGACAGTAATTTCAATGCACACATCAGGTATGTGTGTGCCACATACAGATATGTACCTGTGACCTTTAATAGTTCCTGTGTGTGAAGCCTGCCCCATATGAATACAGTTGTCACCTTTGCCAGCATGTGCTGCAGCTTACCAGATCTTAGGCCATACATGTATGTTGGTGACAATGCAGGCTACTGCAGTGATTTGTGTCCTGGGCCAACTATGTGACACACACTCATGAAAGCTTTGATAGATTAATGTAGGTGAGGGTTCAAGTCTGGAGTATATGTCAGACATGTTAAAACACAGCAAAGTCTGTGAGTGATGGACACCCAGTGTAGGTGTATGGCAACTGTCTCCGATATGCATACAGACACCTTCTTGCTTAGGTGATACACCGAGGGACTGCAGAATACCTTTGTAAATGTGAATATCACAGGAAAGACATGATAACACTTGTCCACATGTACACACTATTACCCGTTCTACATGATGGGTGCTACCACCTACATGGTACTGTTGGAATACTATGTTACCTACATGCCGATGCCAATGCCACAGTTGTGTTACAGCAATACAGCATGGCTTGGACAACAGGTATCTGTCCATATGATACCCTTGTCGTGGTTAGGTGTGTCATGTGTAGAATGCATTGTAGGCCACTGTATGTATTTGCAGTCGTGGATGGACATATCCATAGTGTGTTGGCATGTACGTGAGACTGCTATATGCCAAAGAGTATTGTTCCCAGGGATGTATGGGGCTCAGTAAGAATGGCTACTGGTATAGTGTAGTACTGCAGGGATATCACTGACACCAGGTTCCTACATCTGTGTATCAGTTGAGGAGACACCATGTAATGACCACTGAATGTCAGGCTATGTAAGCTGTGTATACTACCAGAATGCAGACCATTGGCATTTGGAAACCATATCACCCACAGCATACTGTCAAACCATGTCATGTTCCATGCTAACCATGTTCACAAATGTACACCTGCACCTCAGTGCTGCAAACATCACACATGTACTGTCCACACCCCAACACATGCAGGCACAGGTACACACAACAGCCATGTGGCACATGTGCAAACAGTACACTTTGGGAATTACCACTGGTGTATACAAAACTGCAATGACAAACATAGGTAATGCATCATGCATGCTCGAATATACCCACAACAATATCATTATACTATACTGTTAACAACATGATAATATTACTACAGTGCTATGTAGTCACCCTCTGCTTCAGCACCATGCTACCCTGTTCCTGCATCAATGTTACAGATGGCAGGAGGTGGCACAGTTTCATCATATGCACAGGGTGTGTACTTGGTTTGCCAGAGTCTGCCATTGACACATCCAACTGACATGTATGTGTGTGTGTGTGTGTGTGTGTGTGTGTGTGTGTGTGTGTGTGTGTGTGTGTGTGTGTGTGTGTTAGTGCGGGACAACAGTACAACATGGGGCAATGTTGCTGCAATGTGTCTGTGTATGCGTTAGCCCTAGGTGTTAGCATTATGTGTGTGTGTGTGTACGCATGCACACAGTTCCACCAAGTGGCTGCCATATACGGGTGTTGGTGGACAGCCACAGACTGTACCTGCCAGGTCATACAGATCACTGTCTCTGGCCACGGACACGGTACCTGTGTCTGGCAGGGGTGCTATGGACAATATCAGGTACTAAGCCAGATTGGGTACTGTCATCAGAAGCAGTGGGATGTTGACTGGACACATGTCCCTGCTGGGACTGTCCAGAGCCACGTGCACGTGGTCTTCTCGGACGGTCTAATGACAGCACAGACCCAGCATTGCTGGGGCTGGTACTGGCACTATGGGAGTGGCTGCAGGTTTGTTGTCATCCGCGATGACTGCCAGCTGATAATGTTGCTGGCATACGTCCATGTTGACCCTCAACTGTCCTGCACTGTCCTGGCTCCTGGACATGTAGTTGTGGAAGAGATCTAATGTGTCCCCCCAATGTCTATTAATGACCTCGCTGATGTTACAGATGGCAGATGCAACGTCATGCATAGTGTCATTCATAGTGGTGCAATGTGCTCTACGCTCCCTCAGACCCTGTCTGGTGTACCGTTCCATACGTGCCTGTGCCTGCATTACAGCCCGGAACATAGCTGAGGTTGAAAAACCTCTGTGGGCACGTCTGACAGGGGCAGTATGACCACGGATGCTCCCACGAGAACCCCTGGACATCTGCCTGTGTGGTACCATGTCAGGAATCTGGCCATGGCTGCTGTGAGGGGATGCATGTGCCAATTATACCACACTACCCTGGTCAATGCCCACTGTATGCTGTCCCTCAGCTAAGGACATTGGTGACAATGGATGTATTGGCAGGATGACTGTGTGCATTGATGGGGATGACTGCTGTGTAGTGTCAATTGGCTGACCAACGACAGACCCTGTCACACCTCCCTGTGCTATTACACATGTATCATCATAATCACTATCCCCAGCAGTGGCTTCAGGTTCCCTGCTGCACTCCACCAGAGCAACATCAGAACCTGTGAGAGGAAGATAGGAAACACAGTTTACAAATGTGTACACAATATTAGCGCACAGGCACACAGGCACACAGGCGCACAGGTGCACAGGCGCACAGGCGCACAGGCGCACATGCACACATGCACACATGAACACAGGCGCACATGCACACAGGTGCACATGCACACAGGCACACAGGTGCACATGCACACATGCACACAGGTACACAGGCACACAGGCGCACATGCACACATGCACACAGGCACACAAGCACACAGGCACACAGGCAGACAGGCACACTCCTCAGTACAGCAGATACAAACACGCACACACCTGCAATCCAACACATACACAATACTGTTTTAGGGTGGGTGACAGTATCACAAGGAAAAACATCACTGCACACATTTCAGCATGCAGATTATGTGTTGCACAGGAACATGCAGTGCAAGTGTAGACAGCCCTTGTTAATAACAGTATACGTGTACTTGATGCTTGTGTGTACTTGTTCAGTGATTGTCTCCACCCTGGGACACAATGTGTACAATGACATAACAATATTGTGCAAGTGTTACAAGCTGTGGGTGCATAGATTTTCACACACACACACACACACAAAAAAAACACATGACGGTGCTATGCAATGACTGCTATGTGTACTTTTGTGGTCGGTGGAACTGCATGTGGTGTAGTAACGTGAGCCATGATCAACATGCCTCTTGTGGTCAGTCAACAATAATAATGTGTGCCAGACAAGCAGCTAGCATGCTGTACCTGACGTGCAGTAACATGACTACATCCACAATTACACAGCCACTTGTTACATGGGTTTGTAAGGTGGCCAATAGTGAGCATTGCCTAACATGAATGTATTATTTGTTCAAGAGTGTTGCACAAAGACATGATAGGTCTCTACCCCTCAGATATATTATGTGTGCTGCGTAGATGATAAGTGGGATACTGAAGGGTGGCCATACAGCAGGTGTAATAATTGGACATGTGTAGCAGGCTAAGGTGTAGTGTGTATGCCAAACATGTGTGTGTTGTGTACATGTGTATCAGGTATGCCTATGCAATGTCCAGTACTGTGTTGCTACACGTGTGTCATGCTCTGTGTATTGCATGTGAGTGAGGCAGCTATTGCAAATAATGGGATATGCATAGTCTCACAGCAAACATGCAGAGCATGCATTATGCATAGGTGTGTTACATGTGCACAGACTACACCTCCATATGACATGCACATGTCATTAGCAATAGTATTGTTATGACACATTCACCAGCATGGATTGGCTGCCTTGCTGTCACTCCAGAGGGACCTGCAAAAATATGAGAGTGATTGCCAGTGGCTACAACTGTGACATTGATACTGTGTGTATGATAAAGTACAGTAGTACAACAGGTGGCTTTCACAGGTGTACAGATTATGCTCAGAATATCAATCTTGCAGAAGAATAGGCAGGTTAACTGCTACACACACAGTACACATCTCACATATGCATAAACTACCAGTACAGAGAACAGTCAACTACAGATATGGCATGTTACCTGCACGCTCCATTTCAACATGCTGGGTGGCTCCGGCCTCCATGTTGACACATGTTTGTGGATGTTGCTGTTGGCCTGGAGCCACAACACTTAGGAGGTGCTCCTCCACACTGGTGAGGGGGAGTGGATAGGTACCCCACCGCCTGTGGCAAGCTGTTGTCTGTGGATATCAGACGCACACTGCCGGACATGTCTAATTAAATCACTGCAGTGATGGCGTACCTGCTCATATGTCCAGTTATGCATGCCTATGTCATTTACCCGACTGACAAGATCTTGCCACAGTGCAGCCCTCTCATGCTGGTTCTGGCTGGTCCTGGAAAACAGCACACAGTAATTCTGCACCAGGCTCTGGTGGATCTCCTGATCCTCTGCTGCTGTATAAGGTGGGTTTCGCTGATGCACCATCACCCTGGAAGGAAAAGAAAAATATGTGAGCAAGTCATGTGGCACACGTAATATTCTAATGTACTGATATCACTTAACTGTCATATATAGCATCTGTCTGTCTATCAGGGGATACACATGTTCGATACCACATATCAGTGCTCAGCCCACAACTGTCTGACAGTTCCTGCCACACTCCATACAACAAACTAGTATAGCAAGCACTTGGCACACTGTGTGGGATACAATGCACAACCTCACACTGGGGGTATGCATCAAGCTAATGGATGAAGAATATTGTCATCCCGTGCAATGAATGCAATGCACATTTACAGTCTCAACGGTAATCCACCCTAGTCTTTGATGCCATACCCCTACCTGACATATGTGCACAGTTGTTACTATAGCCAGCATACTGCTGTCACAGAGTATACATGCTGCCAGGTACACACACATACCCTGTAACACACATGTGATTGCGGCCATGGTACAGGCATCATTACATACACATTACACATACATACAACACACAAATGTATGACAACACAGATGAGCATTAACTGTGTACCTTATAGTACTGTGTGCCCCTACTTACAGATACCTATGCATGAGGTATGTAATCTGTGCAGACTACAGGAAACACACCAGACAGTGTTACCAGGGAATGAGAACATACACCATACTGTAGTGTTTAGGCCTACAACATCAGGTAGTACAACAGTTCATATGTGAGCTGGATTCAACAGCAGTACCACTTACTGAGCATACATGTATTGCTTCTGCCTAAGATGGGACACCACTGATGTACACAGGGAAGTACAGCACAACATATGCCAATCTACTATGTTTGCATCCCGATAACTGACACATCTTTCTCTGGCCTCACACCAAGGACACCAACTACCATGACAGACACAAACTCACACTAAGCTATCACACCTTTACAGACCTTGCACACAATCAGTGTCACACTCATTCAACGTCACATAGCTGGTATTGCACTGAATACATGTGTGTGTGTGCATTGTGTCATAGGTAGGTACAATGCTATTGGCCCTGGGCCTAGGGCAGCCTAGCCATATGCTACCCTGCCCTTTGGGACACATGTAATGTGATTTTACTTGCTCCTGTGAAATGGATACACAGAGGTGACTCACAGGGCATATTACCTATCTCCGTAACATTCATCAGGGGTATGTATGACATCTACTAATAAGGAGCCTTGTTTGTTAATGCTGGGTTGTTTACTCCAGGGTATGGCATATTTGTATATAGAAACCTGTACCTCCAGCATGTGCTGTTTAGTGCAGTGACAAGAATTAGGGCCCTATGTCATGTAGGCTGGACGGATTGTGAGGTGTTGCCATGGTGGTTGGCCAACTGGTATTGGTGTGACATAGCTGTGTATGTCCAGCAGTGGTAACCTCTGTGTAGGAAGTATGCAAGGCACTCTAGCTGTGGTTTTGAGAGTCAGTCTGCATAGGGAATGTGTTTGAGGGCATTATCAGTGTTTGTTAGGTATGTCTGTGGCCTTTCCACTTGCTGTAGTTCTCATGGGAGGTGCATACTGCATAGGACATTGTGAGGTGTAGAGGTGTACACTGACTTACATTTCCCTAGCTGACACACCTTTTGTGATGACACATACCATGTACAGGGATTACAAGACTAGTGTGCCACTGTAGATATCAAAGGGGAGGCTATTGTACACCTGTGTCCCATGTTCCCTTCTGACACCTCCAGTGGTAGACGGGCAACCACCTATGTGGTAGTTAGTGGGTAACATGTTTTGGAATGGGGTATGGTACTGCAGTATCAACAATGGTGTTCAGTCCATGCCTTGGTCACCAGGCACCTATTGCAGTACATCTGCCCCCATGTCCCCCTCTCTCACTCTCTCTTTATATATATCTATATATCTACACACACTTCTAAACATCCATTGCTGTACATATACATGCACATGTAGGCACATAGACTGCCCACCTTTCATGGTGGGAATATCACTTCTGAAACAGTTGTGAGACATACCATTCTGGAATGATATTGCACAGTGTTGTGCATAATGCATTATGCTGTCCTCAGGCCGTATAGCTGTAGCAGGCCTCACTGGCTCAGTCCCACAGAAGTTCACCACCACATGACATATACCTGCACTGCATGCTGTTTTCAATGCCACACACTACAACCTACATTGATATGTGCACATAGCAACCTTCAACTACATATGTATATCCAGCCTTCACTAACAGTTGCAGTATGTCCCTTGTCCTATGCACATCTGCATATACATATAGATACAGACTGCTAACACATATGGAGGGTTTACAGTATGTAGATTATTAGATTATGTAGTTTACATTACCTTTGTCCCTGACAGCTTTTTTCTGCTGGCTTACTGGCTTGCTTGCTGGCTTGCTTGCTGCCTTGCTTGCTGGCTTGCTTGCTGGCTGGCTTGCTTTTTATTTATTTTTTTGGTCTCTCTCTCTCTCTCTCTCTCTCTCTCTCTCTCTCTCTCTCTCTCCAGTTCTCTCTCTCTCTCTCTCTCTCCAGTTCTCTCTCTCCAGTTCTCTCTCTCTCTCTCTCTCTCATTGCTGCAATGATATTATTGCATGTGTGGACTGGCAGTACAGGCTGCTTTTGTAGGTATCTGCACATGTGCATGTGATGGCCTCTGCACCAATTGGTGGCCAGCATTTAGTAATTGCATGCAGCCTGCAGTGTGGTAATTGCAGTTCTCACTGTGATTTCAGGACACTGCTATAAAATGATAGGTTAAGTAGGCATAGGCCTTTCAGTTTTGCAAGGTGGGGACCATGCTGGTTTGCTGTGGACACTGTTGTGTGAGTCAGAAGGTTGGTATATCTCTCATATATAACGCTGTGGTCTAGCCACTGAAATGCATGTTGTACTGAAACCTGACTGTTGCTTCTTCCAGTTCACTCTTCTCAGTGTGTATGTTAACTCACACCTGATAATGCTAACACTGTTTATATGGGAGTATGTACTTACCTATGGGATTTGAGGATTAACTGGCATACAACAGTAGTTCTTGCAATGTGTTGCTATGGCTTTTGTATTTTCCCTTTACATTCACTCCTTGAATGCCTGATATTTGTCTTTACTGGAATGTGTTGCTATGGCTTTCCTATTTTCCATTTACATTCACTCCTTGTAATGCATGATATATTTCTTTCAGCACTAAGTTCTTATATGTTTGCTGTGGCTTGGTGGCACTTCATGCAGTCTGGTGAGCCCAAGGGCTGGGGTTTGACACTTACAGGGATATTTTATTTTGCTGCTGAGCAGTACCAGGGCCTTGTCATACAGAGTGAATAAGGCACTTTTAAACAGTTGTAAGCAGGAAGCAGGAAGTCAGTGGGGACACCAGCTAGGGATGTGCAGGCTGGGTGTAGGGAAGGTCCATAGCTGCATATTTCTTTAACTGCAATAGCTGTACATATGTTTGGCATTTGCTGTGACATTTGAAACCTTCCACCCCTGAGAGAGGGGTGAGGACAACTAAGTATATTGTACTAACAATTATGAATATCAGGCACATGCAGTGCTTGTGAACTGCTATACTGTCATTAGTATGTTAGATGGCTACATCCTTTGATATTTCTGTGTTGTACTCCTACATAAGGGCATGCTTGTGGAAGTAATTCTACAGCTATTCGCAGAGTGTTTAACAGCAGACAGGCTGATATGCCTGTGTGTTTCTGACACTTCCCAGCCTGAGATACTCTCAGGTATATATTTGACCAGCCTCAGGGAAAGGTACATATCAGTGGGATACACCCGTGATGTATTTCAGATATTCTGCAGTTGTGACTGTGGGGTATTTTGAGCATATGTATTACTACACCATTTCTGACATGCAAGTAGTGTCTACTTTAACTTATTGACATTTACGATTACGTGGGATTCCCCACCTTTCTGCCTACTGTACATTTCACAGGGAGTCAGTGGGGCACAGGTAACAGGTGTTTGCAAATCAGGGACATCCCTGTAAATCAGTCACAGTTGGGAGGTCTGGCCTCTTACCTATTTAAATATGGCGGTGTTTATCCTGCTCTGATACTGTGTGGGGTTTGTAAGGTGCTACTGTAACATTATTACCTACTAGCATGGCTGTTTCTCTTCTCACACTAATGTAATGCAATTCCACAAGAATTGCCAGTAAAGATACACAGAACAAGCTTTGTGTAATGGCCTTCCTATTTTCCCTTTACATTCACTCCTTGTATTTCATGATATATTTCTTTCAGCACCAAATTCTTGTATATCTGCTGTGGCTCAGTGGTAATTCATGCAGACTAGTGTTTCCAAGGTCTGGGATTTGAGACTGACAGGGGTATTTTATTTTGCTGATGAGCAGACTACAGGCCTTGTAATACAGAGTGACTAAGGCACTTTTAAGCAGTTGTAAGTGGGTTTGCACGAGTTTGCGCGACACTTAGCTACGCTTAGCTAAGCGCACACAAGCGCACACCTGCTGACTACTGCTTAAAAGTGCTTACTCCCGCTAACACCCGTGCTAATTTCTTTTAAAGAAAAGAAAATGGGGAAATAGGAAAGTGGTGAAAAAGGGGGCACAAAGTGGGAAAGACAGTAGGGAAACCAGCTCGGGATGTGCAGGATGGGTGTAGGGAAGGTTCATAGCTGCCCATTTCTTTATCAGCAACAGCTGTGCATATGTTTGAAATTTGGTGTGAAATCTGAAACCTTCCACCCCTGAGAGAGGGGTGAGGACAACAACATTTGTTGTACTGCCAATTAGAATTATCAGTTTACATGTCCAGCGGACATGTGTGCGAATTGGGCAGCTATGTATGGGGCATATTTTTTTTGTGGGAACAGAGTGCCCTTTTTTATTTTTTTTTCAGGTGAGAGTGGAATGTGAGGTACAGGAAGTAGGTATATTTGGGGAGGTAGGTTGGGGAGGTTAACAGACAAGACAAACAAGACGCATACAGGGGCAGAGTATGACACATGTGGGGGTAAACACAATTGACGGGGATGGATGTTTGGATATCGTGAGCCCATGAGCCCACAGATGGCAACAGTGGAACTGAGATCCCCACCCATGGGCAGTTACCACTGCACCTTCACAGCCCAGGCCGGGGCTGTGCTGGGGGCTGGATAGGATGGGCAGGCACACCCATGAGTTGCACCACTCTCACCTCGAGCTGGTGTAGGGGATCAGTCACAGAACGCCTGATCTCACTACGCACCACAGACCGGACCCTATGGAGGGTGAGTGGAGGCTCTCCTCCGGCCACGCTTGCAGAGGGGGGACGAGCCCAATCCCCTGCAGTGCTTCCACCTGAAGGTGGCACAGGGCCACCGAAGGAGGAGGTCCCGGCCTGGGCACTGGTGCCAGGTGCTCTCGCCAGATGTGGTGGGATTGGTGGGTCCGCTGGAACCCGGCTTCCCTGTTGTCCTATGTTTAGCAGTATTTTATGGCATTTTGGGTTAGTAACAAACAACACCATTCAAAATTAGTTGAAACAGCATGCATCAGTATTCCCATTAACCAAACACCCATGAATTCCAAACATTGAGCAGCAAGCATAACACATGCATATTTAGAACAACAGTGCACATTCCAACAGCATGCAG
Organism: Protopterus annectens; assembly: GCF_019279795.1. Taxonomy (NCBI): domain Eukaryota; kingdom Metazoa; phylum Chordata; order Ceratodontiformes; family Protopteridae; genus Protopterus; species Protopterus annectens. The sequence continues at coordinate 433,993,514 of NC_056727.1, forward strand.
GGTTGATTGGTGGCAACAGGCCATCAGGTTTGGATATGTGAACAGGGCACATGCATCAACGTACATGCAGATATGTATGAACCAACAGAACAAATGTCCATGGGAATTAATTGTGAATACACATACCCAGTTTGGTGTGGAATGGCATAATTTGTGAAAATAGGGTAGGGTGGAGAAATATTACATTAACAACTTACACTACCTATACATATACTGTACATTCCTAGTAGATGCAGATATATATCCCCTACATATATTAGTACAGTTTCCTGTATGTAACCTTAGGAATGTTAGTGATGGGGATGTTACTGCTACATTAATATACATTCCATTTTTATTCATATATGTTCATATCTGGCTGTGTTCAGGTACAGCATCCTGCTACATTCGATTTATATAAGTCTAGACAACTGTGGGTGTTCAGCATTTCATACAACCATACTATCTCCATAATGCAAGGGTACAGCAACATATCCAAATTGTGGGACGGACACAGTCCAGGTTCTGTACTTTATTTAAGACATTACACTCTTTGGTTTTGGCTGTCTAACCATTTCATTAAGTAGTGACTGCAGTATACCTTTATTCCAGACTTATTACAGCTTTCTTGGTAGCTTCAAACTGTCTTTCTCACACTCTCTCACTTATTTCATATTTACATTTCAGAATGGTACATAATTCTAGGCTTTATTAACATTTATTACTGGGTTACAACAATCCTTTCCAGCTGACTCACTTATTTCATATGGCATAATTTACAAGGCTGTATTCAACACTTGTCTATCCTTTGTTGATTGATTACCACTCATTTTCAGGTTGAAGCAGTTATCTGATATTACAATACAGGTGAAAACTCTATTTGAGACTTGTTTAATCTTTATTACTGGATTGCAATACACTCTTTTCCAGGCTGCATCACTTATCTAATCTAACAATACTAGCATAATCTTTATTCTAGGCTTATTTCACCTGTATTACTGGGTTACAACACTGAACTATTTTACAATCTGTCTCACTTATATTCTATTACAATACCAGCTAAATCATTACTAACCTGCCTGGTGGCGCAACCTCAGCAGCCTATTAGCATAGGCTCAACGATTCGCGGAACGAACACCTGCAGCATAAATGAAGGAATATTGGAACATACTTCTCCATACTATAGGCTAGGATAGCATTTCTTACATACGTAATTACATGGATACTTACTCAGTAGTGGGGAATTTGGTGGGCCTCCTGGATCCAACGGTTCATTTGGTCCTCCTTACATCACTTCCGGTCCGCATGGTGGTGACGGACCTGTTCACCAGTCCTCGGAATGCCTGTGGCACTGGTGAGATCATGTGCCAACCGGTTCCACACCTCTGCCTTATACGCTCCCCACTGAACCTGGCCCTGCATGAGTTGTGCTTCATGATCATGGACTAGGATCCAAACAATATATTTTGACTCCTCAACACCCCACCTTTGTGCTCTAAAGTGATTTCCCTCTCCTGCACCTGCCATCCTGACTGCAAATGGGTACCACAATCAGTTATGGTGTGTATTCCCTCCTATGGAGCTTATATATGCTGTTTTTCCCGCACTTATCTGTGATTGGCCATTTTGGATATTTATCAGCTTAAAGCAAACCTGTTTTGTCATGGTTCTATTTTCATTCATTCCTATATTTATGCTAATACTGTGCTTCTCAGTACAGCTGTCATGGCTTAGTGGCTCAGTACTTTGACTATGGTGCACAGTATCCCGGGTTCGACCCTTGGCATTGCTTTTCTTATTTTACTACTGTCTAGACAGGCTAGGAGGTGTGTCTGTGTAAAGGCGGCTTTGATACAGCTTGCCCAGTGTTGCCCGCCGGTAAGCTGGTTGGCATGCTGCGCAGCTCAGCGCAAACGGCTTACGCTGGGTAACGCGTTATTTAGCTATGAGCACTCATATTACGCTGTGTAAAGTGCTGCGGAGCTATGGACACTCATATTAAACTTGTTAAAGTGCTGCTCACCTCCGGGCACTCATATGCAGCTTGTTAAAGCGCTGCTCACCTACGGGCACTCATATTAAGCTTGCTAAAGCATTGCTCAGCTATGGGCAATTATAATCCTTTTTTTATAAATTATTCTGTTGTATTTCTTCACAAATACATGGCCCATTTCATTACATTTTACTTAAATTATAGTTTTATATATATATATATATATATATATATATATATATATATATATATATGTCAGGGGATTGTTTCATACTTATTTAAATAAAAATGGTGACTGATGTTGTGGAGGCTCAAACCATGACTACCTCCTCTTTGGCCAACGTCTCTACCGCTACGCTATTGCTACTTGGCTTAATTTGCATATGTAGGATCTTATATGCTTTCCAATGTCTGCTAACTGTGGCTGAGTGAAGGGCATACCCACGCAAACGAGCGCAAATGCGGGCAAACATTTTTGAAATTATAAAAAAAAAAATAACAATGCTATTTTTACGTTTTACACATCTTCAGTAAGGTTTAGTCTGTGGGATGTGTGGTGTTGTGTTGCTTGACATTTCTAAGGACTCGCTCGTGGGTGTTTACCTTCAGGCTTCTGACTATTCTGGGGGCGTGTCCCTTTGCAGTACTCGGCATTCGGACATGCCCCCTACTTTCCTACATGGACCGTGTTAGCCTAGGGTATGATTCAGCATGCCCTCCTGAATATGCATGGCATGCTGACATCATACCATTCAACTGCAGCCTCCGAGTAAGACATTTTAAGTCTTACACGGAGGTTTCGTGAATCCAGCCCACAGTCTCAAAGCAAAGAGGCTGAATACACAAGTCTGCTCTTCAAACAACAGGCTGTTACCCAATGATGGAGAGAAAATGCGCCATAATTTAGAATAAATGCTGCTTATACCATGTGACATATCAGTAACAGTGCATTGAGGGCCAGCCTTATAACTGGCATGACATTATGCAGAGGGTATAAGGGTAAACATAAAAAAAAGCCATCAGAATGCAATCATTTGAAACAAAACTGTTGAACACAGTGTCTCCCAAAAACATAATAATTCAAATAATCAACCAAATGAAAAAGCAATGCAATGCAAACTCAAGTATTTACATGGATTTTAAATAAAAACATATATGCTGGGCTACTTATTATATTAACCTCATTGCCCTGACATTGCTTAGTTTAATGTTTTCCCTAATTTAGATTTTCTTTTTGCTTTAAAAGCTGATCAGTCAGAAAGTACAACCTCTAGACAACTTCTTCAGTTTGTGACTGCCTTATACATTCTCTGCTGTATAAGATATATTTAACAAATATGTAGCTTATCCTGCTTGGCTTCTTGCTTATGTACTGTCTCATTCTAACTGTATAATATCATAAACTATGCTTTTATACTATGTATCTAATATTAAAACTTTGTGCTTATATACTGTCTATGTAAATATGAATGCTACTTTTATACTCATCATAATTGCTTGTAATTGATTTGTGTAGCTTTTCTCCCCGGGTCTCCACTGAAAATGGATATACATCTAGTCAGACTCTCCTGGTCAACAAATGTAAAATAAATAAAATAAATAAATAGACAATGTAATTATTTATAGCAAAAACAAATATTTATGTGGAAGGGACTCATTCCACACTTGCAACTTTGCCCCACACCCCCTTACTCATACATACTAGCGCCATGGTTACATACCAAAAGTCATTGCTGATACATTTTAAATTAGTCTGAATCTTAACCTTACGAAACCTTTTTAATAAAATGAATTTCAACCAACTTCATGGCTCTCAAAACCAAACTAGGTACATTAGCCTAAACACAGCACTTGTTAAATGTAACAGAAAGTAAAGATATCAGTGTATAATGCAGTAATGCAGAATGGATTGATCAGAGAAGAATTTAGATTTATTTCTCTCAGTTGTACATGAGGACAAATTCAATGCTGAGGGACATGGCCAAAATGGATAACTGACAGCAGCAACTAGTGAAAGCTCTGCAACTGAAAACTTTTCTCTGACAGAAAATATAATCAAAAAACTTAAATTTGGAGATACCTGTTAGCTACTTTTATTCACTAATAGTCAGAGAAAATATAAAAGCTATAATTTTCCTGTCAAAATTTCAGCTGTTTGGTTAACAGAGAAGAGGCTTCAACTTAAGCACTCAATAATTATTCTTCAAGATTCTTGTGTTATAAAGAGATCCAGTCACTAACATCTAGTATGCAGGATGTATTACTTGAAATGGGAAGACTGCATACCAAAATAGAATGTTTCAAAGAAGAGTCTAAAAAGAAGATGGAACATTTAGAAATTCTTATGAAACAGCAAAGCGCACAAATCAGCAGTGTGGAAGAAACTTTAAATGATCCTCAAGACAGAACAACTGAAGATGATTCACAGACTGAATTTCTTTTAAAACAAAATAACTGGCTCATAGATAAAGCTGATGATTTAGAAAATAGACTGTGAAAAAATAACATCACAAATTATAGTATGCCTGAAAAATAAGAGGGAGACAATACCTGCCTACACAAAACATGAAATCTACCTGAAACATTATCTGTTGGAATTGAAAGGGCCCACAGATCCCTGAGAGCATGTTTGAAGAAGGAAAACTCACAACCATGTCCAATTATAGTTAAGTTTATGTCTAGCTTTCAAAAATATCAAATATTAAAAACAGCATGTAGGCCATCAACTAAAAAAGGTGAACATACAGTCAGATTTTACAATGATTATTCCATTAAAGTAATGAGTAAAGAGAATCCTGCTTACCATTGATCAAGGAACTTAAATGTACAATATTAAAGCCACTGTGATTTTTCCCGCAAAGATCAAATAATTTTTTCTGAAGGAATAAAAATACTTCAAACACTGGAGGAGGCATCCACTTTTGTCAACAAAAGCAAAATCCTTAAAGTAATGAAGAAATGGATTGGAAAAGCATATCCCTCAAGAGACAGAGTGAGATGAATATTTGGAAATTGCTTCTAAAATTAAAATAGTTTAAAAGAAGACATTTATTCCCTGATTGCAGATCTTTCATTTTCTGAAATAATGGATTTACCCTTTAAGTAAAATGCTTGTATTGTACTTTAAGCATATGTAAGTATGTATTTATATCTTAAGCCAAAACATTTTTTTCACTATAAGGAATTTAAATGGCTAGTTTTACTGTTTTACTATATTTACAGTAAAAGGCTTAATATATTTCATTTAACCAGTCTTATAAATGTATTTATACATTAAACAAATACTTCCTGTAATAGAATGTCATAAATTATAAGTAATATAATTGATAACTTTAAATCTATATAAATTAAGCCTTTAATTTTATTTAACTTTGCTTAGTATGTACATTGCTGAGTTAACTGAATGTCAGATCTAAGTAACATACTAATTAGACATGTTAAAGTTTTGGCAGTTTTGTTGCCTTTCATCCTGTGCAACACATTACTTTCACAGGTCATTTAAGAAGAAAGTAACACTTAAAAAAACTTGAGAACAAAAAAAAATTTTTCAGTTGTGTCAGCACACTGGATTCTTGCCTGCCTTGCTTCCTGCCCTAAGCTTTTCTAAAGAAAATATAGGTCTAATTTCAACACTGATATCTGTGAAAACAGAAAGTAACTTTATTTTTCTTTCTTCTTTTTTTTCAAATATACATGTAAGAAATCTATTCAGAATAACACCCCTTTTTTTTCTTAGAAGTGAAGAATCGGTAAAAAATCTATAGTGATTTTTATACTGAGCTATTGCTGACATATAATTTGCTTTAATTTTGCTGAATATTAATAGCTTATGCTGTAGTGTTATTAACTCTTACTGTGCATATTAATGGAATAAAGTAAAGTTAGATGTTTGTTAATGATTACAACAGTTTAAAAGAATAAAGAAGAAGGAGAAACATACAGAGGAAATTGGCAGCTACTGTGTGCTGTGAGCTGTCATTTTCACATGCAGAAATCAAATTCTAATGTCAGGATGGAACCACAGTTCACAATAGCCAAAATACACACATTCAAATTAAACAAGTAGGAATTCTCATATTTATATATATATATATATATATATATATATATATATATATATATATATATTCAGGATAACTTGCAATACTATAATTAATAGAAAGAATAAACATCGAATGAAAAATAGGCATACACATACTGTAATCTCTAATAGAGAGCTGTTGATTAAATAGCTCTTTGATGGGAGATTTTAGAAATACAAGTTATATAGAATAATGTAAAATATTAGTAAGCATATAATAAGACAGAAAATATATTTAAATAACAAACTACTTATAAGAAAAATATGTATTACATATACCTGCATATGGCAGAAATGTGAATGTACAAGAGCTCATATAATTTACTTAGAAAATCATATAAAATATTAGGAAATATCATGAAAGCTAAAATTTGAAGCTTGGTCATATGAAATTTGAAGCTTTTTGCATATTGTATGTCATTAGAGTCAATAACACTACCCTAAATAACTCATTTCATAAGTCGGAACTGAAATTTGAGTGTTATATTGCAGAAACAGTACATCCATTTTGATAGAAAATAAAGTAGATTTTTCAATATATTTGAACCTGAAAAAGGGGAATGGGATTTGAATTAAGCACATTATAACTTTTGAATACAATATAGACACATTCAGTGCCGTCACAGACATGGAATGTTTTCTGAGAGACCATTCTTTTCCTTGACTCTGAACCTGTTTACCATCTAGGAAAAAATCTTAGAGCTTTGAGAAGTACAACAGGCCACTAATTTATTGAAACCTAGCAAATTGAAGGGGTAGTTTTCCAATAAAACTGAATAAGTGGCTAGGAATGAATCCTTGAGCAATGCTATAATAAAGAGGCTACATTTGCAGCAAATATTAATTTAAGAATCCACCACTGTATAACACTAAAAAGCCTAAGCTGATTATAATTACCTCATCAACTAACATATGCACAGCTTCTCACCACCTATAAAATTATCATGCATCCATCTGCTTGTCCAGCACCGAATATAATTCTACACAATTATGTCTTTACTCAGTCAATGTGCTCCAATGAACAAAAACTCTTCTCTGTCAACAGCCCTCCCAAATCTGCTGGTCATTGTCTGTACTAATACCATTCTTCTAAAGCATGGAACTCCTTACCTGTATCAATCAAGTTAATACCCTCCCTTCAGTCCTTTCAAACAATTCTGAAATACTTTCTGGCAAAAATCTAGCTCTGTTTATGCCCAATTCCAGGATAAACTAGGTCCTTAAATATGCACAAGTGTCTTGTCATACTTATACCTCCTTACAGCGATTCTTTACTCAGTTCCTTACTTCAATCACTTTCTCTCCTTGACTGTCTATCTAAATATGCCATAAGCCTGTTTATTCTCTCACTTCATATTGCAATTCCTGTTTGTATTATACTAACTTACCTTTAAATTCCCTAAACTGGTTAAAATTTCTATTGCTCTTAAATCATTGTCATATAAGTTGTCTCTATTCTTGGCTAAAGTTTTCACATTATGTATAATTTAGTGTAAATATTTAATGTATAGATATTTTTTAATTTTGTTATTGTATTAATTTTGAAGATTGTAAAATTATTTTTCTTAAAATGTTTTTGTAATACTTTGAATCTTTTCTCCCTGGGTCTCCTTTGAAAATGGGCACCTACCCAGTTGGACTTTCCTGGTAATCAAATCTCAGTAAATAAATAAAAAATAATAGGTCATAGCTCAAGAGTATCTTTATATATTTAATCATATTATAATGCTATCATGCATCTGCCCTTTCATACCTAAAGTAGCCATAATAGAATTGACAAATTGGAAAAGGTACTTGATATGGGGAACTTCTTTCCTCTATCTTTGATTAATTAGATAGGTTCCTAGGTTCATAGGTGTGTACTAGGCTAATGGCCCTGGAGCCTTTACAAACCTAGCCCATAGGATTACCCTGGCATCATGCCACCCGACATTAGTTCCAGGTGCCTCTGTTCAGTACAGCCACTGGAGTGATCCCCAAGGTGAATTTTCTATTTCTCATACACTCATCAAGATTTCTCTTGAAGATGGCCAGTGAGGTGCTCTGTTTGACATGCATGGGAAGTCTATTCCATAGCATGGGCAGTCTCTGGGTTAAGAACCTGTCCCTCTAGCATATTCTCTTGATTGTGGTAATGAGGTTGAGGTCTCTGGAGCATGTGGTGTGGAGGGATTGGGATTTCTTTAGATGTAGCATTTCTAACAGAGCTGGGTCAGACATGGCTTTGTAAGTCAAGCAGAGATTGCCTCTAAGTAGGCAATATGAGACAGAGAATAGTTGGAGTTTTTTGAGTCTGTCCATATAGGACAACTGTTTAAGGCCTAGTATCATCTTTCTGAGGTACTTTTGCAGCCTCTCCAGTTATTGCAGGTGTCTAGTGAAGTACATGCCAAATGGGACATTGTACTTGATGATTGGCTTAATGAGGGAATAGTAGAGGGAGACAATGACCTCTTTCTTTCCGGATGCTAAACCCTTAGTAATGAGATGTGCCACATAGAAGGACTTTCTGACCACAGTGGCAATGTGGCAGTCAAAAGAGAGGTTGCTGTCAACCTGTGTTGATCTCTTATAATGCCTTCTGTGTTTAGTGGCTACCATTGATGTGGTAATTCATGGGAACCAGGTTTTTCCCAAAGGGTATGATGATACGTTTTTTGGCATTTAGCTTAAGGCCATGGTTCTGACACCAGTCATTGGTCTCAGTGTGGCCTTTCTGCAGGATATCAACATCACTTGGGGAGTTAATAATAGCTTACAACTTGCAATCGTCTGTGAACTTTGTCACCCAGAGTCTCTTTGTGTTGGCTTGGCCTTCAGAGAAGTAGATACCAAACAGGAAAGGACCCAGGTCCAAACCCTGTGGGATTCTACTCGTGACTGGTCAGCAGTCTGACTTGGAGTCAGCTACTTTCACACTGTGGGTTCTATGTGTGAGCCAGTTTGCAACCCACCTAGTGATATAGGGGTTGTTGCCTAGCTTAGTGAGTTTTTCTATGATTCCTGAGTGGGGAATGGTATCAAAGGCCTTGTCAGATCAAGGTAGGCTGTATGAACCACCTTGTCTTCATCCACAGCTCTGGTGACTGACTCAAAAAAGTCAACCAGGTGGAGCAGGATTGATCTACCCTTCACAAAACCAAACTGTGTGAGATCCAGAGTTTGGAGATTCCCAATATCCTTGTTTATTAGGTCCATGATGGTGAGTTCCATAGCTTTGCATATCAGACTTGTCAGGCTAATGAGGCAATAGTTCCCAGGGTCTGTAGTCGCTCCTTCTTTGTGGACAGGGATGACTGCATCAGTGTGCTATTTGGTAGAGACAAAGCCTGAAGTGAGGCTGTGATTGAACAGGTCACACAGGTGCAAAATGCTAGCCAAAGCTCGGCAAATGCTTGTGAGATGTCTAGATCCTGTAATCCCCAAACTGATATAGCCAGACCAGAGCAGTTACATATAAACATGACAGATTTTATGCAGCTAATGAATCCAAGTCTGAACATATTGCAGTGAGGTGGCTATCATCTTTTTAGACGCGAAGAAACTATTTTATTTTTTTGGAGTGGTTCTGTATGTATAAAGTCCTATATAAGAAGAGTTTCGGAGACAGTTTTGTGGGGTTTTTAGAGGTCTTATACCATAGTCACAAGTTTGATGTTTCAGACAAAAATGAGTATCTAATGAATGAATCATTTGCAGTGGGTACTCATTAAGGATTCTCCTTATTTCCAAGCTTGCTTGTAATTGTGATGGAGAAATTGGCAACAAGACTTAGAAAAATGCTGGAGGAGATAGAAAAAGAGGGTAAAAGGGTGGTACCCCTGTTTAACATTTGCAGATGACTGCATGCTGCTTGGGTAAGACTGGTAAGTTGGTGGATGCAGTTCTTGAAATATTTAATGTGATCAGGAAGTTAACCAAATTGAGGAGCAATGAGTTCAAAACAATTGTTACTAGGCTTGAAAATAGCAAACTTACTTGTGGTATCATAACAGAAGATGAATTCTCCATGTATCTGTTATTAAATGTGGTACATACCTTAGCATCTATGATAAGACATAAACTTCAAAATCTACAAGTTAAATTACAACCATCATTACTGAGTACCAGTGCAAAATGTAACCCATTGTTGGGGAAAAGAAAATTAGAACAATGAAAGTAATACTGCGTATGCATGTTGTATTCATTCTTAGAAAGCATCCAATAACACCAGAACATGCTGATCTAGCAAGTAGTTAAGACCTGCCTGGGATCAAATACATGGTTACCGCTTGTATTCAGATTTTCAAGGTTATACCTTGCAGCAAGATGCAGCCAGAAGGTAATTTTCAGTTAATTATCTGGAATTTCACAGCCCAGTCAGCTGATAATTAAACAAACAAAAAATATACCCTTTGAAATGGCAGGCTTGTTGGAGAGGTAGAGTTTCCAGAAATTGCTGCCAGGAATGAAATGAACAGAAGAAGTGATCAATGAGAAGGTAGAGCAAGACACGGTCTGTGTAGGAAAGTAGGGGGCGTGTCTGATTGCCGAGTACTGCAAAGGAACACGCCCCAAGAAGAGTTAGAGTCCTGATAGTAAACACCCACGAGCGAGTCCGCTGAAATGTCAAGAAACACAACAACGCACATCCCCACAGACTAAACACTAGTGAAAATGTTTAAAATGTAAAAATAACCGTTTCATGTTTTTTTTTTATAATTTCCAATATGTTTGCCCACATTTGCGCTCGTTTGCGCGGGTATGCCATTCGCTCAGCCACAGTTAGCAGATATGACATTGAAAAGCATATAAGATCTACATATGCAAATTAAGCCAAGTAGCAATAGCGTAGCAGTAGAGACGTCACCCAAAGAGGAGGTAGTCACTGTTCGAGCCCCACAACATCCCTCTCCATTTTTCTTTAAATAAATATGAAACAATTCCCCGACATATATAAATATAATTTAAGTAAAATGTAATGAAATGGCCCATGTATTTGTGAACACAACCTATATTATGTATATATAAAAAGGATCATAATTGTCCGTAGCTTAGCAGCGCTTTAACAAGCTTAATATGAGTGCCCGTAGCGAAGCAGCGCTTTACCTAGCTTAATATGAGTGCCCGTAGCTAAACAGCGCTTTACCCAGCTCAATATGAGTGCCTGTAGCTAAACAGTGCTTTACCCAGCTTAATATGACTGCTCATATCTAAATAATGCTTTAGCCAGCGTAAGCCGTTTGCGTGGAGCTGCACAGCGTGCCAACCAGCTTACCATCGGACAACATTGGGCAACGTGTAGCAAAGTTGCCTTTACACAGACGGACCTCCTAGCCTGTCTAGACAGTAGTAAAATAAAAAAGCAATAACAAGGGACGAACCCGAGATACTGTGCACCGTAGTCAAAGTACTGAACCACTAAGCCATGACAGTTGTACTTAGCAATCCAGTATTACCATACATATAGGAATGAATGAAAATATAACCATGACAAAGCCTGTTTGCTCTTAGCTGATAAATGTCCAAAATGGCCAATCACAAATAAGTGCGGGAAAACCAGCATATATAAGCTCCATAGGTGGGAATACACACCATAACTGATTGTGGTACCCATTTGCAGTCAGGATGGCAGGCGACAGAGAGGGTAATCGCTTTAGAGCGCAAAGGTGGGGCAGTGAGGAGTCCAAATATATGGTTTGGCTCCTAGTCCACCATCATGAAGGCCGAGTCATGCAAGGCCAAGTTCAATGGGCAGAATATAAGGCAGAGGCGTGGAACCAGTTGGCACATGATCTTACCAGTGCCACAGGCATTCCCAGGACTGGTGAGCAGGTCCGTCACCACCATGCGGACCTGAAGCGACGAAAGGAGGACCAGCTGAACCAATGGATCCAGGAGGCCCATCATATGCCCAATGCCCCACTACTGAGTAAGTATCCATGTAATTAAGTATGTAAGAAATGCTATTCTAGCCTATAGTATGGATAGGTATGTTCCAATATCCCTTCATTTATATTACAGCTGCAGGTGTTCGTGCTGCGAATCGGCAAGCCTATGCTGATAGCCTGCTAAGGCTGCGCCACCAGGCAGGTTAGTAATTATTCAGCTGGTATTATTATAGAATATAAGTGAGACAGCCTGTAAAAGAGTTCAGTATTCTAACCCAGTAATAAAGGTCAAATAAGCCTAGAATATTCTGCTAGTATTCTAAGATCAGATAAGTGATGCAGCCTGAAAAAGAGTATTGTAATCCATTAATAAAGATTAAACAAGTCTCAAATAGAGTTTCCACCTGTACTGTAATATCAGATAACTGCTTCAGCCTGAAAATGAGTGTTCTAATCCATCAATAAAGGACAGACAAGTCTTGAATACATCCTTGTATATACTGTCATATGAAATAAGTGAGTCAGCTGGAAAGGATTGTTGTAACCCAGTAATACATGTTAATAAAGCCTATAATTAAGTACCATCCTGAAATGTAAATATAAAATAAGTGAGAGAGTCTGAGAAAAAGTTTGAAGCTACCAATAAAGGTTTAAGAAGTCTGGAATAAAGGTATACTGAATGCACTACATAATGAAATGAATGAGACAGCCACAACCAAAGAGTGAAATGTTTTTAATAAAGTACAATACCTGGACTGTGTCCGTCCCACATTTTGGATATGTTGTTGTACCCTTGCATTATGGATATAGTATGGTTGTATGAAATGCTGAACATCCACAGTTGTCTAGGCCCATATAAACTGGCTGATGGGAATGCCAGTATCTCAGAAGAATATTTATAGTCCTCAACTGTTTCATGTATAGTATGCACATGTTAATCCGGTACACGAGCAGCTTGTGCTTGTGATCCCACAAATGTCAGTGTGTTGCTGGAACTGTACGTAACTGTTCAAATGCAGCAGGATACTTTACCTGAACACAGCCAGATATGAACATATAGGAATACAAATGGAATGTATATTAATGTAGCAGTAACATCTCCATCACCAGCATTTCTAAGGTTACATACAGGAAACTGTACTAATACATGTAGGGGATATATATCTGCATCTAGTAGGAATGTACAGTATACGTATAGGTATTTTAAGTTGTTAATGTAATATTTTTCCACCCTACCTTATGTTCACAAATGAAGCCATTCCACACCAAACTGGGTATGTGTATTTACAATTAATTCTTATGGACATTTGTCCTGTTGGTTTGTACATATCTGCATGTACGTTGATGCATGTGCCCTGTTCACATATCCAAAGCTGATGGCCTGTTGCCACCAGTCAACCCTGCATGCTGTTGGAATGTACACTGTTGTTCTAAATATGCATGTGTTATGCTTGCTGTTTAACTTTTGGAATTCATGTGTGTTTGGTTAATGGGAATACCAATGCATGCTGTTACAACTAATTTGGAATGGTTTTGTTTGTTACTAACCCAAAATGCCATTAAATACTGCTAAATATAGAACAACTGGGAAGGCGGGTCCCAGCGGACCCACCTCTCCCACCTCAGCTGGTGATTGCACCTGGCACCAGTGCCCAGCCCGGGACCTCCTCCTCCGGTGGCCCTGTGCCACCTTTGGGTGGAAGCGCTGCAGGGGATGGGGCTTGCCCCCACTCTGCAAGTGTGGCTGGAGGAGAGCCTCCCCTCACCCTCCAAAGGGTCCGGTCTGTGGTACGTAGTGAGATCAGGTGTTCCGTGACTGATCCCCTACCCCAGCTTGAGGCGAGAGTGGCGCAACTCACGGGTGTGCCTGCCCCTCCTATCCAGCCCACAGCACAGCCTCGGCCTGGGCTGTGAAGGTGCAGTGGTAACTGCCCATGGGTGGGGTTCTCAGTTCCACTGTTGCCATCTGTGGGCTCATGGGCTTGCAATATCCAAACATCCGTCCCCATCAATTGTGTTTACCCACCACATGTGTCATACTCCGCCCCTATATGCGTCTTGTTTGTCTTGTCTGTTAACCTTCCCAACCCACCTCCCCCAATATTCTTATCTCCTTTACCTCACATTCCACTCTTACCTGAAAAAAAAAAAGGGCAATCTTTACCCTCAAAAAAATTACGCCCCATACATAGCTGCCCATTTCGCACACATGTCTGCTGGACATGTAAACTGATAATTACAATTGGCTGTACAACATACTTTGTTGTCCTCACTCCTCTCTCATGGGTGGAAGGTTTCAAATCTCACTCTAAATTTCTAATATATGCACAGCTGTTGCTGGTAAAGAATTGGGCAGCTATGGGCCTTCCCTACATCCTTCCTGCACATCCCGAGCTTGTTTTCCTACTGTCCTACCCTCTTTGTGCCCCGTTTTTCACCACTTTCCTATTTCCCCATTTTCTTTTCTTTAAAAGAAATTAGCGCGGGTGTTAGCGGGAGTAAGCAATTTTAAGCAGTAGTCAGCGGGTGTGCACTTGTGTGCGCTTAGCTAAGCATAGATACACAGCTGCACCTCCTAGCCTGTCTAGACAGTAGTAAAATAAAAAGCAATGACAAGGGTCGAACCCAGGATACTGTGCACCATAGTCAAAGTACTGCACCACTAAGCCATGACAGTTGCACTTAGAAATCCAGTATTACCATACATATAGGAATGAATGAAAATATAACCATGACAAAGCCAGTTTGCTCTTAGCTGATAAATGTCCAAAACAGCCAATCACAAATAAGTACGGGAAAACCGGCATATATAAGCTCCATAGGTGGGAATACACACCATAACTGATTGTGGTACCTATTTGCAGTCAGGATGGCTGGCAGGCGTCGGAGAGGGTAATCGCTTTGAAGCGCAAAGGTGGGGCATTGAGGAGTCCAAATATATGGTTTGGCTCCTAGTCCACCATCATGAAGGCCGAGTCATGCAGGGACAGGTTCAATGGGCAGAAAATAAGGCAGAGGCATGGAACCGGTTGGCACATGATCTTACCAGTGCCACAGGCATTCCCAGGACTGGTGAGCAGGTCCGTCACCACCATGCTGACCTGAAGGGATGAAAGGAGGACCAACTGAACCAATGGATCCAGGAGGCCCATCATATGCCCAATGCCCCACTACTGAGTAAGTATCCATGTAATTAAGTATGTAAGAAATGCTATTCTAGCCTGTAGTATGGATAGATATGTTCTAATATCCCTTCATTTATATTACAGCTGCAGGTGTTTGTGCCGCAAATCGGCAAGCCTATGCTGATAGGCTGCTAAGGCTGCAACACCAGGCAGGTTAGTAATTATTCAGCTGGTATTATTATAGAATATAAGTGAGACAGCCTGTAAAAGAGTTCAGTGTTGTAACCCAGTAATAAAGGTCAAATAAGCCTAGAATAAAGATTCTGCTAGTATTCTAAGATCAGATAAGTGATGCAGCCTGAAAAAGAGTATTGTAATCCATTAATAAAGATTAAACAAGTCTCAAATAGAGTTTCCACCTGTATTGTAATAACAGATAACTGCTTCAGCCTGAAAATGAGTGTTCTAATCCATCAATAAAGGACAGACAAGTCTTGAATACATCTTTGTATATACTGTCATATGAAATAAGTGAGTCAGCTGAAAAGGATTGTTGTAACCCAGTAATAAATGTTAATAAGCCTAGAATTAAGCACCATCCTGAAATGTAAGTATAAAATAAGTGAGAGAGCCTGAGAAAGAGTTTGAAGCTGCCAATAAAGGTGTAAGAAGTCTGGAATAAAGGTATACTGTGTGCACTACATAATGAAATGAATGAGACAGTCACAACCAAAGAGTGAAATGTTTTTAATAAAGTACAATACCTGGACTGTGTCCGTCCCACATTTTGGATATGTTGTTGTACCCTTGCATTATGGAGATAGTATGGTTGTATGAAATGCTGAACATCCACAGTTGTCTAGGCCCATATACACTGGCTGATGGGAATGCCAGTATCTCAGAAGAATATTTATCGTCCTCAACTGTTTCATGTATAGTATCTACATGTTAATCTGGTACATGAGCAGCTTGTGCTTGTGATCCCACAAATGTCAGTGTGTTGCTAGAACTGTACGTAACTGTTGAAATGTAGCAGGATACTTTACCTGAACACAGCCAGATATGAACATATAGGAATAAAAATGGAATGTATATTAATGTAGCAGTAACATTTCCATCACCAACATTTCTATGGTTACATACAGAAAACTGTACTAATACATGTAGGGGATATATATCTGCATCTAGTAGGAATGTACAGTATACATATAGGTATTTTAAGTTGTTAATGTAATATTTTTCCACCCTACCTTATGTTCACAAATGATGCCATTCCACACCAAACTGGGTATGTGTATTTACAATTAATTCTTATGGACATTTGTCCTGTTGGTTTGTACATATCTGCATGTACGTTGATGCATGTGCCCTGTTCACATATCCAAACTTGATGGCCTGTTGCCACCAATCAACCCTGCATGCTGTTGGAATGTCCACTGTTGTTCTAAATATGCATGTGTTATGCTTGCTGTTTAACTTTTGGAATTCATGTGTGTTTGGTTAATGGGAATACTAATGCGTGCTGTTACAACTAATTTGGAATGGTGTTGTTTGTTACTAACCCAAAATACCATTAAATACTGCTAAACATAGAACAGTTGGGAAGGCGGGTCCCAGCAGACCCACCTCTCCCACCTCAGCTGGCGATTGCACCTGGCACCAGTGCCCAGCCCGGGACCTCCTCCTCCGGTGGCCCTGTGCCACCTTTGCATGGAAGCACTGCAGGGGATGGGGCTTGCCCCCCCTCTGCAAGCGTGGCCAGAGGAGAGACTCCCCTCACCCTCCAAAGGGTCCGGTCTGTGGTGCGTAGTGAGATCAGGCGTTCCGTGACTGATCCCCTACCCCAGCTTGAGGCGAGAGTGGCACAACTCACGGGTGTGCCTGCCCCTCCTATCCAGTCCACAGCACAGCCTCGGCCTGGGCTGTGAAGGTGCAGTGGTAACTGCCCATTGGTGGGGATCTCAGTTCCACTGTTGCCATCTCTGGGCTCATGGGTTTGCAATATCCAAACATCCGTCCCCGTCAATTGTGTTTACCCACCACATGTCATACTCCACCCCTGTATGCGTCTTGTTTGTCTTGTCTGTTAACCTCCCCAACCCAGGTCCCCCAATATTCCTACTTCCTTTACCTCACATTCCACTCTTACCTGAAAAAAAAAAGGGGCAATCTGTACCCTCAAAAAAATTACACCCCATACATAGCTGCCCATTTTGCACACATGTCTGCTGGACATGTAAACTGATAATTACAATTGGCTGTACAACATACTTTGTTGTCCTCACTCCTCTCTCATGGGTTGAAGGTTTCAAATCTCACTCTAAATTTCTAACATATGCACAGCTGTTGCTGGTAAAGAATTGGGCAGCTATGGGCCTTCCCTACATCCTTCCTGCACATCCCGAGCTTGTTTTCCTACTGTCCTACCTTCTTTTTGCCCCCTTTTTCACCACTTTCCTATTTCCCCATTTTCTTTTCTTTAAATGAAATTAGCACAGGTGTTAGCAGGAGTAAGCACTTTTAAGCAGTAGTCAGCAGGTGTGTGCGCTGTAGATAAGCGTAGCTAAGCGTCGTGCAAACTCGCGCAAACCTGCTTACAACTGCTTAAAAGTGCTTTAGTCACTCTGTATGACAAGGCCTGTAGTCTGCTCATCAGCAACATAAAATACCCCTGTTAGTCTCGAACCCCAGACCTTGGACACACTAGACTGCATGAATTACCACTGAGACACAGCAGATATTCAATAACTTGGTGCTGTAATAAATATATCATGCACTACTATGAGGGAATGTAAAGGGAAAATAGGAATGCCATAACACAAATCTTGTTCTGTGGGTCTTTACCAGCAGGTTATGTGGAATGGTATGATATGACTGTGAAAATGGAACCACGCATTCTTGCAGGATATTATGTTACAGTAGTACTTGACAAACCCCACATGGTATCACAGCAGGAGAAACACTGGCCTTTCTGAATACAGCACACACCTGAATTAACAACTGTGAATGCTATACAGGGATGGCCCTGAGTCGTAAACATGTGTTAGCTGTGCCCCTCTGACTCTGTGTGGAATGTAGTAACAGTAGGCAGCAAGTGTGGAATCACATGTAATGAATAATGTCAATAGGTGAGTGTAGACACTGCCTGCACGTCAGACAAGGTGTAGTAATACATATGTTCTGATTCCCTCAAAGTCTCAAATTAAATATGTCAGTAATATATTACAGGGCTATCTCACCTGTATGTACCTTTCCCTGAGGCTGTTCCAATATATACATGACAGTATCTGAGGCCTGGCAGAGGCAGAAAGATACAGGCATATCGGCTCTTCTGCTGTTACACACTCTGAAAATAGCTTTTGAATGAGTTCCAAAAGCTTGCCCTTTGTAGGGGTACAACACAGTAATATCCAAGGATGTAGCCATGCACTGCTAGCAACAAACTGTGACAATGCCACTGCTCCACTGCCGAAAGGACTGGTGTGGTGCACAGACAAAGAATACTAGGCTAATCTCAGGCTACCATCTGGATTTGAACACAGGTGCGAGCTACACAGATAGACTACTTGCCTTCATAGACTAACAGGTACACAGCAACCCTGTATATTTAGCAAGGTAAACACCACACGATAATAAATACAGCTCTCTACAGGTCTGCACCCCTACCCAAAAATAACATATACCTGTGTAGTCAGGCACAACCAAGGGTGTAGGTAGCTATACTCAGTACTGAAATATGTCCCCTTGTCTTGAGCAGCCTGTGCTAATGTCAACACAAACAAACCAACAACTGTTCTGAAGTGAGTAATGTACTAAAGACAGTATAGCAGTATAAACACACTGCATGTGCCTGATAATTGAAATTGGTAGTACAACATA
>NC_056727.1:434017440-434059940 GCF_019279795.1 Protopterus annectens
ACCTGCTGTTTTCACGAACCAGCCAGAACCAGCATGAGAGGGCTGCACTGTGGCAGGAGCTTGTTCATCGGGTAAATGACATAGGCATGCATAACCGGACATATGAGCAGGTACGCCATCACTGCAGTGATTTAATTTGACATGTCCGGCAGCGTGCGTCCGATATCCAAAGACAACAGCTTGCCACAGGTGGTGGGGGTAGCTATCCACTCCCCCTCACCAGTGTGGAGGAGCTCCTCCTAAGTGTTGTGGCTCCAGGCCAACAACAACAACATCCACAAACACGTGTCATCATGGAGGCCGGAGCCACCCAGCATGTTGAAATGGAGCGTGCAGGTAACATGCCATATCTGTAGTTGACTGTTCTCTGTACTGGTAGATTATGCATATGTGAGATGTGTACTGTGTGTGTAGCCGTTATGCTGTCTATTCTTGTGCAAGATTGATATTCTGAATATAATCTGTACACCTGTGAAAGCCAACTGTTGTACTACTGTACTTTATCATACTCACAGTATCAATGGCACAGTTGTGGCCACTGACAATCACTCTCATATTTTTGCAGGTCCCTCTGGAGTGACAGCAAGGCAGCCAATCCATGCTGGTGAGTGTGTAATAACGATACTATTGCTAATGACATGTGCATGACATATGGAGGTGTAGTCTGTGCACATGTAACACACCTACGCATAATGCATGCTGTGCATGTTTGCTGTGAGACTGTGCATATCCCATTAATCTCAGTAGCTGCCTCACTCACATGCAATACACAGAGCATCACACACAAGTGTGGCAACACAATAGTGGACATTGGATAGGCATACCTGATGCACATGTACACAACACACACAAGTTTGGCATGGACACTACACCTTAGCCTGCTACACATGTCCAATCCTGACACCTGCTGTATGCCCACCCTTCAGTATCCCACTTATCATCTATGCAGCACACATAATATACCTGAGGGGTAGAGGCCTATCATGTCTCTGTGCAACAGTCTTGAACAAATAATACATTCATGTTAGGCAATGCTCCCTATTGGCCACCTTACACACCCATGTAACAAGTGGCTGTGTAACTGTGGATGTAGTCATGTTACCGCACTTCAGGTACAGCATGCTAGCTGCCTGTCTGGCACACATTATTATTGTTGACTGACCACAAGATGCATGATTATCATGGCTCATGTTACTACACCACATCCAGTTACACTGACCACAGAAGTACACATAGCAGTCATTGCGTAGCACCGTAATGTTTTGTGTGTGTGTGTGTGTGTGTGTGTGTGTGTGTGTGTGTGTGTGTGTGCAAATATATTCACCCAGAGCTTGTAACACTTGCACAACATTGTTCAGTCCTTGTACACATTGTGTCCCAGGGTGAAGACAATCACTGAACAACTACACACAAGCATCAAGTACATGTATACTGTTATTAACAAGGGCTGTCTACACTTGCACTGCATGTTCTAGTGCAACACATAATCTGCATGCTGACATGTGCGAGGTGATGATTTTCCTTGTGATACTGTCACCCACCCTCAAACACTATTGTGTATGTGTTGGATTGCAGGTGTGTGTGTGTTTGTATCTGCTGTACTGAGGAGTGTAGTTGTGTACATGTGTGCATGTGTGCATGTGTTCATGTGTGCATGTGTGCATGTGTTCATGTGTTCATGTGTGCATGTGTTCATGTGTACATGTGTTCTTGTGTGCATGTGTGCATGTGTGCAGGTGTGCTAACATCATGTACACATTGTAAACTGTGTTTCCTGTCTTCCTCTCACAGGTTCTGATGTCGCTCTGGTTGAGTGCAGCAGGGAACCTGAAGCCACTGCTGGAGATAGTGATAATGATGATACATGTGTAAAGGCACAGGGAGGTGTGACAGGGTCTGTCGTTGGTCAGCCAATTGACACTACACAGCATTCAACCCCATCTATGCACACAGTCGTCCTGCCGATACATCCATTGTCACCAATGTCCTTAGCTGAGGGACAGCATATGGTAGGCAGTGACCAGGATAGTGTGGTATCATTGGCACATGCATCCCCTCACAGCAGCCATGCCCAGATTCCTGAAATGGTACCACACAGGCAGATGCCCAGGGGTTCTCGTGGGAGCATCTGTGGTCGAATTGCCCCTGTCAGACGTGCCCACAGAGGTCTTTCAACCTCAGCTATGTTCCAGGCTGTAATGCAGGCACAGGCACATATGGAACGGTACACCAGACAGGGTCTGAGGGAGCATAGAGCACATCACACTGCTATGAATGACACTATGCGTGACGTTACGGCTGCCATCCGTAATTTCACCGAGGTCATTGATAGACATTGGGGGAACACATTAGATGTCATCCACAACTACATGTCCATGAGCCAGGACAGTGCAAGATGGTTGAGGCATCGACGTGGACGTATGCCAGCAACATCATCAGCTGGCAGTCATCGCGGACGACAACAAACCCACAGCCGCTCCCATAGTGCCAGTACCAACCCCAGCAATGCTGGGTCTGTGCTGTCATTAGACCATCCTAGAAGACCACGTGCACGTGACTTGGGGCAGTCCCAGCAGGGACATGTGTCCAGTCAGCAACCCACTGCCTCTGATGACAGTACCCAGTCTGGCCTAGTACCTGATACTGTCCGTAGCACCCCTGCCAGGCACAAGTACCGTGTCCGTGGCCAGAGACAGTGATCTGTATGACCTGGCAGGTACAGTCTGTGGCTGTCCACAAACTCCCGTATATGGCAGCCATGTGGTGGACCTGTGTGCATGCATACACACATAATGCTAACACCTAGGGCTAACACATACACACACACATCGCATCAACATTGCCCCATGTTGTACTGTTGTCCCTCACTAACACACACACACATACATGTCAATTGGATGTGTCAATGGCAGACTCTGGCAAACCAAGTACACACCCTGTGCATATGATGAAACTGTGCCACCTCCTCTCATCTGTAACATTGATACAGGAACAGGCTAGCATGGTACTGATGCACAGGGTGACTACATAGCACTGTAGTAATATTATCATGTTGTTAACAGTAGAGTGTAATGATATCGTTGTAGGTATATACGAGCAAGCATGATGCATTAACACTATGATTGTCATTGTAGTTTTGTATACACCAGTGTTAATTCCCAAAGTGTATTGTCTGCACATGTGCAACATGGCTGTTGTGTGTAGCTGTGCCTGCATGTGTTGGAGAGTGGACAGTACATGTGTGATGTTTGCAGCACAGAGTTGCAGGTGTACATTTGTGAACAAGGTGGAGTTGCATTCTCTGCATGTAGGTGCATAGTGCACACATGGGAAGGGTGACATGCACCATCTGACACAATATTCATACATTGTAGTTCTTATTGGTGGCCAGTATGCATTGTACTACACATATGTTTCACCTGGGGTCACATGTATGTATGACATGGTTTGACACTATGCTGAGGGTGATACGGTTTCTAACTGTCAATGGTCTGCATTCTGGTAGTATACACAACCTACATAGCCTGACTTTAAGTGGTCATTACATGGTGTCTCCTCAACCGATACACTGATGTAGGAAACCCAGTGTCAGTGATATCCCTTCAGCACTACACTATACCAGTAGCCATTGTTACTGAGCCCCACACACCCTGGGAACAATACTGTTTGGCATATAGCAGTCTCATGTACATGCCAACACACTAGGGATATGTCCATCCACGACTGCAAATGCATACAGTGGCCTACAATGCATTCTACACATGACACACCTATCCACCACAAGGGTATCATACATACAGATACCTGTTGTCCAAGCCATGCTGTATTGCTATAACGTAACTGTAGCATCGTCATCAGCATGTACTTAACATAGTATTCCAGCAGTACCATGTAGGTGGTAGCACCCATCAAGTAGAACGGGTAATGGTGTGTACATACGGACAAGTGTTATCTCGTCTATCCTTTGATATTCACATTTCCAAAGGTATTCTGCAGTCCCTCAGTGTATTACATAAGCAAGAAGGTGTCTGTATGCATATCGACAACAGTTGCCATGCACCTACACTGGATGTCCATTACTCACAGACTTTGCTGTGTTTGAACATGTCTGACATATACCCCAGACATGAACCCTCACCCACATTAATCTATCAAAGCTGTCATGGGTGTGTGTCACACAGTTGGCCTAGGACACAGATTACTGCAGTAGCTTGCATTGTCACCAACATACATGTATGGCCTAAGGTCTGGTAAGCAGCAGCACACGCTGGCAAAGGTAACAACTGTATTCATATATGAGGCAGGCTTCACAAATAGGAACTGTTGAAGGTCACAGGTACATATATGTATTTGGCACACACATACCTGATGTGCGCATTGAAATTACTGTTATACTAATATGTCATACAATAATAAAAGCAAAACCAACAGCACATTGACAAACTGTGTGATACACATGGCATTTGCAGGATTCAAGCCGCTACTTGAATATGTTATGATACTATAGACATACACGTTAACATGACACGCTATATGTTTTACTGGGGATGTCTTTATCAAGTGCTGCATTTCTATGAGTCTGACTCCATTAGAGTTGATAAAGATGTATTTACTACTTTTGAAGTATTGTCAAGGTCTCCAAAAGTAGCAGTCCTCTCAAAGGTGATTACACAGTACAACACACCCACACACATTCAGCAATTGCAGGATTCAAAACCCTACCTAACTATGTTTTCAGAATACAGACATGCGTTAACACCACGTGCTATATGCTTTACTGGCCTTCTTATTTTCACACCTACATTTGTATGCTGCTGACATCATCAGAGCTGCCAAAGAGGAAGATACCTATATTGAGGTGTTTCCATATTCTACGAAAGGCACATTCATTTTCTATAAAGTCACACAAACATACTCAGCAACTGCAAGATTCAAACCCCTACCGAACTATGTTATGACACTAGACACATACACATTAACACAACACGCTATATGCTTGACTGACTTTCTCATTTCCACACCTATATTTCTAGGATGCTGACATCATCAGAGCTGCCAAAGGGGATCCAGCTCTTTTGAGGTGTTTGCATCATCTCCAAAAAGCACTTTTCTCTCAAAGTCAGTCACTTAAATGAAGACAGCCACACACACTCACAGTATTCAAACCCCTACCTAACTATGTTCTCAGAATACAGACATATGCATTAGCACAACGCACTATATGTTTTACTGGCCTTCTTATTTCCACACCTACATCTGTATGCTGCTGACATCATCAGAGCTGCCAAAGAGGAATATACCTATATTGACGTGTTTCCATATTCTACAATAGGCACATTTACCTTCCATGAAGTCACACAGACACATACAGCCTGCACACACACACACACTCAGCAATTGCAGGATTCAAATCTCTACCTAACTATGTCATGACACTAGAGACATATGCATTAACATGACGCACTATATGCTTTACTGGCCTTTTCATTTCTACACCTACATCTGTATGCTGCTGACATCATCAGAGCTGCCAAAGAGGAATATACCTATATTGAGGTGTTTCAATACTCTCCAAAAAGCACATTTACATTCCATGAATTCACACAGACACATACACCCCCCCCACACACACACACTGAAGGATTCAAACCCCTACCTAATGATGTTATGACACTAGAGACATGTGCATTAACATGACGCACTACATGCTTTACTGGCGTTCTTATTTCCACACCTATATTTGTAGGATGCTGACATCATCAGAGCTGCCAAAGAGGAATATACCTATATTGAGGTGTTTCAATACTCTCCAAAAAGCACATTCACTTTCAATGAAGTCACATACACCTGCCAAAGAGGAATATATCTATATTGAGGTGTTTCCATATACTACAAAAGGAACATTCACCTTCCATTAAGTCGCACAGACCCCACACACTCAGCAACTGCAGGCTTCAAACCCCTCACATAACTATGTTATGACACTAAAAATGTACGCATTAACATGGTGCGCTATACCCTTTCATGGCTTTCTTTTTTCCACACCTATATTTGTAGGATGCTGACATCATCAGAGCTGCCAAAGAGGAATATACCTATATTGAGGTGTTTCAATACTCTTCAAAAAGCACATTTACTTTCCATGAAGTTACACAGACACATATACCCCCCATACACACACTGAAGGATTCAACCCCCTACCTAGTCTTGGTTATGACACTAGAGACATACACATTAACATGCCATACTAAATGCGTTATTGGCTTCCTTATTTCCACACCTATATTTGTAGGATGCTGACATCATCAGGGCTGCCAAAAGGAATATACCTATATTGAGGTGTTTCAATACTCTCCAAAAAGCGCAGTCACTTTCTATGAAGTCACACACACACGGATTCCGACCACTACTTAACTATGTTATGACACTAGAGACATGCGCATTAACATGACGCGCTATATGCTTTACTGACTTTATTATTTCCACACCTATATTTGTAGGATGCTGACATCATCAGAGCTGTCAAATAGGAATATACCTATACTGAGGTGTGTCAATACTCTCCAAAAAGCACATTCATTTTTTATGAAGTTACACAGACACATACACCCCCCCCATACACTAAAGGATTCAAACTCCTACCGAACTATGTTATGATACTAGAGACATATGCATTAACATAACATGCTATATGCTTTACTGGCTTTCTTAGTTCCACACCTGCATTTGTAGGATGCTGACATAATCAGAGCTGCCAAAGAGGAATATACCTATATTGAGGTGTTTCAATACTCTCCAAAATGCACATTTAATTTCCATGAAGTTACACAGACACATACACCCCCCACACACACAGAAGGATTCAAACACCTACCTAACTATGCTATGACACTAGAGACATACACATTTACATGACACACTATATGCTTTACTGGCATTCTCATTTCCACACCTATATTTGTAGGATGCTGACATCATCAGAGCTGTCAAATAGGAATATACCTATACTGAGGTGTGTCAATACTCTCCAAAAAGCGCATTCATTTTTCATGAAGTTACACAGACACATACACCCCCCCATACACTAAATGATTCAAACTCCTACCAAACTATGTTATGACACTAGAGACATACGCATTAACATGATGCGCTGTATGTTTCACTGGCTTTCTCATTTCCACACCTATATTTGTGGGATGCTGACATCATCAGAGCTGCCAAAGAGGAATATGCCTATATTGAGGTGTTTCAATACTGTCCAAAAAGCACATTCACCTTCCATGAAGTTACACAGACACATACACCTCCCCCATAAACATACACACACTGAAGGATTCAAACTCCTACCTAATTATGTTATGACACTAGAGACATACGCATTAACATGACGCGCTTTATGTTTTTCTGGTTTTCTTATTTCCACACCTATATTTGCAGGATGCTGACATCATCAGAGCTGCAAAAGAGGAATATACCTATATTGAGGTCCATCAATACTCTCCAAAAAGCACATTCATTTTCCATGAA
This sequence comes from Protopterus annectens, assembly GCF_019279795.1. NCBI lineage: Eukaryota > Metazoa > Chordata > Ceratodontiformes > Protopteridae > Protopterus > Protopterus annectens. The sequence continues at coordinate 434,024,968 of NC_056727.1, forward strand.
GTTACACACACACACACTGAAGAATTCAAACCCCTACCTAACTATGTTATGACACTAGAAACAAGCGCATTAACATGACGCGTTATATGCTTTACTGGCTTTCTTAGTTCCACACCTATATTTGTAGGATGCTGACATCATCAGAGCTGCCAAAGAGGAATATACCTATATTGAGGTGTTTCAATATTCTCCAAAAAGCACATTCACTTTCCATGAAGTCACAGAGACACATACACTGAAGAACTCAAACCCCTCCCTAACTATGTTATGACACTAGAGACATACGCATTAACATGACGTGCTATACACTTGACTGGCTTTTTTATTTCCACACCTATATTTGTAGGATGCTGACATCATCAGAGCTGCCAAAGAGGAATATACCTATATTGAGGTGTTTCAATACTCTCCAAAAAGCACATTCACTTTCTATGAAGTCACACAGTCACATACATCCCCCCCACACACATCGAAGGATTCAAACTCCTACTTAACTATGTTATGATATTAGAGACATACGCATTAACATGACGCGCTACATACTTTACTGGCTTTTTTATTTCCACGCATATATTTGTAGGATGCTGACATAATCAGAGCTGCCAAAGAGGAATATATGTATATTGAGGTATTTCAATACTCTCCAAAATGCGCATTCACTTTCCATGAAGTTACACTGACACATACACACTTAAGGATTCAAACTCCTACCTAATTGTGCTATGATACTAGAAACATGCACATTAACATGATGCGCTATATGCTTTATTGCTTTTCTTGTTTCCACACCTATATTTGTAGTATGCTGACATCATCAGAGCTGCCATACCTATTTTGAGGTGTTTCAATACTCTCCAAAAAGCACATTTATTTTTCACGAATTAACACAGACGCATACACTTTCCCCATACACTGAAAGATTCAAACCCCTACCTAACTATGCTATGACACTAGAAACATACACATTAACATGATGCGCTATATGCTTTATTAACTATCTCATTTCCACACCTATATTTGTAGGATGCTGACATCATCAGAGCTGCCAAAGAGGAATATGCTTATATTGAGGTGTTTCAATACTCTCCAAAAAGCACAATCACTTTCCATGAAGTTACACAGACACATACACCCCCCCACACACACTGAAGGATTCAAACCCCTATCTAATTATGTTATGACACTAGAAAAATGAGCATTAACATGACGTGCTATATGCTTTATTATTTTTTTTATTTCCACACCTGTATTTGTAGGATGCTGACATCATCAGAGCTGCCAAAGAGGAATATACCTATATTGAGGTGTTTCAATATTCTACAAAAAGCATATTCACTTTCTATGAAGTCACACACACACACTGAAGGCTTCAAACCCTTTACTATGCTATGATACTAGAGACATAGACATTAACATGACGAGCTATATGCTTTGCTGTTTTTTTTATTTCCACACCTGTATTTGTAGGATGCTGACATCATCAGAGCTGCCAAAGAGGAATATACCTATATTGAGGTGTTTCAATATTCTCCAAAAAGCATATTCACTTTCTATGAAGTCACACACACACACTGAAGGCTTCAAACCCTTTACTATGCTATGATACTAGAGACATACGCATTAACATGACGAGCTATATGCTTTGCTGTTTTTTTTATTTCCACACCTATATTTGTAGGATGCTGACATCATCAGAGCTGCCAAAGAGGAATATACCTATATTGAGGTGTTTCAATACTCTCCAAAAAGCACATTCACTTTCCATGAAGTTACATAGACACATACACCCCCAACACACTGAAGGATTCAAATCCCTATCTAACTAAGTTATGATACTAGAGACATGCGCATTAACATGACACGCTATATGCTTTACTGGCTTTTTCATTTCCACACCTATATTTGTAGGATGCTGACATCATCAGAGCTGCCAAAGAGGAATATATCTATATTGAGGTGTTTCAATACTCTCCAAAAAGCACATTTACTTTCCATGAAGTTACACAGACACATACATCCCCCCACACATACCCACTGAAGGATTCAAACTCCTACCTAACTATGTTATGCCACTAGAAACATACACACTAATGCAAGGCGCTATATGCTTTATTGCGTGTATTCTTTCCACTGCTATATATGTAGTACACTGACATCATCAGACTACACATGGTAATGGGTGTGCAGTTCATGTTATGAAATTCCAAGATTGCACCATGGGCGGCAGCAGGTGTTGACAGCATGTATAGGACAACACTGGCTTCTCCCACTGGTAGGTGCTGGTGTGTATGAGCTGAGACATACCTCCCAGGACTACATGAAAAGAGATATAGAGGAGCTCTCTGATCATGTAGCCCAGGCTGGTATGACTCGCACCTTGAGTAGCATCTTGCCCTCACCAGGAATGATGGCACAGTATGAAGACAAAAGTATCAGTTTCAACAATTGCCTACAGTATTGTTGTCATTCAAAGGGGATCCAGTGTCTGTGAGCCTGGGATAGAATGCTCGACAAGCCTCATTGCTTCACTAGGGATGGCTTGCACCTGTCACCCTTAGGGTTTCGTATAACAGCCAAGGCTCTTGGCACCCCCATAGTGTCTTTTTTAGGCAAGGCTCAAAGGACAAACCCACCTCCATAGACAACCCAAGGATAACTGTAACTAAGGGTAATGCTACTGAACACCAGACATCTAAACTGCAACATGCATGCACTCGAGCCTCTCCTCAGTATGTAGACAATCTATGTCTGTGCAGTAACAACAGAAACCTGGTTCAAGGCCCCCAAGAGCACCACAGCACTACCAGGGTATAACTCATACCATGCTTTTTGGGCCCAAACATCGGACCGAAGCACAAAAGGAGGGGGAGTATGTATATTCATTAAACATACCTACACCTCCAGGTTAGTGGCACTGCACGAAGCATCAGAGAGCATCCATGTGCAACTATCAGAGGGCATAACTGCCTTTCAGTTTGTAGGCTGCTACAGATCACACTCCCTTTTACAGGAACCCCACTTGGCATTCCTGAGAACAATGGAGAATATGACGTTCTCACCTAAAACCATGATATTGGGTGACTTCAACTAACCAAACATTGACTGGGTAAACTACTCAATGCCAAACACCGTCACACAATGATTCCTTGCATTTATAAACTCTACCGCTATGGAACAACTGGTCACCACTCACACAAGAGGGGGCAACATATTGGACCTGGTCATCACCAACATGGGGACTCTATGTTCCACACCAGAGGTAAACCCCTCATTGGTAAGATCAGACCATAAACAAATTTCCATGGACATCCGTATCCCATTCCCACCCCCAGCCAGAGAGACCACTGTACCACATTTCTCAAAAGCTAACTTCACACTTCTCAAGACTGAGGTGGAATCCTTCAAAGACCTCGGGCCAGAGGATAATACTGGCCAATCCGCAGAATCCTTTACAAACGCATTCTATGAGCACCTGAAGGAATGCATGGATTGTGCTATCCCAAATGGAAACAAGACTCACTCCTCCAAATACGGGAGACCTGTATGGTGGACCCCGGCCATAGGTAAGCTATACAACTGAAGGAGGAAGCTACTACATGGTAGAGCAAACTCCCAAAAAGGGAAGGCATCTCTGATCAGTATTAGCATGAAACTACAATCCATCCTAAAATCATCAAAGGCCAGCTTCAAAAGACAAATTGCACTAGACACTAAGATTAATCACAAGGCCTTCTTTAGTTATGTGAGGAATATGGGTGGAAACACCCAGATGTGCTCTGAATTGATGCATAATGGTACAAAATATACCGAACATACAGACATAGCCAACATCCTGGCACACAGGTTCAGTGCTAACTCCCCCCCCTTCCCCCCAAAAGGGACAATTGGCTATCCCAACAGAATGTGACCTCCCTGACATCACAGATGCACAGGTGAAAGCTGCCTTCTCTGAAGAAAAAAACACAGCATCTATGGGACAGGACGGTGTCTCAGGCTGCGACTTACACAAGCTCAAAGAAGAACTGAACTCTCACATGAAGTCACTGTTACAACATAGCCATACTACAGGATATGTACCCAAGGAATGGCGTACAGCTACCGTGGTCCCACTCCACAAAGGTGGCACCACAACGGACACTGGGAACTATCGGCCCATAAGCCTGAGTAGTGTGGTCTGTACAGCTATGGAGGGTATCACCATGGAAGTCATAAACAAAGACATTGCGAACCTCCAGACACTGGACCCTACCCAATTTGCCTTTGTTGATGGCAGATCTTGCCTCTTACACCTATTTGATTTCTTTTAAACAGGTACCAAAGTCATAGATGAGGGCAAGGTAGTCCACACAGCCTACCTGGACATCACCAAACCCTTCGACACAATACCCCACTCAGCCATCATAAATAAGCTTACCGGCCTAAATATCAAACCCTATGTCACAAGATGGGTTGCAAACTGGCTCAGGGATACAACCCACATGTTCAGGATTGCAGGTGCCATGTCCAAATCCAAAACAGTTACAGGTGGTGCCCCACAAGCCTCACTTCTGGGACCTCTCTTATTTGGTATGTACTTTCCTGAGGTACAGGCTAACACGGGGGACTATGGCTGACAGAGTTCCCAGATGACTGCAAACTGGGAGACATAATCGACTCTCTGGCTGACACACGCATCCTCGAAAAGGTTCTCAGGGAGACGGATGCTTGGCGACAGAGGCACGTCCTCAAGGTAAATGCTAACAAGTGCATAGTCATCCCCTTTGGGAAAAACAAAGTGCCCACAAATTACCACATAGGTGGTGATCCATTAAGTATGGCAGAAGTAATTAGGGATTTGTGGAGACATGTAGATAGTAATCTCTCCTTTGATAATCACGTTGCCAAAGTGGTTAGTAAGACTTTCTATATAGCCCATATTATCATGAAAGTGTTTGCATCTGGATCAAGACAGGTCATTGTGCCCCTGTACTCATCACTCATCAGGCCCATGATTGTCTACAATGCCCTGTTTGGGATGTACCTTACTCAACACCTGCAGCAACTGGTGAGACCACAAAAGTACCTCAACAAGGGGATCATGGGCCTGAAACAGATGTCCTATGCAGCTTGACTACAGAAACCCTGCCTGTACTCAGTTGCTTACCGCATACTCAGAGGCAATCTATGCCTCATGTACACAGCCATGTCTAACCCAGAATTAATGGACATGCTCCACCTGAGGAAATCCAAATCCATTAGAGCTACACGCTCCAGGGAGATAGACCTCAGCACAACAATTAAAAGGACATGCTGCAGGGGCAGACCCTTTCCCAGAGTCTACCCTCACTCTGGCATCGAATCCAAATTCATGTTAGACATAGCCCCTCGTTGACCCTTATCAAGCAATATCTGGTCGCATGGATGGGAAATTGCAAATTCACACATGGGATCTCTTCTGTGTCCCTGCTTGACAGAGGCACAGTAAACTAATCTTAAAGGGCGACCTTCTGTGACCTACTATACAGAGGCACAGTATGCTAATCTTATAGAGAGGTGAAAGCCAAATACACTCTGGCTATGGAAATGCCATAGGGCAGATAGCCTAATATCTACCTATGAACCTATGTACACGAGTCTCAGCTTGTGTGATCTATCTGGGTACCAGTTGCAAATCTGTCATATGACAATACATATTTATGCAGAGAGTGTCGGGTTTGTGCATACAACATGTCTGTGGGATATTGGATAAGGGCTATTCAAGGTCTATGTGGGATGTGTGCAGCTCATTTCAGTGATGTATGTCCCGGGTGTCTGACTTGCGAACAGTGTAGGTGTTTGCCAAACACGATCTGCCCATGCACATACCAAAGGTGGTAGTGTTGTGTGTGTGTGGGCTTCCAATTGCTCTGTTTATGACTTTAATCATGATGGACCCCATGTCCTTGCAGATCAGACATCAAAGAGATATACGACTATAGTTCCCATGGTCTGTTGTGCACCAACACTTCTGCAGTGTGGCATGTGTTGCTGGAACACATTCGACATTAACATATTCTGTAGAGAGGGTATGGCTCAGCAGACTGTTCAGGTGCAGGCTCTGTATGTTCTGCAGTTCACTTGTGAGACATATAGGCAAACAATGTGATCCCATCAATGCCATGTTATGAGCCTGGGAAGAAGCTGTTTACCCATTCTACATGTGATATCTCCTGGTATGATGATAGCGCCTTCTGTCAGTGGGATCATGCCATGTTGGTTCACTAGGGGCAGCTTGGACCTGTCACCCCTGGCCTTTCAAATACTGCCTATGGCACTTTGCACCACAATATTGCCTTTTGTAGGCAAGCCACAGTAGACACAACCACCCCCATAGACAATACAAGGTAACTGACACTACTGGCGATGCTGCTCCATGCCAGACATCTACACCTGTACATGCATGCACTCAAGGATCTCTACAGTATGGGGTATATCAATATCTGTGCAGTCACAGGAACCTGGGTCAAGTGTCCTGAAAGCACACCAGCACTACCAGGGTACACTTCATACAATTATATATGTCTACATTAACCAGGACACACCTGGAAAGGAGGGGGAGCATCCATATACAGCAAAGATACACAAACCTCCAGGTGAGTAGCAATGCACAAAACATCGGATACCATCCATGTGTTGCTTACAGTGGGCTACACTGCCTTTCAGGTAATAGCCTGCTACAGACCACACTCACAAATGGAGGGACCACACTTGCCTTTTCGGTGAACACTGGCAGATATGTGGGTCTCTGCAACCAAATTATAGTGGGTGACATCAAGTAGCCAAACATTGAATGTATATACTACTCAAGGCCCAAAATCAACACACAATGATTACTCAAGTATGTCACCTGACATGCTATGGAACAAGTGGTCACCACCACCACAAGAGGGGTATTCAGATTGTACCTAGTCCTTACCCACATTGGGTCTCTATGTTGCACACCTGAGGTATACCCCTCATTGGTAAGGTCAGAGCATACATTTATCTCACTGTACAACCATATCCGTTCCACACACCCAGTCTAGCTACTCTCAGTGAGGTACCTCTGACAAGCAGATGTCACACTTCTCTGAACCAAGGTGGTTTTCTTCAGAACCCCCAGCTCAGTGTCAACTATGACTCAGACCACAGTATCCTTTAGATACCCATTGTATGGACACCTACAGGAATGCTTGGATCATGCTATCCCACATGTATCCAAGAGTCAGTCCTGTAAAGGCAGGTGACCTGTGTGGTAGACCCCGGACATACATACATACACTATGCAACAACAGGTGGAGGCTACTACATGATAGAGCAGTATCCCACAAAATGAAGGCATCTCTGATCAGTACTAGCAGCTAACTACAATCAGTCATAACATGATCTAAGGCCTGCTTCGACAGTATGAATGCACAATACACTAATGACAATAACAAGGCCTTCTTTAGTTATGTCAGGTGCCTGGGTGGCAGCTCCCACATATGCTATGTTGTAGTGTATCGTTACCACAACATACACTGAGCCCACAGACATTGGCAACATGCTGGCAGACAGGCTCAGTGCATACTTTTCCTACCATTCCACAAATGTAGGAATGTCCATCCCAATAGAGTGTATCCTCCTTGACATCACAGATGTACATGTGAGAGCTGCCCTCTACAAAGCAATAACACAGAAGCAATGGGCCCACTACGTGACCCAGGCTGTGTCTCACTCAGAATTCATGACAGACATAAGCGTCACATAACGTCAATATTCAATATCAGATGTACTACAGGATATGTCCCCAAGGAATGTCATACAGCAACAGTAGTGCCACTCAACAAAGGTGTTGCCACACAGGACAATGGACACTATCACCCTATAAGCCTGACTAGCCTGTTCTGCAAAGCTATGGATAGTATCATCATGGAAGCCATACACAGACATTGTCAACCTCCAGACACAGGGTCATACACAATTCACCTTTGTTAAGGGAACCACATGCCTCTTGCACCTGGTCGACCTCTTTAAAACAGTTAACAGGGCCATAGACATAGGGTAGGTAGTTGGCACAGCCTACCTGTACCTACCACAAGCCTTTGACACAATAGACCACTCGGACATCTTACATACACTCGCCAGCTCGCATATCAACACATATGTCACAAGATGGATTGCAACCTGGATTAGGGTTAGCAAACACATGGTTAGGATTGCAGACGCCATATCAGGGTGTACACCACTTACATATGGTGTCCCACAAGGCTCAGTTATGTGACCTCTCTTGTTCCATATATATTTCTCTGAGGTACAGGCTAACACTGGAGGACTGTGGATGACCAAGGTGGCAGATGACTGTATACTGTGTGCCATCATTGACTCTCTAGCTGACACAAGTATCCTCCTATGAGGGATCACAGGGATGTTTAACTGGTGCCAGAGCCATAGCATACAGCTAAATGCCATGAAATGCATAGTCATCACCTTTGGGAATTGCAAAGTGCACACAGATTAACACATAGATGGTAATCCATTACGTACAGAAGGTGTACTTGGGGATTTGTGGACAAAAGTAGATATCCATCTCTCCTTTGGACATGCTGGTGTGAATGACCTGAGATGTACCTCCCTGGACTACATGAAAAGAGACATACAGGAGCTCTCTGAGCATGCAGGCCAGGCCAGTATGACCCTGACCTTGAGTAGCATCTTACCATCACCAAGAATGATGCCACAATATGAAGACAAGATGATCAATTTCAACAATTGGCTTAAGTACTGGTGTCATTCAAAGGGGATCCAATGCCTGTTAGCCTGGGATGACATGCTCAACAAGCCATGCTGCTTCGCTAGGGACAGCTTGCACCTGTCACCCCTGGGCTTTCGGATATTGGCGAAGGCTCTTGCCACCACCATAGTGCCTTTTTTATGCAAGGCTCAAAAGACAAACCCACCTCCATAGGTAACACAAGGAAAAGAAAATAAGGGTAATGCTACTCAACGCCAGAAGTCGTAACCTCAAGATGCACGCACTCAAAACCCTCCTCAGCATGGAGAACATCGATGTCTGAGCAGTGGCTGAGACCTGGTTCAAGGCTCCCGAGAGCACCCCAGCACTATCAGGCTATACCTCATACCATACTTTTCGGCCACAAAACTCAGACTGAACCACAAATGGAGGGGGAGTATTCATTTCCGTCTAAGATACCCACACCTCCAGGTTGGTGGCACATCACAAAGCATCAGAGACTATCCATGTGCAACTAACAGTGGGTAAAACTGCCTTCCAGTTTATAGCCTGCTACAGACCACCTGCCAATACACAGGAACCCCACTCAGCCTTCCTGAGAACATTGGAAAATATGACGGTCTCTCCAAACACTTTTATATTGGGGGACTTCAACTACCCAAACATAGACTGGGAGCATTACTGTAGCTCCAACACCCAAGCCCAAAGTTTCCTAGAATTTATAAACTCAAATGCTATGGAACAACTAGTCACCACTCCCACAAGAGGGGAAAACATACTGGACCTGATCATCACCAACATGGGGATCTTATGCTCCAGACCGGAAGTGTATCCCTCACTGGTGAGATCTGACCATAAATTAATCTCAATGGATATCCACATCCCATCCCCACCCCCTGCCCAGAAAACAACAGTAAAAAAGCTTTCTAAAGCAAACTTCACAGTCCTCCAAACCAAGGTGGAATCCTTCAAAGCCCCAAGGCCAGTGGAAAATACGGCCCAGACTGCAGAATCCTTTATAAACGCCTTCTATGATCACCTACAGTGATGCATGGATCATGCAATCCCAAATAAAAACAAGGGACAATCCCCCAAAGGCAGGCATCCTGTCTGGTGGACCCCAGCCATAAACAAACTATACAACAGAAGGAGGAAGTTACTGCATGATAGAGCAAACTCCCTAAAAGGGAAGGCATCTGTAATCAGTATTAGCAAGAGACTACGGGCACTCATGAAATCATCTAAGGCCAATTTCGAGAAACAACTGCACAGGACACTAAATATAATCACAAGGCTTTCTTTAGTTATGTCAGGAACCTGGGTGGAAACTCCCAGATATGCTCAGAGTTAGTCCAAAATGACAGAATATACACTGATCCCACAGACATTGCCAATACCCTGGCTGACAGGTTCAGTGCAAACTTCTCCCACCCCTCCCCCCCCAAAAGAGCAATTATGTATCCCAGCAGAGTGCTGCCCCACTGACATATCAGATGCTCAGGTAAGAGCCGCCCTCTCCAAAGCAAAAATCACAGCATCAATGGGACCAGATGGTGTCCCAGGCTGTGTCCTACATGAACTCCAAGAAGAGCTGAGCCCCAACATAAAGCTACTGTTCATTCTCAGCCTTACTACAGGATATGTACCCAAAGTATGGCGTACAGCAACAGTGGTCCCTCTCCACAAAGGTGGCACCTCAACAGATCCTGGAAACTATCACACCATAAGCCTGACCAGCTTAGTCTGCATGGCTATGGAGAGGATCATCATGGAAATCATAAATAGGGACATTGGGGACCTACAGTCACTGGATCCTACCCAGCTTGGCTTTGTTAAGGGTAGATCATGCCTCTTTAACTTGGTTGATTTCTTTGAAACGGTCACCAAGGCTATTGACGAGGGGAAGGTGGTCCATACAGCCTACCTGGACCCAGCAAAAGCCTTCGATACAATACCCCACTCAGGCATCATAGATAAGCTCTCCAGCTTAAATATAAATCCCTATGTCACTAGATGGGTTGTAAACTGGCTCAAGGACAGCACCCACATGGTCACAATTGCTGAAGCCATGTCAGACTCCAAACCAGTTACAAGTGGCATCCCACAAGGCTCAGTCCTTCGACCTCTCTTGTTCGGTATATATTTCTCAGAGGTACAGGCCAATATAGGAGGACTATGGCTGACCAAGTTCGCAGATGACTGCAAACTGGGTGCCATAATCAACTCTCCAGCTGTCACAAGCATCCTCAAAAATGGTCTCATAGAAACAGATAACTGGTGCCAGACCCATGGCCTCAAGCTAAACGCCAAAAAGTGTATAGTCATCCCCTTTGGCAAAAACAAAGTACACACAAATTGCCACATAGGTGGTAAGCCATTAAGCACAGAAGAAGTAATTAGGGACCTGGGGATCCAAGTTGATAGCAATCTATCTTTTGATAACCACGTGGCCAAAGTAGTTAGGAAAACCTTCTATATAACCCACCTAATCATGAAGGGATTCACATCCAGATCAAGGGAGGTCATTGTGCCTCTGTACTCATCCCTCATCAGGCCCATAATTGAATACAATGCCCCTTTTGGGATGTACCTTACCCGATGCCTGCAGCAACTGGAAAGACCCCAGAAGTACCTCACCAAGAGGATCAAAGGGTTCAAGCAAATTCCATATACTGCCCGGCTAAAGAAACTCCAGCTCTACTCAGTTGCATACCGCCTGCTAAGAGGCGATCTGTGCCTGACGTATAAAGCCATGTCCAACTCAGAATTAATGGACATGCTGCACCTCATAAAATCCAAATCCCATCGAGCTACGTGCTCGAGGGACTTGAACCTCAGCATGGAAATAAATAGAACATGCTGGAGGGACAGATTCATAACCCAGAGGCTCCTTTCACTCTGGAAGTGAATCCCAGTCTGCATTAGGCAGAGTCCCTCACTGACTTTCTTCAAGAAGAATCTTGACGAGTGGATGGGAGACCATATGTTTACCCCAGGTATCAATTCTGTGTCACTGTTAGATAGAGGCTAACCTTGAATAAGGGCATATTAAAACTCACTTGAAAATGGGTGGTGAAAGCCAAACACTCTGGCTAGGCTTACAAATGCCCTAGGGAAGATAGCCTAGTATGAACCTATGACCCTATGAACATTGGCAAAGTGTTTATGTAGGCCTTCTATATATCCCACCTTATCCATGAAGCAACTGAAATCTTTGTGCACCTGTACTCATCAGGACCATACTTGGGTACAATGTACCATTTGGATGTACCTTACCCGTCACCTGCAGCAAATTTACTGTCCACAAAGGTACCTCACCCGACAGGAGATTCTTACAGATGGCCTACAAAGTTCAGCTACCAGACACTCAAGATGTACTCAGTTGCTTAATGCCTACCCAGATGCAATCTGTGACTGCTGTATACAGCCATGTACAAGCAAGATGTATTGGTCATGCCCCACCTCAGGATATCTGTATCCCTTACAGCTACACAATACAGGGATGTCAAACTCGGCACAGGAGTACTACTACATGCAGCAGGGCCGGATTCATATCACAGGGGCTATACTCACTGTGGAACATCCTCACACTCCACATTAGGTGGAGACACTCACTGACCCTCTTCAATGGAGGTCTCAATGAGGGTATGGGCGATCATTCATTTACCCATGAGATGTCTTCTGTGTCCCTGCTAGACAGAGGCACAATACACTAACCGTACAACAGCTATCTTGTGTGACCTACTATTCCAAGGCACAATATAGTAGTCTACAGGGTGGTGAAAGCCAAGCACAGTCTGGATAGCATTATGAATGCCCTATGGCTGATACCTACTATCAAGCAATGACACTATGTACCTATGATACTGTTTGATGTGCACATTGTTTATTGTTGGTACTGACTGCAGGTTTGTTATCTTCTTTGCTTTCCTACTTTCTATGTACAACATATGCATTTGTAGTACATATGTGATTATGACTGACTTCCAAGATGTTCTATATATGTCTGTTATCTTATACGTATGTGCACAAGCCAGGACTGTTAACTTATGAGGGGTTCCTGGGATAACACATGAACCACCAGATATGTCTGGCACCCTGCTGCACGCACACATGGCCTAAGTGTGTGAGCATACTCAGTTTGCCCTTTCAGTGTTTTGTTGCCTCACATTTTTCTCATTTATTTAAGTGTGTGGGCATGCCCAGTATAACCTGTCAGTATGTTGCTGTCTGGGGTCCAGTACATTTGTTAACATGTGTGAACACGGGCATTATTAACATGTATAGTATGCGTGTTGCACATCAAGTTATATTTATAATGTAGGGCCCACCTGTGTGTCATAACTCAACATGAATTATGCTGTGCCTGCAGAGTTTCCTTGAGACACTTTGCATAGACTTATCAACATGTCTTCCTATAGGCTGACCAGTGAAATGCTGTCATGGTTTAGTGGTTCAGTACTTAAACTATAGTGTATGGTATCCTGGGTTCAAGGCCTGTCACTGCTTCAAATTCTCCTATTGTGCAGATCAGACTCCTTAAAGTCACGTAAAGCATATGTTTACCTGCTTTTGCCCAAATATGGCCATCTTTGACCAGACTTGCTCAACATTTGTCAATATTGATGAATGGTGGCCAATATTGCTGAAAATTGTCCAAAGTTGTGGCAGTTAGTGTGTATGATTGTGTTTGCATATTATTATATAGTGGCAAAGCTGTTTAGCACTGCTTTATATTGGTTAACAAAATGCAATCATGCCTCAGGTGGTGCTGCAGGGCTGCCTATGTCGGATGCAATTTGTACACTCCCTATACATGTTTGGGAACAGGGAGTGTCAACTTAGTCATCCCTTTTACTATATGTGCGGATCAGGAAGAGGTATCATTTCCAGGGCTCCTACTGAGCCAGTGTATGTGCTATGCATTGCCTCTTTGCCAATGCCAAAGCATACTGGGCATGCCTCCTTCTTCCTACTGGGGCAGGCTCAGGTTGTTCCACCTCCAAGTCATGCTCTGCCTGTGATGGCCTTGGCATTGGTGGGGGGCTGTGTGGCCCACGCCTATACTGATCCTGCTGCAGCTGTTTTTGCAGGATCATGTTATGTAGCATTGCGCATACCATGATAATTTGGGTACATGTAGATGGTGAGTACTGCAAGGCTCCACCAGATATGTCCAGGCACCGGAACCATGACTTGAGCAGCCCAAACACATGCTCAATTACATTTTGTGTTTGTGCGTGTGCCTCATTATGGCGTTCCTGTTCAGGTGTGTGTGCATTTCTGATGGGTGTCATCAGCCACGGCTCAAGTGCATATCCAGCATCCCCCACTAGGTGACCATGAGGAATGTCCCCATTGGCAAATGTCTGGTACAGCTGTGTCAGATGCCAGATATGGGAATCGTGGTAGCTTCCAGGGCAGCCAGCACACACATTCATTATTATGCCCTGGGCATCACACACAACCTGGCAGTTGATGGAGGGGAAGCCCTTGCGGTTAATGTAGGCCCTACCCGGCGCACCAGCTGGTGCTTTGATACGTATGTGCGTGCAGTCTATTGCACCCACTACCTCAGGGTATTCTGCTATTGGCTGGAAAAGATGCAGATTGCTGGCCAATATCTCACAGGAATTCAGGAAATATACATGATCACCGACATGTGCTGACATGGCATCCAGGAACTGGTGCAGTACCCTGGCTGCTGATGCCTGTGATATCCCCATCATATCACCAGTTGTTCTCTGGAAAGTACCTGTTGCTAGTATTCGTAGGCCAACACATACCTTGGTTTCCACTGGAATGGGTTCCCCTCTGATGGTTCTGTGTGTGAGGCGTGGCCTGCACGGCTCAAAAATTTGCTGCAAGAGGTCTCTGTCCACTCTATAGCGCTTCTCTATCTCCAGCTCATGTAGCCCCTGGTAGGTTACCCTGGGCCTGTATACTCTTCTCCGTCTCCACACAGGGTGTTGATCAGCAGCATTACCATTGTCACCACCCTCAGCATATTGCATATGTCGCCTTATGACAGCAATGGCAGCCCCTAACATTTTTTTGTCTCAGTACAGCTTTTTCAGTATTCATTTCTCTTAGCTGGCTGCAGTGCTGCAGTGTGTCTGAGCAATACATGGTAAAAAGTTGTTTGCAGAGTTTTAAGTGCTGGGCTGGGCTGGGCTGGGCTAGTGTACTGCCTGTGTAATTGCCTGATTCTGATTGTTTCCACCTGCTAGCTCTGCTGATTCTCCCTGGTTAACTTCCTACTGTTTGTTGTGTTTCCTTTTCCCTTCCTATTTCCACAAGGGGCAGTGCCGTGCACATGAACGCAAACACACGCACACCAGCTCACATGCGCGCACACCAACTCACACGCATGCACACAAGCTTACATGGCCCAACACGTGCTAATTCCTGCTTAAACGCGGGCACACAGGTACAAACGCATAGACACAAATGTCAACAGTCTTAATGACACTTACTCCAGCTTAAATGCGCGGACACAGTGTTACTCGGTTCTACAGGTGCGCACACATGCGCAAACACATTCTAAACACTTTTATAAGAAAGTTTAGTAATATTTATTCACTGCATACATCTTCCATTTCTTAACTTTGCCTAGGATACCTGCCTACACACCTCTTCCATTGATGAGTACCTGACAGCAGACACATGCCACTCTGCTACAATGAGCTTACATTCTTTCATATATGCCCCCCTCGTGATGTCACCTATCTTCTACTCAGTTACTCCCCTTATCTTAAGTCTTACACTCCACAGACTGTGCTCATTTGCTATGTAAACTTGTGATTCACTATCCTTACCCTCATTTGCATAGGATTGCCTAGTAATGCTTGGTTACATCTCTTGGACTGAGTTCCCCCCTTGGCAACCTCTATTCGGTAGCCATGTTGTCTTCAGCCTGCCATTCACTTGCATTGTATATTATGATATCTTATAAAATGCCTATTTGTGGCTTTTATTTTCTTATTTTATGATTTTTATAGCACACCCCTTTTGCGCGGCGCTGCGCTAAGCTTAAACCTCGCTGATTGAGGAAAAAAAATGTATTTTTATTTTTTGCATCAGGGAAATTTGCCAATGGCCGTATATTTGGCCATTGGCATACTTCCTCAACCATATGCAACCTTTATTTGGAGCTGTTACAGCTCCATTGTGCTATTTGCAGAATGGTACTCAGTTGTCAACTGAGTACATTTCTGCAAACAACACGGCTCCTACTCGGACAGGTTTGTGCTTCCTGGATCGCAAATTTACCTCATTTGCATGCCTTTCAGCTGCAAGTGAGGTAATTTGCATATCCAAGCCCTGTCCGTGTAGGAGCAGTTTAAGGGGCTGTTTGCAATGCTGTTCCTGGATCGCTCGTCGGACATGTTGGCTGCATTTAGTCTTACTCTACTCTTAGACTCCATGCAAGCCTTCATGAATCCGGCCCTATGTCTTACCTCCAGCAATGGTTAAGTCTATTTTGAATACCTTAAATTGTGTGTGTGTGCGTGTGTCTGTGTGTGTGTGTGTGTGTGTGTGTGTGTGTGTGTGTGTGTGTGTGTGTGTGTGTGTGTGTGTGTGTGTGTGTGTGTGTGTGTGTAGGGGGGTGATGGGTGTATAGGAAAGAAGGAACAGGGTTACAGCAAACAGCAACAGACACAAGGGAACTGGTAAGATAAGAATGGGAGGTTAGAGCAACTAGAAGGGTATATGTTTTGTCTGGGAGAGGCACCAATTTTATTATTTATTTATTATTTTTTTAAGAAGAAAATATGAGGAGGGATGTAAAGGCAACACAGAGAATGAAAAGACGGTAGAGGTTTGTAAGCAGGGCAACCAAACAAATATAAAACACAGGCACAGACTGACAGATGTGGTGCTGACATACATCAGGGAGTTACCAGTGGAATTATACACATAGAAACAAAGGGAGGACATCAGGAATGGAGATGACTGGACAATAAATATCGAGGGAGGAGACACGCAAGGAATGGGAGCATCAGGACGGGGGCTAGGGTAAGTGTAACTTTTATGATTGCACTATGCCTGCACTAGACCCAGGGAGAGGCCAGTCAGAACCTTGACTACCCTCCCCACTGCATGGTAAAGGCAGAGCAAGCAGCATTGCAGCTCTTGAAGCTACACAAGAGCCCTGTCTAGGTTTCTGATGCAGGCTTTCAGCTGCTAGTCCACCAACTCCCCTACCAACTCTGCCAACTCCCACTATATGACAAACTGCAAACCCCTGGCAGTACCACCTGAGGGAACAATAATAACATTCCCCTCTAGTGAGTGAAAACCAGAGGTCAAAGGTGAAGCAACTATCCCCCTCCTTGCCTGATGGGGAGGCAAGCCTGGAACCAGGTGGATTGATGGTGGGTGAAGACAGGATCTGATGGTAGGGTTCAGAACTTGAGCTTCACCACTGGCACAGATGTAGCATATGCTGTAGACAATGGAAACATAAATGGAGAGATGCAAATCAACAAACATCAAATTAACTAATAAATGGAGAACAGCAACAAAGAAAGGAAGAGGTTGAAAACAAGGTAAGTATTAGTTATATTTATGTTAAGTGAGACCTTTAAAATTGCTATGCAGATGTGCACTACACAAGCAGTCTAAATGCTGGTTGGACACTTTAGTTAGTTCTGCTTACATATATTACCCCAAGGCCCCATGGCAGCAAGTGCAAGCAGCTGTGCAGTGTCACATTACCCACTGCCATGCGTATGTGTGAAGATCCAGGCAAAACAGATATGGCATTGAACTATTGTGTGACAGTTTTCCTGGCCATCATTTTGGCCTACTGGCCCTGCAGCCCCACTGCAAGCAGTGCATATGGATGCTGCATGCAACATCTGACACAACATGGCTGTAGCAAGACAACATGTATGTCAGTGGAAAGTATTGCCAACAGTGATGGGTGGGGGAATGAAGCTTGGAAAATATGATGTTGATAGCTTCATTGTTTCACCTTCCTACCTTCATATTTAGTCCTCAGATTGCTGCACTATACTGTCTGTATTTTGCATGGAATATTTCAATAACCTGCTATCACATGTGATAAAATCAGTCTCATGCCACATGGCTCCCATATCCAATGATAAATTATTCAGCTTGGAAATTATCTGACTGAGCTTCTCCTCCAGCATTCTAACCCCTAATGTTTTAATTAACAGTGTGATGCAGCCAATAATTGCTCTGACCACAAAGGAGGAAACAAGCACCTACAATTTTTTTTCTACTTTTATATCAAGAAATATATCATACTTGAACAGGAAGAAATGGATTAAGAAGATGTTCTTATGCTGGCACAGCAGTACCACTCCCCTCCACTTAACCAAATATTGACCTTATAGTATCGCATAAAAATGACAAAGGCAAAATTAAACAAATTAGTCTTCTGTGCTTAGAAAATATCTCATTTATTGTCTCAGAATGTAGAGTAGCAGTTGAAAAGGGGGTATCCTGGCACAATTTAAATGTGTCCTTTACCCTACAGCTACTGCTTTTGCTGCTGCTACCTATCAGAAAAAAATCTTCCCTGCAGATAACTTCTTACAAAATATATCAGATCATAACTTTGGCTTCATGTCTAAAAGACCACTGCCAAATTGTAACAAAAACAAAATGGCTTCCTATCAGGTAAAGCACAGACCTACACTCGGGCTCCTTTGTTTTAAAATTTCTTAAATCGTATCCATTTCCATTTTCTTACAGGCAGGCTATGCATCCAGACACTCCCAATAAAACCACAGGTCATTTTCTTCAGACATTTTATTACTCCATACTCGGCGTACAAAAACTTGTTTCCAATGGCCATAGGTTTTCAGTATTAGCTTTCAGATTTTAGGAGTCACTGCCTGCCTCTCATCAAATTCTGGGACTTACTATCTGCTTCAGTGAAAAGCAGTTGAAAATACCCCAAGTATGAAACAAACTGAAAATGCATACCTTGAAAACTTCCTTATACAAATGCTTTGCATATATAGTACCATGACTTCCCTAGGTAGTTCTGCCTACTATACTCATAAACTCAGTCTAATAGCAGTAATTATTCCGATGCAAACTTTAAACTGAATGGGCAGCTCTAATGTTAAAAAATATTATAAATGTGTCAGTTTGCTTCTCTTTCTCTCAGGTGTGCAACCTAAATACAAAAAATGGAAATGTCTAACGTACAGTATGGATTTTCTAAGGTCAAAAATGTCTGATATTGGTATCTGTTCTGTTGCCTTTCTAGGATGGATACTCAACATAATGTTGAATACTGTGCATATTAGCTTACTGTTGCATCTATATTACTTTGTATATACTGTACATGGTATGTAAAGCATTTTGTGAAACGTTTTTATTGCTTTTATATTATTTTTCAAATATTTATGTAGTTATCTACTGTGTTTACTGGCATGTTGTATGATTTATACAGAGCTGTTATTTGCTTATATGGTTTTTGAGGGATCATTTCTTAGTCAGTTTAACATGCATACATACATATGTACATAAATAAATAAATACATGAATTAATGAATGAATGAATAAATTATAATTAAGGAGGCTTGACAGATCACTAAAAACAGGGTCTATTTGTAAACTGCAATTGAAGGATGAGACTTGCTCATTTCCTGACATGCTCACTTACCTTTAATGGGATAAAGTGCCTAAGGAATAACAGGAAAGGGGTAATTAGAAAATCCTTTGATTTGAGTTCAGAAGATAGGGAGACTCCTTGAAATTTGGTTAGAAGTTAGCAGGTTGAGCTTATCAGTATTGAGTTAACAGACCAAGCCCACATTTTTGTCACAATCCCCTCTGATTAATACTTCTATCTCAAAAAATGACATAGAGCATTAGAAAACTTGGGATATTGCCAGATCAGATCAAATCCCAGTGACTCACAATTCACTAGGATTACAGCAGTACTGCGGTGGTGCTGCGATAGCATTTTCGCCTCATAGCAAGACGTTGTCCCGTTCGATTCTCAGTTAGAGCGTCTTCTGTGTGGAGGCATACGTGAATGGGGCATGCCTTCGTTGAAGGTTGTGCATCAGGGCTGGTAACCCGGTACTTAAAAATCCACTATCAATCATTAGCGGACCGGAGTTCCACTGTGGCGACCCCTAACCAGGAAAAGCTGAAAGACACAAAGACACAGCAGGTAACATTGGACCCTTTTAAGTTTATAAAGCACAATATAAACTTATGTTTAAGCAATGGTTTACATAATGACAACTACATTCAGTCATAAGGGCAGTAAGTAAACAATCCAGAAAATCTAGAAAATATGCACCTTGGCAAAAGTGATAAGCATTAGAAAGGTGAACAGGAAGGTTTATAGAACAGATGGTATAAGATGGATGAATTAGAACTTTTGTAACAGGACTGAACCCTAGTCATTCAGTATTCCTCAGTGATAGGAAATAATTATGGAAGGTATATTGCATGCATCTTCAGATTTGTGCTGTGGGGAGGGTCATTTCGTTGAGTAGATGAGATGACTACAAGAAGGCTGTCACTCATGATATGACAGTACTAAATGTCACAGAGAGAATTAAACCTATATTGGTGCATTACGTCTGGGTCTCTCATACTATGTTACACATACTGCAGAATGTTGCAGGCAGGGGGCTAATAACAATGGTCACATTATGCAGGCACCTCCATGTCTCAGTGTATCATATAAAAGGTCAGCAACATCAATGCACAAGTGCACAACTGCCATGGTCCTCCTTTTCTAATCTATTACATGACATCATGCCATGAACTGGTGAGCTGTTTTACACATACTGAAAGGTGGGGAGAATATCAGCTTTACTGTAAGTAATATGAAAGAAAGGACTACTGCATAAGGTGGGCTGGAGTGTATAATAAGTGGTCTTGACAAATCAACAAAATAGGCAGAAGGGTGATAGGCAAAATCATTCATTATACACAAATGCCAGGTGATGTATATGTGTAGCACTATTACAGAGATGAGGTACAGACCAAGAAGAGCAGAAATCTGTGTGGCAGGTCAATAAATGGGTCCAGAAATGGTGAAGACAGTACTGTTGGTGCACCAGAACCTATATCTGCAAGTTAATGCACAATATTAAAGCTATGAGCTCTTATCAAACAGTTTCCTGTTGTCCAGATTTTGATTCCCACAGCCTACATTTCTCTGATGCATGACTCTAAACAAGTCACTTGACCAGACATTGCTCCTGTGTCACCCTTGACAAGGGACACTTGTGCCAAGTGGACTTACCTGGTGAACAAATAAATAAAATCAAAAGTATATAGTGAAAAGACAACAGCCAATGCCAGCAAAATGTTCAGGTGTTTATACACAGGAACAAGCTCCAAGGCCAACATGGTCATTTTCCCAATTTGTTTGGTCTGGCATAAACATCAGGTAGAGTAAGGAACAGCAAACTAAATATTACCTCCTTCAACTTCTTAGCTTCTGGTTCTGCAGTGTTTCGTGACTATTTAAGCAGTGGAACAAGAAAAATGCAAGTATGTAAATAAGATTAGTCATGGTAACATTTTGCAACAATGATTTAATGATGTTTACTATTTCCCCTTTCTGAATTTCTTATCAGGTGCGACATCTACTTTATGACAGGGGTATAAGGCTGGCTACTTCACCGTTCTCTTGTTATCATTTGTTCTGGGATGGACCCACAGAGATAAATGCACTCTTGTGTTTCTTCAATGTTGCATAGCAAATGGAGTTAATGAGCTATTAAAATGTGAAACTAACATGGAAGTGTACATTATTGTTTGTGGATGTGTACAGCAGTGTATGTGCATTTGAAAGAGTGCGTGCATATGTGTGTGTGTGTGTGTGTGTGTGTGTGTGTGTGTGTGTGTGTGTGTGTGTGTGTGTGTGTGTGTGTGTGTGTGTGTGTGTGTGTGCACGTGAGTGCATGCGTGTGTGTGTGTGTGTGTGTGTGTGTGTGTGTGTGTGTGTGTGTGTGTGTGTGTGTGTGCAGTAAGCATTTTTCCAGTGTCATTAATTTATGATTCGGATTAGTATTAGTTTTAATTGAAAAGTATACACAAGTAAATAACATAAGAACATAGCAAAATACAAACCAGAAGTAAAAGTATTATCCTTAAGGATGTCAGCAATGAATGTCATGTAAAATAAACTATAAACTGTCTTAATCACTAAGCAATGACCAAAAATAGCAAATTTAAAAAGACAGTTGAAAAAAAATAATCAAAGTAAATGAGTCAGTCTCAGTTTCATGGCAGGTTTGTTACTGCTGTGTAGCAGGCCATTAACACCTACAGTTGGGTCAATTTCATACCATTTTCTCTGTATTAGCTTACTCAGAACAGGTAAAATTAGAAGTACTTGAAAGACAGCATGAGAGGAATGAATCACATTTTGCCACATATTCATATGAGTCATTGTCACCTGTAGAACTCCGTACATTGTAATACACTGACCCTCCTAGCAGCTAGAATAGCTGCACTCTCAAGTACAGTGTTATATAACGCAGTGAAGAGGGGACAGAAATGGTAATGAGTGATGACCGATAAAACATAAAATTATTGTGTTTGTATATGCTTGGAAACAACTAGAGTTATAAGTAATCACTAGGCTCTTTCCAAATGTGCTTTTGTGTCAGAATTTTTAGCCACAACTATTAAACTTTGCACAAAACACCCCACTCACACAGTTCACTTAATATGTGATATATGAATGCAGCCACATCGGGACACATACTTTATAAAGAACATGCTCACAGGAAGGATTAGCACACCTTATTAAGATAGACATGGGGGCAATCAACTATGCAGGCCCACAGATGCTAAGGGGCCTGATGAAAGACAATCTCACACAACATCAGAAATGATAGGTCCATAGTGAGTATGTAATCAACAGCATCAGATGAGTAAAACAAGAAACCATAAGCAAGAGAAGGCTTAGCAACAGACAGACCAGTGAAGGATGGTAGAGAGTTAATGGAGTTAATTGACTGAATCATGGAGATCTTGAACATTACTTGCAATGTGATTGACATAACAATCATGGAATTTAGCATGCATTAAGAATGTGTAAGACAATATGGCTATGTAACACATTAAAAAAAACAGGCATTCCTCTCAACTGTCCAGTGCAAAAATAGTGGACCAACACAAAAATAATTTGGGAACATAGGTATAAAATGAGGGACAACTGGTAAATAATGTATGTATACATTGTAAAAGTGGATAAAATAAGATGTAGCAGTAGCAGGTACTAGTGAAGGGTATGAAGTCTGAAACCCAAAGGTCTGTCATTAGTGACCAGAATCTTTTAGGATATGCAAGACCACAACTCCAAATTTCAGGTGGAAAGGCATATAGCTATAATACAAAAAGTGGACAAGCTGTGAAACTCAGGACAGGTGAACAGTATGTTTAGGGCAGATGTTGGATATGTCCAGAAACTGTTAGTGTTATGTAACAACATGCACAGACCTCAAAACAATGGAGTGTGGCATACTTCAGAAGCACTTGGAGTTGGGGTGAGTGGAATAACATGTCTGTGGTATGGAACATTTTTTATCAGGCAAACAAAATGCACATACTTGCGCTTGAAAGCTTGACTCTGTTAAATAATATATTGAAGAGATCAGATTATCAGCAAGGCATACTAACAGAGTACTCAGTAGAAAAGTGGATGCAAAATCTGTTCCAGGGGAGCAGACAACCTAATGTCAGGAAGCAAAATGCACACACCTGTGTTTGCAGTCTTGATTATCTGCAAGGATACTTTCACCTGGAGAGGGTATTAACAAGGCATGCTAACAGATTACACAGGAAAGATTTGGTTGCCATATAGCTTTCAGGGAATAGTCTAGGTGATATCAGGGAAACAAATGCATATAACTGTGTTTGAACCCCTGCCTCTGTTTAATAATAAATTAACCAGAGTACATGATTATCAAGGCATGTTAACAAAGTACTTAGGAAAGAGGTGTCTGCCAAATACCTTTCAGTAGAACAGATTAGGTGATATCAGGCATGCAAAATATGCATACCTGGGCAAAAAACACTTATGGTTGACATTGATAACAGAAGTTCATAAACAAGGCTATAATGCCACACAACAGAAAGTATTCAGGAGAGGTGTGAATATACATCGACATGCATGTACAGATATAATGTTGCAGAATGTGAAATATACATGGAAAATATGTTTAATACATGAATGGGTTAAAAGACAACAACCAATGTATGAATCAATGTATGATGTCAAGGAAGTATGGAATATGTCAGATGGAAATACGACTCTACCATGATTATATGCTTACATCGTATCATTAACATATGTTAATGACAGTTGTCAGTGTTCCAGAGGTGAAATCAACATAGATTTCTATCCTGCCTGCCCAACCCTTGTTTCTTTGAGTTGAGCACTAGATAATGATGCGACAAAACAAGGTATGCACCTCTTCTTAAAAATCACTCATATTGATGAAGGTCATCAACAGTGTGTGCGAATGAATGGCCATGGTAAAAGTGAGTTTAATACTTATGTGGGGAAAACCCACCCCCTTTGAAAGTGTCATATCCATGTAGACTTTATTACAACACATCAGTGCAGTAAGTCAGTATTGCCTATATCAACAATTGCTTTACACTCTACTACAATCTCTACCACAGTGGATTCCATCCCCTGCTACTTAATTCACATACGCTTGATCTGCATATTAGATACTGCTGCCACATAACTATTTTTACAACAGTTGTCAGAAAGCACACATTGAAGGGGAGTGTGATGCCATTATGGAAGAATGATAAATGAGCATTCTGCAGCATGCAATAGCAATCAGTGGATCCAATGCCTTAAAATACCTTTCTACATCACGTCAGGGTTAACATTAACTGTGCAAGCTGTGATACCTGATATAATTGCCTACACATGCCCGTTTCACAATTGCTTTCCTCCTCGCACCGAGTCTAAAATCATTTGCATGGTCGCCAGCAGAGCCATGTGGCTGAAAGCAAATTCTGAGCAGTTTTTGCCAAAGAACTATGAGACTTACTATTTCCCAACATTAAAGAATGATACTGTGTTATGCTAACAGTGGTGCAAAGGAAGATACAAAATGCATATTATTATACTGGTCATGCTTACAAGAAAGTACAGCCCTTAGGGGATCAGAATCCCCCACCCATCAAAAAACAATAAAATATCTCACATTGCATCTGTTAAGTAAGCCATTATTGCAGATCTCTATTTTTATACACACTCATATGTGGTACACACTGTCAGATCCGAACATATTCTCTAGACTTGTGCATTACTTACTGATGCCAAAGAAAATGTCATTGCACAATTGCCAAAAAGCACACAGCTGAAGGGATCACATGAGCAGTGTGTTTGAATATATATGGTCTCCCTTGAATTAATCACTTGGGGGATCAAAGCCCTCCACCTGTGAAAGTGTTACCACTAAGAAATATAGCATCTGTTAAGTAAACCCATTTTGCTTGTTTCCAATTTTTTTTAATGTGTCATATAAGGTGCACACAGCTGGACTTAAACACCTACCTACCTATCTAAATCACTTTCTTTACACTGGGTTAATAGCTGCTGATTCCCCAGAAGAAGACATCATAGGACAGGTGTCAGAAAGGAGACAGTTGAAAGAATAATGTGATAAAGTTCGATATGTATTTGAATGCATATGGCCTCACATAAAAGGGACAAATGGGGTATCACAAACCTCCCCCCAGCGTAAATGTTATCATTTTGAATAAGCCAGTCCTGTTTGTTACCAGTTGCATTTGTACTCACTCATATATAGAAGTCATGATGGACTAACTGGTGTGTTCCATGGTGATGCTGCAATAGATGAAGTCACAAAGGGACTTAGACTGTCATGTGTCTGATAAGTCACAGGTTAAGGAAGTATAAAGAATGGAAATCACAAAAGTGATGACAGAGGGATTTACTAGGATAGTGTTGGGTGATAGTGATGGTTGTAACACAGTGGAGTGTCACCCATACATTCCTGAGAGTTATCCTCCAGATCACTGTATTATACACTGTTGCCATGAAGTCCTGTATTAATGTGTGCAGCAGTGACAGCTTGCTGTTATGTGCATACAATACACAGGATAAAAACAAGGCATTCATGCAACTGATATTGCTGTTGCACTGATAACTGGTATCAGTCTGCAGATATGTTTGTAATTGTACAAGTTCAATGGCTCACGCTGTAACACAGGGAAAGTGAATGTGAGATAATCCCACTCTCAGTTACATATGGTGGTGCACCTAGTGCAGTCGAATGGACTACTCATCAGGTATACAATAAGCCAATATAGCATATACAAGTAACAGAGACCTCTGACATTACTTTTATTCTATTAGAACCACTTAGTGAAGTGCAATGCTGCCAAGCTTAGTTGTGCAACTAGTGACAAACTCTTAGCACATGCATAATTATTTTTTCAGTTTTTGCCATAGGATGAGAAATAGCAATAGGCTTTGTTGCTTGATGCCAAGTGTCATGAAAATTCTGTGTACAGAAATAGATATCTTTTGTTTATAGCCCATTTCTGGTCATGTGTGCAGTGTGCATCTATTTCTTTACTCAGAGCACAGGTGTGAAATGTGTTGATAGGACAGAGATAAAAATAGGTAGCAAACAGAGGGCAGGACGCTGGGTGAGTCATCTGGGAATGAGTAGGATGGTGTAGAGATAGGACCATCCCTGGGATTCAATAAAAGTTTTTTTTTGTGCAGGAACAGTGTAGTAGCTCCTGCATGGAATATGGCTGCCGAGCGATCCAGTAAATAAGCCTGGGGATGTGCACGAGCCTGCTAACACTATTCTGCCAAGGACATGACTGAATTATGCTAATGACCTCATTTGCTGGTGAAAACCATGCAAATGAAGTCAATTAATGATCCGGTAAGCAGGCAGGCATCCGTGGCAGAATAGTGTAGCTTGCAGAAATGTATTAATCTACTAGCCGAATACATTTCTGCAAAAAATCAAAATGGAGGCATGACAGCTCAAAGTAAAGCATGTATTATAATCTATAGGCATGCCAATGGCCAAATATATGGCTACTAGCATGAAAAAGTGCTGCAAAATTATAAAAATATTTTTTTTTGACGATCTCAGCCATTTAAGCATAGGGCAGCAGCACGCAAACGGGATCGTGCCGAAAATAAAAAATATGTGAAAAGGCAATTTTAAGTGAAATCTGCATTTTGCCATTATAGTCTATGGCATGCAGAATCAAAACAATAGCAGGGAACAGTGATTGCTAAGGGGAAAGGCTCTGGTGTAATGCTGTAACTAGGGACTAAAGCAGTGGGGTATGCTAATGAGGGAAATTTACTGAATTACAAAAAGGAGACAAGTGCCAAACTGCACCTAACTGTGTAGAGCTATAAGGCAGTGGTATAAGCAGGAGAAGCAGCTGGCATGAAAAGGGTGTGTGTCATGCTTGGTGCAAGCACATTGGAGCTTCACAACTCCCAGTTGAGCTTAGCTAAGTACAGCTAAGCAAGGGGGTGTGTCTCATGCTGTATTGACTTTATTCCATGAAATGTAGAGCATGTTCATGTCCATGGGAGGGCCATTTCTGCTTCAAAGTGTTTACTTTAGCTAAATGGGTTTGCATGGCGTGCACCTAGTCTAAAACAAAACAAAACAAAAAAACGGAAATAGCAGGACTGTTTACATTTGGGCACTGGATTTGCACTGCGTGCCTCAGGGCTTAAAAGGGGTGGACATGGGAAGGAAAAAAAAGGCAAATAGCAGAATAAAAGCAATTAAGTACAAATAAAATAGCAAGCAGGTGGAATGTATCATAGCCAGCCAATCATACAGGCAGCATCTACAGCACAAAAGTATAAATTGTGCAAACACCTTTCAATCTGGTTTTCCCACAAACTCTGCACCATTGGTGTAAACATGCGGGGGAATTTTAACCCAAAAAATATTAGGGGCTGCCGTTGCTTTGATCTATCAGTATGTGCTAGAAGCTGAGGGCTGTGAGGAGGATAATGCTGACAGCTGCTCCAGACTGAGGAGGAGGAGAGAAATCATCAAGCTGTGCCGGCCTCAACTCAGACCCAGAACCAACAGAGGGGAACCCATCCCAGTGGATACCAAGGTATGTGTAGCCTTAAGAATACTAGCTACAGGTATTTTCCAAAGACCTACTGGGGACATGATGGGAGTCTCACAGCCATCTGCATCCAGGGTACTCCACCAGTTCCTGGATGCCATGCTTCCACATGCCGGTGAGCACACTTACTTCCCCAAAAACTGTGAGGAGAGGACCAGGAATATGTGTCTCTTCCACTGTGTAGCAGAATACCTGGAGGTGCTGGGTGCGATGGACTGCATGCACATCCACATCAAAGCACGACCCAGTGAACAGGGTAGGGTCTACATAAACCGCAAGGGATTCCCCTCCATCAATTGCCAGGTCATGTCCAATGCCCTGGGCATTATCATGAATGTGTGTTCTGGCAGCCCTGAAAGCTATCATGACTCCCACATCTGGCATTTGTCACAGCTGTACCAGGCATTTGCCAGTGGGGACATCCCGTATGGCCATCTGGTGGGAGATGCTGGCTATGCACTGGAGCCGTGGATGATGACACCCATCAGAAATGCATACACACCCACTCAAGAATGCTATAATGAGGCACATGCATAAACCAGGATCACTATAGAGCATGTGTTTGGGATGCTCAAATCATGGTTCCGCTGCCTTGACATATCTGGTGGAGCCTTGCAGTACTCTCCAGCCACATGTGCGCACGTATTCATAGTATGTGCCATTCTACACAATATGATCCTGCAGAAACAGCTGCAGCAGGAAAAGCACGGGGAAGGGCCACATAGCAGCCCACCATTCCCAAGGTCCCCACAGGCACAGAGGGACTCAGAGGAGGAAGCCCCTGAGCCTGCTCCTGTAGACAGACAGAGGCATCCCCAGTATGCCAAGGCCTCGGCAAAGAGGCAACACATAGCACACACAATGACATTGTAGGGACCCAGGGACTGCCACCTCTCTCTGACTTGCACACACAGTAAAATATTCCAGTTGAAATGCAGTAACATGTAGATTTGTAGGGTAAAAGCAGCAGAGCACACATTGCCAGGGTTGTCCCAATCAACATGATAACATGTTGCATATCCACAATATGCAGGGGTTAATAATCTATGTATATGTGTGGGAAATACTGTCAGGATGTGGCCAACACTTACTCCCAGCTGTTGTATTTTAGTGGCCTAGGTACAGTGCTATGGTAGACAGGGCCATGTTCCAAGAATCGCAGTGCCAACTATTTCACATGTCAGCCACACCTACGGTGGGAGTTGTACACACTGTCCCGATGTCAATATCCATTACTGCCAGTAAGATGGACAGGTCACGGACAGGACACCACATATATGAACAGTACACAGGTCAGAGTAACCTACCATACCACCCAACCCTACAGACATTTTGCAGAATGTACAGAGGGTTGCATCATGTTTGTGATGTCTCATGAAATAGTGGTTGTGTGGCAAATCATTGGCAAACCACAAAAGTCTAAAGTCAGAAAATAATGATGGATTGTATTGTCTCAGACCTCACACTTTATAGAAAATGCTTGCTAATGCAACATCTGTTATTGTATCACCCTTTTAGGTTTGTAAGGCCAGTAGTTAAAATTGTCCCTATATTTAGGCCTTTGTCACCCAATTACTTATGGCTTTGACCAGATGTGTGGCTCTCATACATAGAGAGGTATGGTGCCTAGTAGCACAGCAGGTACCTGAAGATCAGTGTACTGGCAGGTCATAAGAGGCTACCACCTCAGTGTTTCATCACTGACAACATGTCACTGGCCAACAGCCATACCCTTGGAATGGCAGGTCATCACAGAAGGAGCACAAGTATGCCTTGTATATCTGCTCTGCTTGTCCTAACATTGCATTCACCTGCAAAGTATTTGCAAAACAAGAAAAGGTCATGTCAAAACATCAATGGCAGACAGTGGAGAAGCAGATGTCATACCCATAACAGAAAGCAAGCAAGTAACAAACTGGTCCCTCAACTGTCTATGTATGGCAGAACAGTATCAACACCCTGTCCCCATGTGTGGGCCATCATCTGACTGTCATATGTGGGCCTGTCCAGATGTCAGAATCAGTGACAGTTTGACAGCTAGGCCAACATGTAGCCACATAATAGCATAGTAACACTAATTGTCTCAGGACACCAGCAGATGTAGTGGTGCAATGATGGACAACCTGCCAAATAGGTATGGTCAGAGGTATGTAGTTCACAATCTTGTGTGTGATGTTACGGCATTTACCTTGCTCACACCAGAATTACAAATACATAACAGCAGCCACTGTAGGCAAAGCCTGTGATTGGACTACAGAAGGATAAAGAGACACACAGAAGGGGGAGGAGAACCACTTGCCAGACCAATTGAAAATGTGCACACCAGAGCACATTTTGCAGTAACATAGGTACCCAGCAGTGTATGGAGTCAGTAAACATCACCTGCAAATACACAACACACACTCACATAAGTGGAGGTCCACAACAAATCAAACCCCAAGTAAAGGACACCTCAGAGGCAAAAACACATGAGAACTTCCCTAAACTACACAGCACAGACCAGGCATACACCACACACCAGGGTCCTGCAAACACTAAGGCCTTACCATGCACACAACATATTACATATAGAAGACTTCACTGTGAGACACACAGATGTGTCACACACCAGGCAGGATAAGGAGAAAGTCATGATTACTTGTTTGGCAGGTGCTAAAAACTGGCATATCACACATGCACCCAAGTCACCCTACAACAGGTACAGGTATCACACTCGCCTGGTCCATGGCAGTGTGGATGATGTCAGAAGTACCTCATGGACTATAGAAAGACAAACATGATGCAGAGTGCTGAATATGTATCCCATGCAAGTATGTCCCTAGCTGTAAGCAGCATCCAGAGTGATGGATCCATATGAACAGAAAGTGATTGTCAGTAACACCTAACTCACTTACCATTATCACCCCAGGGGGAGCAACTGCCTGACAGCCTGGGAACATATAAGTGACCAAATGCACTGCCTTGCTACAGATTGGCCTGCATCGGTCTCAGCCTACAGGCCTCTGGCAAAAGCGCATGCCTCACTCATAGTACCATTGTAGGGAATGTCATGGGATCCATACTACCAACATAACACAGTCAACAAAATACAAATGAAAGGCCATGCTGCTAAATGGGGTCTATATTATAACATCCAAGTCTAAAAACTTCAAATGTTATAATATCGAACACATTCAGTCAAAACACCAGAAAACTGAACAGTCAGAATAGCAAATTTTTTCCCAGGGAAAAAATTTGCTGTTCCGACAAACATACGCACAACTCAAGCACACCAAAATAAATAATCCACACACATACACTTCACAAAACCCTACACTAAACCAGACTTACACCACTAGCTATCCACTTACCTTAACCCAACCCTAACCTTAAGGTCCCTAACTATCGCACATTCACCTTACCCGCTCCCTAACCCTAACTCACCTACCCCACCCTAACGCTCACGTCCACACAATCGCACATTTACCTGACCCGCACCCTAACCCTAACTCTCCTAACCCATGCCCGATCGCACACACACCTTCATTCGCACACTTACCTTAACCCGGTACGTAACCTTCGCTCCACAGTTGAGGAAATAGCGAAGCTGCAGAAACGGCCTACTGAATACTTTCCCTAGGAAAGTATTCAGTGTTCTGCAGCTTCGGTATTTCAAGTGTTCACCTCTCAACCTCATAGAGTAATACATCTGGACAAAGCTATACATAATGGTGGGATAAAGGCCCAAATATAAGGACACTTTTGAAATAATACTCTCATAATTTTAGAAAGGTGCTAGAATAACGGGGGGGGGGGTGTAGTAATATGGATGTCATAAAGGGTGTGAAGTCTGAAACTCTAATGTTAGGTCATTATTCCCTGACTGCAACCCTGAGTGATTTTCAACAAACATGCTAGAAAACCACAATGTTAAGGGAAACTGATGAGCAATATGAGGCATGAATCTGGATAATCTGTGAGAATTTGTACAGTTGAGAGGTATGGCCAAACCAGGATATGACCTTCCAGGTAAGAAGAATACCACTCAACCAGGAGATCCCCAGCCAGTATATCACCAAGGTGCTGGACCTTTTACACAGCTTCAGCAGTCAATCGGCTGTAGCCACACCTCCCACCTGGCTGGATTGTGCAAGAATGTCTAGCCTTTGCCTCATAATATTGGTCTGTGCATCATCCATCTTGAATTTCTCTGGTAAATAACTGTGATGATCTGATGATATCTGTTAGTAGGCAATGACACAATATATTACAGTATCAAACATTACATAAGTCAGAAAATGTCTTCTAAAACAAACCCCTGTAACTCAAGCAACTTGTATATTAGTAAGAGCAATAGACACAGTATCAACCTATATCTGGCCCATTGATTTCCCATGTTGGCAGCCTATCTCCAGATATCCTGCAAAAACAGGTTGCAAGGTATGGCTAAAGCACACAACACCCTGGAGTGGAGTTACAACTATTCCTGGAATGGATTCTCACACTTATTTTGAAGGTCATACTGGGCATGCTCCACAATGGACTATATATATATCTGTATTGTGCAGATGTCTTTGCATACACACAACTATGTACACCTAACTGTCTCCACACATACCCATCAGACAGGATTACCCAGAGCCAGCTGTAGGTGGCCCATATGTGGTATTTATGCATGTGTTGCATGTGATACACACACACACACACACACACACACACACACACACACACACACACACACACACACACACACGCACATATATATGTGCAACATATTACAATATGTCAAGCATACACACACATAGACATGGGGAAGAAAGAGACAGACAGTGATAGAGTGAGATGCACAAGGAGACACACACAGAGAGTGAGTCATACACAGGGATATCCTGAATGACAGAGAGTGAGTCATACACAGGGATACCCTGAATGACAGAGAGTGATGTCCTGCTGCAGACAGTTGCATACCACTTGTAATCACTGGCACGTGTCAGCATGAAGATGAGATTCATTGTCTAATGGTACTGAGGTGGGAGTTGTAATATCACATTACCTACCTTTGTATGCATGTGTGTCTGTAGGTATCACTATTATGATGCCTTACCCACCCAGTACACTTCCCATTGCCCTACTTTACAAGATCTGCTGATGTCATCCACCTTAGAAGTACCTGTGGACCGGCTTCAGTCCTGTAAGATCTATAGCACATGTGATAACTGCGTAACACTATAATACATAGAACTAGATAGGTGTTCTAATCACAGTCATGGCATATGTAAGTAGGGTTGTGTGTGTGAGGGGGTGTAGGATTAAGTGTTTTAGTCCTTTCCCTCCCAGTAAACTTCCCATTGCCCTACTTCACAAGGTCTGCTGATGTCATTCACCGTAGAAGTACCTTTGGACTGGCCTCAGTCTTATAAGCTCTGTGATGAGTATTGCAACTGCATAACACTATAGTACAAATAACTAGTTAGGTAGAGGTTATAATCTCAATCCTGGCAAATATAAAAGTGTGTGTGTGTGTGTGTGTGTGTGTGTGTGTGTGTGTGTGTGTGTGTGTGTGTGTGTGTGTGTTTGTAGGTTACAGATTTTGAGCCCATTCACACCCAGTACACTTTTCATTGCCTTACTTTAGGAGTCCTGCTGAAGTCAGTCACCTTAGAAGTACCTGTAGGAAGCCCTCAGTCCTATAAGCTCTGTGGTGCATGTGATAACTGTGCAACACTACAGTACAAACAACTAATTAGATAGGGGTTCTAATCACAGTCCTGGCAAATGTGTGTTAGAGTATAATTGTGTTTGTAAGTTTGCATATCTGTAGATCAAAGTATTTTGTGGCCTTTCTCACTCAGTACATCTCCCGTTGCCATACATTGCAAGGGCCTGTGATGTTTCTCACCCTAGAAGTACCCTGGAACACCACAAACACTATAAGCTCCATGGTGCGTGCGCCAAATGCATAACACTGTAATAGCAATAACTAGATAGGTAGGGGTTCTAATCTCAGTCCTGGCAAATGTGTGTGTATTTTGGTGGAAACCATATCTATTATGGGGTGGGTTTTGCAATATTTTGTTGTGGTCCACTCAGTACATGTCCCAATGTCCACTTTACAAGCCCCACTATTGTCATCCACTGTAGAGGTAGCTGTAGACACTCTGAAGCCATATAAGCTCTGTGCCACATGAAATAACTATGTAACAGTATGGAATGAATAAGATAAGTAGGTTTCTAATTCTTTGATACCATTCCCCACTCAGAAATCATAGACAAACACATTCAGCTAGGCATCAATCCCTATATCACTAGGTGGCTTGCAAACTGGCTCACAGCTAGAACACACAGTGTGAAAGCAGCAGACTCCATGTCAGACTGCCAACCAGTCACGAGTGGAGTACCACAGGGTCTGGTCCTGGGTCTCCTCATGTTCAGTATCTATGCCTCTGAAGTACAGCACAACACAAAGGGACTCTGACAATGTTTGCAGATGACTGCAAGGTGGATGCTATTATAACCTTCCCAAGTGATGTTGACATCCTGCAGAAAGGCTTCACTGAGACCTACAACTGTTGTCAGAAACCTGGACTTAAGCTCAATTCAAGAAAATGTGTCACTATCCCTTTCAGGAACAACTTGGTTCCCATGAATCACCACATTGATGGTAGTCCACTGAACACAGAAGTTGTTATAAGATAACTGGGAACACAGGTTGACAGCGAACTCCCTGTTGACCAGCACATTGCCACTGTGGTCAGAAAGTCCTTCTATGTGGCACATCTCATTACTAAGGGTGTTGCATCCAGTTAAAAAGAGGTCATAGTCCCCCTCTACTCTTCCTTCATTAGGCCAATCATCGAGTACAATGGCCCATTTGACATGTACCTCTCTAGACACCGGCAACACCTGGAGAGGCTGCAAAAAACCTCACAACGAGAATCCTAGGCCTTTTACATTTGTCCTATATGGACAGACTGCAATACCTCCAACTATTCTCTGTCTCATATTGACTACTTAGATGCGATCTCTGCCTGACTTACAAATCCATGTCTGACCTAGCTCTGTTAGGCATGCTACATCTAAAGAAACCCAATCTGTCTGCACCACATGCCCCAGAGACCTC
>NC_056727.1:434062440-434254660 GCF_019279795.1 Protopterus annectens
TTTGCCAGAGACCTAGGCTGGGCCATACGGTTGACATCATGTGTGTGTGTTTGGCAAGGTGTTCTATGAATGGGCCATGCAGAGGTGGTGTGTGTGTGTCTGGAGGTGACCTGGCTGTGATGGTGATGTGTGTGTGTTTGCATGCAAACAGTCACATGATGCAGCTGCCCTACACAGGGGTATGTTGGACAGCTGTGGACCATACATAAAAGGGTGTGTAGTTGACCATCTCTGGCCATGGACATGTGAACTGGTCCTGCCAGGGGTCTCACTGGCACCATCAGGCCGAAGGCCAGATGCAGTACTACTAACCAATGGTGCTGTCTGCTGGATCCATGTCTCTGACATGACCAGCCAGGACCACGTGCCCATGGCATGCTCCATTGTGGTTTGGACAGCACCTGCTCTTTGTTAGTTCTGGTAGTACTGCTACTACAGGAGTGCGAGGCTGCACAGCCACGTAGAGAATTAGCTGATGGTTCTGACCCACATCCATGTGGCTGATGCCCATCTCCCACCACACACTGCAGCACAGACATTCCACAGTCGAGGACTGCCAAGGTCTCACCCCACCATCTATTCATGACCTTAGTATTTTGACATGTGGACTTAACAAGGTAACAAGGTTATGTATGTCATCACGTAAGCCAGGAAGAGTTGCATCCAAGACCCTGAGTATTTGTCTGTTGTTGCATTGATTACATGCCTGTGAATCCATGACAGCCCAAAACATGTGTCTGGTGATGCCTACTGTGGCATTTGTGACAGCAGCTTGATGGACAGTGGTCCTCCTTTGAGTACCCCTGTCCATCTGCCTGTGTTTGACCTCACCTGCACTCAGGCTATGGCTAGTGTCTACAATCACACTTGCCATAATCACCACACTAGCCTGTTCCATGCCAATACCTGCCAACTGTCCATTATCTGTGGCTGCTGGGGATGGGGTATGTGTGGGCATTGTGACTATGTGCAGGGACATTTTAGATGACTGTGGGATGCTAACCGATGATACAGATTCAGCACCTGACAATCCCATCTGTGCCTCACTAGGACCAACATCATTGTCAGAGTCTGCAGAGACACTAACATCAGACTCTGAGTGGAGGGACCACGGCCATCATGTCCACCAGTTGAAGGGGAAGACAAAATATGTAAATGAATACCTGCACTATAAGGTTTGCTGGCACACACACACACACACACACACACACACACACACACACACACACACACACACACACATGCCCACACAGACACATACAGGTGAGGTGGCACAAAGGCATTACACAGACCTCACAATAGCCAACTGGTAACATTCACGACGCACAGTCAGACCACAACATACACACTCTAGACAGGCCCTCAGCATCATGCAGTGCAGCCCTTTCCACTTAATGTTACTACTAATAAACACCTCTGAGGTATGTGAGTAGTGTTAGTAGGTGATAGGCCTTCACCTAGCACACACTGCACCCATGTACACAT
Organism: Protopterus annectens; assembly: GCF_019279795.1. NCBI lineage: Eukaryota > Metazoa > Chordata > Ceratodontiformes > Protopteridae > Protopterus > Protopterus annectens. Next base: position 434,063,926 of record NC_056727.1, read on the forward strand.
TATTGCTGTTCACCTGTATAGCACAGTGGCAACTCCTACAGAACACACCTCTCAACTGTGCAGAGTTTCTCTAAATGTCTAGATGTGTGGCTCATAATTTTGGTCTGTTCCTCATAAATCTTGCATTTGTCTGACACATTACTGGGATGATCTGAGGATTGGCATCACTAATTCATGACATAATTTGAGTTGCAGACTTTGAAACCTGCTGCAAATGAATGTTAAAACAAATCTGGTTACTCTAGCAACTTTCTAAGCTTACAGTGGATATAATAAGTGTACACACCCCTGTTAACATGCCAGGTCTTTATGATATATAACATGAGACCACAGAAATCATGTCATAACTTTTCCCACCTTTAATGTGACCTATAACCTGTGCAATCCAATTGAAGAACATACACATTGGTTAGGGGAAACATATAGTAAATGAAATACATACAATAGGCTGGTTGCATGAGTGTTCACACCCTTAAACTAATACTTTGTTAAAGGACCTTTTGATTTAATTACATTATTCAGTCCTCTTGGGAAGGAGTCTAATCAGCATGGCACATCTTGACTTGGCAATATTTGCACATTGTCCCTTGCAAAAAGCCCTCCAACTCTGTCAGATTGCAAGGGCATCTCTTGTGCAAAGCCCTCTTTAGGTTACCCCACATGTTTTCTATTGGATGTAGGTGTGTGCTCTGGCTGGGCTATTCCAAAATGATGAAGGTTTTCAGGTGAAGCCATTATTTTGTTGATTTGGATGTCTGTTTTGAGTCATTGTCATGTGGAAAGGTGAAATTCCTCTCCATCTACAGCTATATAGCAGACAACTGCAGATTTTGGGCCAAATGGGACTGGTATCTGGAACTGTTCATAATCCCCTCCACCTTGGCTAAAGCCCCAGTTCCAGCTTATGAACAGCAACTCCAAGGCAGGTCACTGCCATTCACATGCTTCACCATGGGGATGGTGTTCTTCTGGTGATGTGCAGTGTTGTTATTGCGCCAAACAGACCTTTTGGAATTGTGGCCAAAAAGTCCAGCCTTGGTCTCATTAGACCATAACACATTTTCTCACATGCCTTTGGGAGACTTGATGTATTGTTGTTTCAGAATTTAGCCAGGCCTGGATGTTGTTCTGTGTGAGAAAAGGCTTTCACCTTCCAACCCTACCCCATAGGCAAGACATATGGAGAATGTGGAAGATTGTTGTCACATGTAGTACACAATCAGTACTTGTGAGCAATTCCTGCAACTCCTTTAGTGTTGCTGTAGGTCTCCTGGCAGCCTCCCTGGCCAGTTTTGGTCTTGTCTTTTCATCAAATTTGGAGGGATGTCCACTTCTTTGGAATGTTATTGTTGTCCCATATTTTCTCCACCTTTTGATGGCTGTCTTCACCATGTTCCATGGTATATGCAATGCTGTGGAAATGTTTTTGTACCCTTCTCTGGGCTGATAACTTTCAACAATGAGATCCCTTTGAAGCTTTGTAAGCTGTCTGTGAACCATGGCTGTTACTGTAGCAGGCAACTGAGTAAATGTCAGGAAAAGGCTAACAGTTCAGCTGATCGTTATTTGTTGTTAATCATGCAGTCTCTGTAATTGATGGCAGGTGTGTACCAAAGAAGACATAATACTGTAATTAAATCAAAAGCTGCTTCAACAAAGTATTAGCTTCAGACTGTGCACACTTATGCATCTAGCTTATTGTACATTTCTTATTTTTCATACTTGTTTCCCTAACAGATTTGATTGTTTTTCAATTGAATTTTAAAGGTTATAGGTCACATTAAAGGTGGGGAGAGTTGTGAAATGTTTTATTGTGGTTTCATGTTTGTATATCACAAATACCTGGCATTTTAACAGGGGTGTGTACCCTTTTTATATGCACTGTATATGAGTACTTTTAAAATATATCTCTAGTTTTAGCCCTTTGTCCACCCATTTTGTCAGTCTTTGTCCAGATTTCCTGCACTGACAGGTTGTTAGGTATGCTACAGATATGTTACATCTCCTGCAAAAAGGCCCCTGTGATGACCACTTTGATGCAATACAGTTAACCCCACCACAAGTGAACATGCACATATCGCAATATGGCTGAGTAACAGTTGTGTGCATGGTAAAATGCATGACCTTAACATACCTGGGGTATTGCTGAGCCACAACAGGACAATATCATACTCATTGGCTTCAGGCTGCTGTCCCACATCCAGACCAGAGGTACCTCTGTAGTTGTAGGGGAGAGGTATTGTCAGCAGACTCACATGTGGCATTGGTACAAGATGAATGCTACTTTTCTGCACATATACAATACATGATCTAATACTACACAATTTACTGTCCTTCACCATAGATGTGCACTTGTGTGCATTACAAACCCCACCCACAAATGCAGTTTGACCTGACATATGCATCTAGATACTCAATGGAAGCCAGTATGACTGCTACAATATTCAATTGATGTGCACTGGGGCTTACCTGGATGCTCCGTGCCTGTTGACTGGGTGCCACCAATCTCCATGACTTGTGTGTGTTGACTTTGCTGGCATATGGTGGCTGCCCCAAGGTTGGCAAGGAGCTCTGCCATTGGTGTAAGTGGGGCCTGCATAGCAGGACCCCCACCTGTGGTGGTACGGTCCCTGGCCACGGCAGCAACCCCTTGCCAGGCATGGCATATCAGGTCATTCACCTGATGCCTGACCTGATCCTATGTGCATCCATTGTGGCCCTAGTTGTTTACTCTGTGGACAAGCTTGTCTCAGAGGGTGGCCCACTCCAACAGATTCTGTTGACTACAGCCAAACATCACCCCATGGTGCTGGATTATCATATCGGTAATGGCCGCAGTTTCAGCTGCAGTGTATGCTGACTGTCTTGCACGCTGTATTCCACCTGGAAGATGTTCACAGGGAAACACATCACAGGACCTCATACATTGGTCAATGTTATTTACATAACCTTTACATCAACAATGAATAGCATTAGCCAAAACTTACGTAATCAGTAGCATACTCTGTGGATTGCAGTCAGTAAATGCTAACATCCATTTGTGTTTCTGACTTCATATCCCTCAGAAAAGATATGTTACAACAAACCCTGTAACACTAGCAACTGTTTCAGTTTATAACAGCAATATTTCAAATATGCCCCTGTTTTTCAGCCTCTGTCCCCCAATTATGACAGGCTTTGTCCAGATGTCATGCAGTAAAATGTTGATAGTTATGATATATTAGTATTTAGAGCCTGTGTTCCTGATATCATCCCAGTGATGTAGCAGAGTGCCAGACATGTTATGAGGTAGAGGCCATATTTATGAAGATGAAGCCTTGGTATTCTGTGAGAATCTGTACAGTTGAGAGGTCTGTGTATGTCTGGTGATTGTTAACAGACTGTCAGGATTGTGTAGCAGTGTAGTATGTAAATGTTAGTTGGGCTATGTAGGGAGGAAGCAGATGTAAGTGTCATGGCTCCTTTTCTATCTGACTGTGTATGCTGCTCCAGTTGCTGGTGTCTATTGGCGGTTTATGTTTGTAGGGGCAGACTGAGACATGTCCCATACCCCCTCAGGATTCCTACTACACTGTGACTTGGGGCAGTATATGTAAGGGTAGTGTGAGGGTGGAAAACATGATATTTTTGTCCACACAGTCGTTATACTCTAGTGTTCATTTGGCTTACCAGGATGTCACTGTGACTGTGGTGAAATTGGTTGTGGCTATGCACTTTCACAATGGTGTCTGTTTTTCACTACTGTTACATCCCTGTAGTGCCTGATATATTTGCAAATGCATGTGTAATTCCACATAGCTGATTTGGGGTAGTATAGCGTCAGTCTGACTGTAGTTTGGACGGTGCTTGGTGACAGGCTTAGCAGCTCAGTGTAGTTTCCCTAATGTCATGTTATGTCCAGATATGCGTAGGATGTCCAGTTGTCTGGCTCATATCTTTGGTCTGCTCCCCATAAGTGTTATGTATTTCTGACAAATCAGTGGGATGATGTGAGGATTTAAGTCTCTAACTAATGAGAAGCAAATGAGTCTTGCACTTGTGCTATTTCAGTCAATATATGTTAGAACAGACGGTGTTACTGCAGCAATTGTCTTAGCTTATCTACTCATGTATTTCAGATATGTTCCTATTTTTAAGGATTTCTCCCTCCACTTTATCAGGCTTAGTCTAGATTCATTGAACTAAGGGGTTTTGAGCATACCTGTCAACTGGCTGGATTGTTTCAAAATGTCCAGGTTTATTGCTCATATTTTGGTCTGCTCCACAAACTATTTGTATTTCTCTGGTAAATCACTGTGATGATCTGAGGATTTCTGTCAGTAAATGATGGCATACATTTCAGTTTCAGACTTCATATCCTTTAGAAAATGTATGCTGAAACAAACCCTGTTACTCTTGCAACTTTATATGTTTATAATAGCAATATTTAAAATATGTCCCTAGTTTTGGCCCATTGTCCCCATTTTGACAGCCTTTGCCCAGATGTCTTGCACTAAGAGGTTGAGAGGTATGGTTCTGAGGTATGACTGCACTATGTTATGTATACACACACACACATACACACACACACACACACACACACATACACACACACACACACACACACACATATATATATATACATATATATATATATATATATATATATATATATATATATATTTTTTTTTTTTTTTTGCATATATATGTATTTCCATACACACATGCACACACACACATATATATATATATATATACATATGTATATATATATATATATATATATATATATATATATAGATATGTATATAAATACACACACACACACACATATATATATATATGTATGTGTGTGTGTGTGTGTATATGTATATATACAAAACCTGAGTGATTCCACAGAACTTTTTTCCTGTGGAATGACTCTACTGCATTATATGTTTGAAAAAGCATCAGAAAATCCTACAGTTCAAAGGATGTAGTGGTATATTGGTCTGACTGTAGTGTATAGGGTCTTGGGTTTGAGATTTAACTGGACTGGTGATTTTGTTTATAGGCAGAACACTGGCTGATGGAGACAGAGTGATTAAAGCAGTTTTAAGCAGATCTAAGTGCATTTGTGTGGGTTTGCGTGATGCTAAGCAATGCCAAGACATGGTTAGTTGTAGAGATGCTTAATTAATTTTGGCTTGACCTAGCATTACACACACTCGCTTACTCCTGCTTAATCCCGCTTACACTCATGCAAATTTCTTTAAAAGAAAAGAAAAAGAGGTGATAGGAAAGTGGTGAAAAAGGGGCATGCAGAGGGAAAAACAATATGAGAGGTAGCTAGGGATGTGCAGGACGGGTATAGGGAAGGTCCATAGCTGTCCATTTCTTATACAGAAACAGCTGTGCATTTGTATGGAATTTGTAGGTGAATTTGGATACTCAAACCTCAGAGAGAGAGGAGTGAGGACAACAGAAATGTGTTGTCAAGCCAATTGGACCAGAATACATGTCAACATTGGACATATGTGTGAAATGGACAGCTATGTATGGGACGATATTTTTTTTTGGGACAGATGCCCTTTTTTTCTTGTTAAGGTGAGATAGGGATGTTGGGGAAGGATTGTAGGTACTTCTGGGGAGTAGGTTGGGTAGGAAAACAGACAAGACAGCAGACAGGGGCAGTGTATGACACATGTGGGGGTAAACACCTTGGACGGGGGGATGGTTGGGAATCAGAGGCCCATGAGCCCCCATATGGATACAGTGGGACTGACATCCCCACTCACAGGGAGTCACCACTGCACCTTCACAGTCCCGATGGTGGTTGTGCTGGGGTTAGACAGGAGGGACAGCCTGCTCCTCAAGGTGTGCCAGGTGGTCCTCCATCTGGCAGAGCTGGCCACCCAACTCAGAGCGGATGACAGTGCGCAGCATACCCCTGAACAGATGGCGGATGATGGGATCATCTCTGCGTCAGCACCTAGGTTGTACAGGGCCTGCAGAAGATGAAGTTCCAGAGTGATTCCTAGATGTGCTGGAGACTGGAGCCAAGGGCAGATGTCGCAGGACAGGTGGATCTGCTGGGATCTGCCTTCCCAAATGTGCTATGGTGTTGAGGTTTTCCAAACTATATTGCTTAGTCATGAACAAAATATTTCAATATTAGTTTTAACAGCATGCATGGGTGTTCCAATTAACCCAAAACAACAGATGTGAAACAGTTACATAGCAAACAGAACACATGTATACATGGAACAACAGAAAGCATTGTAACAGCATGCCAGTAACAATGATGGCAACAGGCACTGGAAATGGTATTTGAACAAGGTATGTTAGCATGCAACCAATTAATGATATGAACAATACTGGAACACATGTACCAACATTAGGTTTTGTAAAAACATACTCGTAGTATATGAATAATAATTAGTGATGCAGATGAGAGGTGGGATTAACAACTACATAGGCTTCTTTTTTTCACAACAGTACTGCTCAATACTCTAGAGGAATGCCCTCACTTTACATCTACCTATGGCCTACCTATGACATACCCATATTTGTGAGGTGGGCCATGTAGACAGCCTTCCGTATAATGGTGCTCACCCGGTGGCAAACTGTCAGGTTGCTACCAACCTCAGTGCACAAGCCACCTCACACCTGATTGCATGCTCAGTACATTATTACTGTCATACTTAGGGTGGATGACATCTGCCACTGCAAGGGGAATGATGCCTCTCCTGGCATTCAATTTGTATTAATGCTTCTTGCACAAGTCAGTAATTGGGTGACTGCCTCTTGGAGGATGCTCATATCAGTAGGGGAATGTAAGACAGTGGCCAGCTTCAAGCATCTGTACACCTGGTCAGCTACAGACCACTGTTTTTGTCCTGTATCTCAGATACATATATCTCAAACAGAAGAGGTCTCCAGACCAATCCTTGGGGTACATTATTGTGGATGAATCTACTACTAGTGGTGGGCTCCACTATTTTGACTGAATGGGTACTATCATTGGACCAGTTAGCTACCCATCTGGTAACCTACAGGTTGGTGCCTAGCTGTGTAGGTGTATGTACCCTGTCCACCTGGGGATTAGTGTGAGGGGATTGGTTTAGGTGAAGGTAGGCATTGTTCACCATCTTCCCCTTATCTCTATGTTTGTTGACCACTTCAGAGAGGTTGACCAGGTTTAACAGGCCTGATCTCCATTTGACAATACCATGGTGTGTGGGTCCAGGCATTTTGATGTTGCCAATGTCCCTGTTCATAATGTCCTTGATATTGCCTTCCATCCCCTTGCAGAGCAGGGTAGTTAGGCTGATGTGCATAATATTGGCTGGGTCAGTGGATTGCTCTGCCTTTGTGTATAGGGATGATAGTGGCTGTCCTCTATCCAGATGGGATGAGACCGGTGCTCAGGCTGAGGTTGAATACAGTGCAGAATGGATCTGAGAGCCCATGCCTGTGTTCATGTAGAATGCAGCCAGGGATGGTATCAGGCCTATGGAGACCTCTGTGTGTTGCCTTTGAGAGGGCATTATGGACCTGCTTCCTGATGATGAGGGGAGGGGGGGCAGGTGCTGTACATGCACATGTGTACCAATGGGGGACAGGGGGTTGAGGTTTACACTTCACCTGTCTGCAGCCAGTTGCCTATATCGATGCCATATGTGTATGTGGTGTTATTGACTACCACTACAGAGCAGATTTGTGTGTTGCCACTGGAATTGCAGACACATGTGTGGAAGGCCTAGTGATTTGCCTTGGTGGATGTGTCCAATTTGCACTCAAAGACAGCCTTAGGGTACATCAACTGTGCCCTTATTTGCTTGTGCAGACCAAGGTGGCACCTGTTCCTTCTTGGCCTGTCCAGCAATTGTTTCCACCTATTATGGTATTTGTGTATTGCTGCTGTCCACCACAGGTGTTTACTCTACCTTGAGGGAGATGATGTTGTCCTGTCAGGTATTGTTGATACAGCTATGTAGGTGCCCACATAGTATTGTGGTGTGGGCCTGGACACTGTTGCTGGTTCCAACAAATGGGACATTGGCTGTACAGCTAATTCTACCTCCTCTGAGGGAATTTATAGTAATTTGTGTACAGTTCATTCTGTTTGACACTGTAATGGGCGGGGCAGGAGAAATGGTAAACTGAATAGTGATGGCTATGTGTTCAGATATTACCAAGGAGGATGGCACTGTAGGAGTGCTACAATGGCTATTTATGTTGGTTAGGACCAGGTACAGGATATTTCCACCTGCCGTAGGAGTGTTGACTGGCTGATCCACTGCATTGCCATTGAAAAAAAAAAAATTTTTTATCTGTTTTTACTGTATTTGTGTTTCTTCCTACTTTATTTTGCTTTTGCGTCATCTTAAAAGTACTCAGTTGTATTTATTACTGCTTGGTGTAACTCATTCTAACCCTTTTAGTTTAAGCACTTGGGCTTCAGACCAGTTGTTTTACATTAGGAAGGTTAGTGGTCTGCACTGTAGTGGCAGAACAGGTAGCTTACAACCTTCTACGTTGGGAACTGCTGATTGAGGGCTAAGTGTCTGTTATTCTAAAAGTGTATTAATTCTGGTTTAAGCACTTGGGCTTCAGGCCAGTTATTTTACATTAAGAGGGTTCGTGGTCTGCACACTTGTGGGAGGAGAGGCTGGACTCTGCCCTTCTGAGCTGGGAATTTCTGGTTAAAGGCTTATAGTGCCTGCATATTTGAACTGCTTCTTACTGAAATTGGTACACTTTGTTTGCTGTAGCATAGACTAGATCCAGGCCTGCCGAATCTAGCTTTGTTTGTATAACTTGAGCACTAATCCAGGCATTCTTTAAAGTATTCAATTGTATTTATTACTGCTTGGTAGTAACTTGATTAAAGTGTAGCTATCATTCCAAGTCTTTTGGATTAAACACTTGGGCTTCAGACCAGTTGTTTTACATTAGGAAGGTTTGTGGCCTGCACTGTGGTGGCAGGACAGGTAGCTTACATCCTTCTAAGTTGGGAACTGCTGACTGAGGGCTCAGTGTTTGTTATTCTAAAAGTGTATTAGTTCTGGTTTAAGAACTTGGGCTTCAGGCCAGTTATTTTACATTAAGAGGGTTCGTGGTCTGCACTCTTGTGGGAGGAGAGGCTGGACTCTGCCCTTCTGAGCTGGGAATTTCTGGTTAAAGACTTATAGTGCCTGCATATTTGAACTGCTTCTTACTGTAATTGGTAAACCTTGTTTGCTGTAGCATAGACTAGATCCAGGCCTGCTGAATCTAGCTTTGTTTGTATGCTTGTTGTTTGTTTGCTTGTTATTTCCCTGAAAAGCTAATTCCACCTAAAACTCGGCTTTTCAGCGCTTCTGTGGATCCCTAGTGATATCTGCATTGCTTACTGTACATATTTCCTTGTTTCACTTGAAAGAAAGTTACTGTTTGTTGTTTTTGCATTCAAGTTACCCGTAACACATTGCATTTAAGTTACCTGGCACTTGCTCACTAAAGCAATTATATAAGTCAGCACTAAAAAAATTAAAAGCACTACATCCTCACAAACTCCCCTTTAGTACCTTGTTCCCTATTGGCCCTTTTTTCAGTTATAAAGGAATTCCCAATACTATTCTAGCATGTCCAAAGGTCAGTTGTCAATCTCCTCTCTGGTCCAGCTGGTGAATCTGGGAACCATGAGGCAATGTTACAACTGCCTCATGTACACAGACAACCCTCTCCTCCTCTCAACAAATTCCAACACATGTGAGAGATGCAACCATATAGCCAAACTGGAGGCTAAGCACTCTCAACTCAGTACTGGCGTAACCAGTCAAGAGGAGAAGGAAACCACACTCACTACAATTCCAGTCTTACATAGACCTACCGCGACAGCAAACCAAACACATAAACACACAAAAACATACTCGGAGGCTCTAAATAAAAATCTGCCTAAGCAGCAGAGACCTCCAAAGCAGACACCCAAGCAACCGCTACCCCAAAACAAAACACATGCAACACATAGCTCACAAAGCCAGTGTGCTGAACAGTCACAGCCCTTAAGGCTAAACAACACATCTGATACACTTGTAATAGGTGACTCTATCGTCAGGCACACTGACGTCCCGCTCACCAGGCTGAACAAGGAGAAGGTCACGGTGAGCTGCCTGTTGGGCGCTAGGATCCGTCACATAACGCAAGCACTCAGGTCACTCCAAGGCAAGTACAAATATGACTGTCATTGTCCATGCTGGTGTGAATGACCTGAGACATACCTCCCTGGACTACATGAAAAGAGACATAGAGGAGCTCTCTGAGCATGTAGCCCAGGCCGGTATGACCCTGACCTTGAGTAGCATCTTACCCTCATCAAGAATGATGCCACAATATGAAGACAAGATGATCAATTTCAACAAGTGGCTTAAGTATTGGTGTCATTTAAAGGGGATCCAATGCCTGTCAGCCTGGGATGACATGCTCGACAAGCCACGATGCTTCGCTAGGGATGGCTTGCACCTGTCACCCCTGGGCTTTTGGATATTGGCAAAGGCTCTTGCTACCCCCATAGTGCCTTTTTTAGGCAAGGCTCAAAAGACAAACCCACCTCCATAGGTATCACAAGGGATAAGAAACTAAGAGTAATGCTACTCAATGCCAGAAGTCTAAACCTCAAGATGCATGCACTCAAAACTTTCCTTAGCATGGAGAACATCAATATCTGTGCAGTAACAGAAACCTGGTTCAAGGCTCCAGAGAGCACCCCAGCACTACCAGGTTATACCTCATACCATGCTTTTCGGCCGCAAAACTTGGACCAAACCACAAAAGGAGGGGGAGTATCAATATTCGTCAAAGATACCCACACCTCCAGGTTGGAGGCACAGCACGAAGCATCAGAGACTATCCATGTGCAACTAACAGTGGGTAAAACTGCCTTCCAGTTTATAGCCTGCTACAGACCACCCTCCCAAACCCAGGAACCCCACTCGGCCTTCCTGAGAACACTGGAAAATATGAAGGTCTCTCCAAACACCATTATATTGGGTGACTTCAACTACCCAAACATAGACTGGGAGCATTACTCTAGCTCCAACACCCTAGCCCAAAGTTTCCTAGAATTTATAAACTCAAATGCTATGGAACAACTTGTTACCACTCCCACAAGAGGGGAAAACATACTGGACCTGATCATCACCAACATGGGGACTTTATGCTCCAGACCAGAAGTGTATCCCTCACTGGTAAGATCAGACCATAAACTAATCTCACTGAATATTCACATCCCGACCCCACCACCTGCCCAGAAAACCACAGTGAAAAACTTCTCTAAAGCAAATTTCACACTCCTCAAAACCGAGGTGGAATCCTTCAAAGCTCCCGGACCTGTGGAAAATGCGGCCCAGACCGCAGAATCCTTTATAAATGCATTCTATGAACACCTTCAGGAATGCATGGATAATGCAATCCCAAATAAAACCAAGACCCAGTCCTCCAAAGGCAGACATCCTGTCTGGTGGACCTCAGCCATAAACAAACTATACAATAGAAGGAGGAAGCTACTACATGATAGAGCAAAATCCCAAAAAGGGAAGGCATCTCTGATCAGTATTAGCAAAAAACTACGGGCACTCATAAAATCGTCTAAGGCTAGCTTCGACAGAAAAATTGCACAGGACACTAAGGATAATCACAACGCTTTCTTTAGTTATGTTAGTAACCTGGGTGGGAATTCCCAGATATGCTCAGAATTAGTCCAAAATGACAAAAGATACACCGAACCCACAGACATTGCCAACATGCTAGCTGACAGGTTCAGCACAAACTTCTTCCCCCCCCACCAAAAGGGCAAATATCTATCCCAGCAGAGTTCTGCCCCCCTGACATCTCAGATTCTCAGGTAAGAGCCGCCCTCTCCAAAGCAAAAAACACAGCATCAATGGGACCAGACGGTGTCCCGGGCTGCGTCCTACATGAACTCCAAGAAGAGCTAAACCCAAACATAAAACTACTGTTCAGTCTCAGCCTTACTACAGGATATGTACCCAAAGAGTGGAGTACAGCAACAGTGGTCCCTCTCCACAAAGGTGGTGCCTCAATGGATCCTGGAAACTATGGCCCCATAAGCCTTATTAGCTTGGTCTGCAAAGCTATTTAAAGGATCATCATGGACCTCATAAATAAATATATTGGGGACCTACAGACACTGGATCCTACCCAGTTCGGCTTTGTTAAGGGCAGATCCTGCCTCTTAAACCTGGTTGATTTCTTTGAAACAGTCACCAAGGCCATTGACGAGGGGAAGGTGGTCCACACAGCCTACCTGGACCTCGCAAAAACCTTCGATACAATACCCCACTCGGGCATTATAGATAAGCTCACCAGCTTAAATATAAACCCCTATGTCACTAGATGGGTTGCAAACTGGCTCAAGGACAGAACCCACATGGTTAGAATTGCTGGAGCCATGTCAGACTCCAAACCAGTTACAAGGGGTGTCCCACAAGGCTCAGTCCTGGGACCTCTCTTGTTCGGTATATATTTCTCGGAGGTACAGGTCAACACGGAAGGACTGTCGCTGACCAAGTTCGCAGATGACTGCAAACTGGGTGCCATAATCGACTCTCCAGACGACACAAACATCCTCCAAAAGGGCGTCATAGAAACAGACAACTGGTGCCAGAGCCATGGTCTCAAGCTAAATGCCAAAAAATGTATAGTCATCCCCTTTGGCAAAAACAAAGTGCCCACAAATTACCACATAGGTGGTAATCCATTAAGTACAGAAGACGTAATTAGGGACCTGGGGACCCAAGTTGATAGCAATCTCTCATTTGACAACCACGTGGCCAAAGTGGTTAGAAAAACATTTTATATAGCCCACCTAATCATGAAGGGATTTACATCTAGATCAGGGGAGGTCATCGTGCCTCTTTAATCATCCCTCATCAGGCCCATAATTGAGTACAATGCCCCTTTTGGGATATACCTTACCAGACACCTGCAGCAACTGGAAAGACCCCAAAAGTACCTCACCAAGAGGATCAAAGGGCTCAAACAGATGCCATATGCTGCCCGGTTAAAGAAACTCCAGCTCTACTCAGTGGCATACCGCCTGCTCAGAGGCGATCTGTGCCTGAAGTATAAAGCCATGTCCAACCCGGAATTAATGGATATGCTGCACCTCAGAAAATCCAAATCCCATTGAGCCACGAGCTCGAGAGACTTGAACCTCAGCACTGAAATAAATAGGACATGCTGGAGGGACAGATTCATAGCCCAGTGGCTCCCTTCACTCTGGAATAAAATCCCAGTCCAGGTTAGGCAGAGTCCCTCATTGACTCTCTTCAAGAGGAATCTTGATGAGTGGATGGGAGATCGTAGGTTTACCCCGGGTATCACTTCTGTGTCACTGTTAGACAGAGGCACAGTATACTAACCTCAAAAATGGGCATAGCAAAATTAATTTAAAATGGGTGGCGAAAGCCAAACACACTCTGGCTAGGCTTATAAATGCCCTAGGGCAGATAGCCTAGTATGAACCTATGAACCTATGAACAAAGCTGAGGAATCTATGTGCGTTCATGTTCAGGTGGCATAGGTCAGGCACACTATGATTGGATATTTGAAGTCACCCAGGAGCAGGATATACGATTGAGTCCTGACAGATTCTGGCAGGTCTCACTAGGTGTGGTGGGTGTCCATAGTCATGGTTGGAGGCCTATAGCTAGCTATGATTTGAGTAGGTGTTTTGTCAACTGTTAACTGTACACAGGATATCACCCATGCATCATACTGTTTGGCCAATCTGGAGGTGTGTATGTGTATGCTAATGTTCAACACTCCACCTCCTGTGGCTTTACAGGCCTCCATTTGGGGTTTAAACGTATGATGGGATGAGTGACCTGGCAAGGTTGGTGTACTCTCCACAGCTACAAAGCAGGTGTCAGTGACTGCACAAATGTTGGCACCCTACAGGACAAGTTATGCTTAAATTGACATGGGTTTCATGGAAAGACACCTAGCTCCTGTTAGAGCAAAACCTCTGCAGAAAGGGACACATCAGTGGTGAGCAAAGGCCAGTAAATAGTGTCACTTTATGAATCTAGCTGAAACATACTTAGTTGCCAGCAAAGACGGTGTTGCATTCACAGGTCTACTCAGCAGGATATGACATCTGGCAATCAAATGTATGCTGCTATGTTATGACTTCAGTCTTTAATGGATTGCCAGTGATGTGCCAGACAATACGCAACTGCCTGAGGCATTGACTACAAATATAAGGCAGACGTGTGGTCAGTCTGCAAACTCTGGACAGTTGTCAGGTATGGGCTCAGTATATCACATACAGTTCAACACACACATCTGCACCTATCGTGTAGTATGCACATACCCTATATACTCCTCTTACATTTGTAAGACAGGCATATGTATCAGAGTAACTTTCACAGGTGTCATATAAATAATTGCAACATCCCAGGTAGCTGGCCTAGCAGTGACACACTCAGTACTGGACAACAGACACTCCAGTAGCAGTCATAAATGAGCTGACCTTTACTGAGGTGACTCCATGGCCAGAGATGTGCTCCATGTCAATGTAGACAGGGCAAGCGGAAATAGCCATAGGTGCCAGACAGCAGCATGTGCATCCAGCAGGTCTTGTTGTGGCCTAGTGTTTAATGTCTGATTTGACATCATTGCATCCCCCCCTCTGCATTCCATTACAAGCTTACATGATTGACATACCCGTTATAGTGCTCAAGAGTTTCCTCACAATAATGCAAATGGTTAGGTTTGTCTTTCCATTTGCCAATGCCATAGCAACACAGTGATATAAGTACGGTCTTCATGTGGGCCTTGCCCCTTTTCCTTGCCTGTGGGGAGGATATTATGGAGATGCGGGGACTACAGATTCACAGACAGTAGGTGGGAACACCTCTCAGGACAGGACATGTGGAGACAGCCCAACAACATGGGGGACAAAGCTCCAGAATTGGGTACAGAATGTAAGTCAGTAGTGCTGTTATACACATAGAGGGTTGCTAGATTAACAGGTTTCATCATGACATGCATTTTCTGCATGACTTGACATCTGACAGTGGTATGTCTCTGACATACCTCTCAACTGTCCTGATGTTCACAGACTGCCCAGAGGTTTTCCTGTTATGTTTGGTCTGTTCCTCAGACAATGTCTGTTTTTGTGGAATCAGTAGGATAATGTGAGGATTGTAGTAACTGTTTGCATCCATTAGTGTTTCAAACATCATATCTTTCAGGAATGTTATGTTACAACAAAGCATGTAACACCAGCAACTGTTTCAGTTTGTAACACCATTATGTAAGATATGTCCCTCTTTCCGGCCCCCTGTCTCCCAAGTATGTCATGCTTTGTCCAGATGTCTTGCAGTAAGAGTATCAGAGGTATGTGATATCATTATTTAGTACTGCTCAAGACTCTATGGGTCTGTCCTCACTTTACATCTACCTATGGCCCATAGCTTCTGAAGCACAAACATACCTATTAAACTGTCAGACTGGAATGGACAACTCTGGGTACATGACTAGAGGGGACTCGTACATGTCAGGGTTGCATATCTGGCATAGAAGGGTACCCTGAACTGCTGTTATGTGAGTGTGCTACTGGTATACTTCAACTGGCTTCCTATCTGTGTCCAGGATTATTGGCAGCAGTGACTACTAGCCATGACAGAGTGACACTTGAGAGACATGTATCGGGAAGTGTGCATGTTGTACATACCTATCCTGCTGTCATTTGCAAGCATGTGGTGGGACAGTTGAACAATTGCACACAGTTTATTAGTATACCCGTCATACAGCTACTACCAACATTTTCTTACCTGTGAAACCTGTGTAGAAAATATCTGTTAACACTACCTGACTGTTTTTACATTTATCCCTGATTCCTTGTGTGTAGATATGCACACATCTTAGTACCACTCCCTGGATTTGAACTGGGTGTGCAAAATGAACAACTAAGTTTTTTCTCATCACACTGAGCTACTGGGGTAGCAGCAAATAAGTTATTTTTCATCACACTGAGCTACTGGAGAACTGCTGTTTCTTGCTCTACTGTTTTTTTTTCCTTAATAATCTCTTGGTTAGACAGTCTGAACTTGTTATCTTGTGATGCATGCATGACAAATAGTTATTGTACTGTGCACTAATCCTTTGGATTACTACATTCTGGAAAGCAAAGTTTAATTCAAGGCAATGCTGCATGGAACACACTTTAATACTTTACACATTACTCTTCAGGGTTCAGAGCTTAGCGCAGTATATATTTCACATTTCATTTATATCTTGTTTTACAGTTCCACCATCTACAGTTTTACTTAACAGCTGGATCACAGAGTAACCTCAGTTAATGTATGCTGTCACAGCCATATTTGTTGTGAAGAACCTGTATACATTCTGTATGTCAGCAACAACATACCAGAGTAAACACAACAGTTTTTGGTAGGGATCTTTATTACACATCAATATTAGTCAGACAAACTTTTTTATTTATTCAGTTAACACAGTAACAGTATACCTACTAGCAGTAAACACTGTACTCCTTCTTAGCTATTTGCACAATATACTGCAAAATAGATTTGTACTCACCAGCCTGTTGGTGCAGCCTCAGCAGTTTGTTGCCATGGGCTTCAACATTACTAGTCTTCTCTGCTGCAGCTGTAGGGGAGAAAAACAAACATTATGCATACCTGTCTATCACATTCTCAGGCTAGTATTTGCTACAAACTACTTGATAGTGATACTTACTCACTACTGGAGCATTCTGTGCTCGTGCATCTTGGATCCACTGGACCAAGAGCACCCCCTCCCTCTGCTTTAGATCAGCATGGTGGTGCTGTACCTGCTCACCAGTCTGGTAGATGCCAGTAGCACTGGTGAGATCACATGAGAGACAGTCGCAGGCCTCTGCTTTGTATTGTGAGCCCTGGTACTAGTGCTTCAGCAGTCTCTCACCATGATTTTCTACAAGGAGTCCAGCCATGACACTGGAATCCTGAATGCTGCAGCGCTGTGCCCGAAAGCCTGCTCCTTCACCTATGCCAGCCATAGTACCTGCACAGATGAACTACAACAGATTCTGGCTGTATTCCCACCTTTGCCATTTAAATAAGGCCATATTCCCACCCTTTGCTGTCATTGGACCATTTTGAAAATGCTAAGCTCCACTAAGCAGTGCACAAACCCGCTAAGGCGATTTTAGCAATGCTTAACAGGGAAATTGTTGAGCACTGATTAACAGTGCACAAATCCGCTTAGCTGAGCTACCTGCTGATTAGCATTCATCTCAAAACAATGCTTAAATCTACTAAACATAGCTGAGCATTGCTAACCATTGCTCACTTTAACTTTAAAAAAATATTAGAATAATGACTTTATTTAGTAAGTGTATATGATTTACTTTACATAACATCCTTCTATGTGCTTTCATTACATTAGCACAGGGTGTGACTATACTGTATGGGACACTTGGGTGGTTTTACATGTCATATGCACTCACACTTCCACACTAGCTACACTACCCTGGTTGACAAAAATCAATTACTACATAATTTAAGATGAAAATAATAATTTTAACACTCCTTTCCCATGTAAAAATAAATTGCTGGTTTTGGTACTCAGACCATGAGTACCTGCATGCAAAGCCACGACTCTAATCACTACACTATCTCGGTTTGGGGATTTCAGCTGTAAGTTTTTATTTATCTCCCCTGGGGTGTTCAAGCAGTGCTGGGCAGAGGGCCATAAAGTGCACACCTGCTCAGCTATGCTTAAACATGCCTTAGTATGGAAAAAAATGATTTTAACTATTTATTGCCTTGTACAGCTTTGTTACTCTAGGAGGTTGATGGGTATGTGAGCCAGGCATCTGGGCATTCTGCAGACACCTGTACAGTTGAGGGCTTTGCCCATATGGCACTTTCAGATGGCAGACATTTCTGTTTCAGTCTTCATACCCTGTAGGAAGTCCATGCTACTGCAAACCTTTTATTCTGTCAGCTTTCAGGTTTCAGTGCAATATTTAATACATGTCCCTATTTTTGTGGCTTTGTCCCCCCATTATTTATGGCTTTGTACTGCTTTATTGCTCTAGGAGTGTGAGAAGTAGGTGAGGCAGGCATCTGGGCATTCTGCAGACACCTGTACAGTTAACAGCTATGGCAGTATGTCACTTTCACATGGCAGACATTTCTGTTTCAGTCTTCATACCCTGCAGGAAGTCCGTGCTACTGCAAACCTTTTATTCTGTCAGCTTTCAACTTTGTTGGTGCAATATTTCATACGTGTCCCTAGTTTTGTAGCTTTGTACCCACATTATTTATGGCTTTGTACTGCTTTATTGCTCTGGGAGGGTGAGACGTATGTGAGCCAGGCATCTGGGCACTCTGCAGAGACCTGAACAGTTAACAGCTATGGCCGTACTGCACTTTTACAATGCAAAGTGTGCGTGACAGAACCTGTTACACATACCCTGCATTTCCTTACTGATGTGCTAGCTATTTCAGTGTCCATGGACAGTGACATAGCTATTTTATTAGCTATCAGTGTCCGTGGACACTGACAGCACTTGCAAAGTGCTATACGGACGGCACTTTTACAATGCAGGGGGTGTGTGACAGAATCTGCCACACACCCCCTGCATTATTTCTTGCTCCCCTAGTTATTTCAGTGTCTGAGGACACTGAAATGCTCATTTTTATTTCATTTCAGCATCCCAGGATACTGAAATACTTTTGAAAGTGCTGTACGGCACTTTCTGAGTGCAGGGGGCGTGTTCAATGTCCGTGCACTATTTAAACATGCCCCCTGCACTCGTTCACTGTTTGTGTCCTTTTAGCCTTAACAGCAGCACACCTTCATGAATATGCAAGGTGTGCTGCTGTTAATGCTAATGCTACACGGACACAAACCACTCCGTGCAGGAATAGCACTATTCCCGCACAGAGTTTATTGAATCCAGGGGCATATCTATTCACTTCTTCACAATGTAAGAATGTATATATACAAACAATTTAGGGAAATTTGGATATTCAGATAATAAATGTGGTGCATGAACAACATAATAATGTTGTGTGACCAATCTGACCACATCAGTACTACAAAGAGAATGCCATAGTAGTCTATAATACTTTCTACGGTGAGAATTCAGTTTTATGTCTCAGCATGCTATAAGTAATAAAAATGTGAGACATCGGTCTTCCACAAATTAAAATATATTTTCATTTATTGCACTGCCATTATGCCTACAAGTAACAATTCTCACAGCTGAGGATTAACAGACATATTTAGATTTTTATCTCTCAGGAAGAGAAAAAGCAAACGTCTGAGTTCACATTGAACTGAAATAAATAAACAAGTACAGTAAGTTAGTGTTGTAGTGTCCAACATCTAACTATATTATTGCTGGGAGCCTACCTCCATGATGCACAGCAATGTAGACTGCACTGTGACCCAGTTGACTGGAGCTTGAGTAGCATCCCTGGCACTGAAAGAGCCATGCAGGAAGGGAGAGCATAAAGTGGCATGGCCTGCTGAACTGTGCTGCTGGGTGGGTGTAGTGGAGTGGGTACTTGGAGATCCAATAGAGAAACTTGATTTTTGTCGTGATGAATGGCAAAAACACTTCCCATGCTTGAGGAAGGGGTGGGGCTGTTTGCTGGCAAAGTTCTTTGCAGAACTTAGGGTCAATTGGTGTAGGCACCACATTGCATGATGCCCTTCAGCTCCATGAGACAGTCATCCATGAAGTATTTAGGGTTTACGTAGAAACTCCTTCAACCACAAATGATGGCTGTCTGAATAACAGAGACTTCCAAACAACCCTCACCCTGGTGATGGGGAATGAACAGTCTGATTGTTCAGGAAGGAGGGGGCTGATATTGACAGAGTTGGAGCAAGGAGTGCAAAAAATCTCTATATTGCTAGGGAAGAGCTCCACTGTCTCATTATGATACCTGACTGCTACTGTAGCTAGGTATAATACAACTTTGTAGACATTAACAGCATCATGAATGATCATGGTTGCATTTGGTGTCTGCATGTAGGACACAGTCAGTTTCTGAAGCACCTTTTGACAGTATTTAGTGACCTATTAAGTATTAAGTAAAATTTAGACCATCAGGAATATAGTGCATTTAAGTCTGGAAGTGTACCATGAAAGGCATAAATGCATCTCATTGTTGAATTTGGCTGCCCTAGGAATTTTTGATGACATAATTTTTAATATCATAAACAATAACTGTATGATATTAGCTATGATTAATAAACCTGACACACAGGACTGTTATTGTTATCTTTTTTAAGATTCTTTATACAGAGTTATGTTGAAATTCTCAGTTCTTAAAATTGCCAATTGTACCTGATGTATTTCAAGTGCAAAAAAAAAAAAAAAAGGAGCTGACAGAACTGTAGTCTGTCCCTCTATCAAAACAATCGGTAAGTTGGATTCAGATTCTGCAATACTTGTGCTGTTCCTTGGAGCATTAATGTGATAATAAAACTATTTTAAAATATAAATTAATTAAAAATTAGCATTTAACATTTTGGCATGGGACTGCCTTGAAAGGGGAGGATCCATTGGCAGACATTAAAGTGGCTGATAAATGAACCTTGATAGATGAATAAGAAAGGCCATGGGACAGTAACTCACACAAATATTGTAAAACGAGAAAACAACTAGCCCTGAATGGGTGCTGGTTATATTGTTGCCACCAACTAGAAAACCTTTTCCATTTGCTAAAACAGGATTTTCAAGTTCAGGTTTTCCTGCCTCCATTAGTACCTGCTGCATGTTCTCAGAAAACAGGTGCCTAAAAGGAATTAAGGCCCTATTATCCAAGCAGTCACCTGAAGATGACTGATGTTGGGGTGTATCAAACACCCTTGTTCTTGTGTGAGTAGAGCCATTCTGTGAGAAAGCTTCTGGTAATTGACCCTGAATTCTAAAACCTTAATTTAAATCTTAATCATAATTTTGAATCTTTAAATCTATTCCTCTGAGAATTAACACAATGGAGAAAGTTAAATAACAGGTATATTTCCTGCACTCAGTACTGTCCAGATTGCTGACTTATGTGGATCAATGCCAGTCTCATTTGCATGATTGACAGCTAAGTTTTTGTGCATGCCAAATAACATTTTGAGTTTTTCCCATGGAAAGTGAACTTTCATTCACTGGCAGTCACTGCTGACAGTCAGCAATGTACAATGCCAGGCTTCATGCAAAGAATGAAGCCAAAAAAAAAAAAAAAAAAAAACATAACCCCCCCCCCCTCAGAATCAGCATGTGGATTTGTCAACTTGGTGGCATTATACAAGTACATTTTAAGAGTAGTGATCCCCACTTCCACAGACATGCATAAATGTGGAGATGTGAGCTCAGCACATCATTACTGAGGAACATTTATGTATTTAACAGTGTTTGGAGCATGAAAATGTGTATTTCTCAAACACCTTTATTATGCATTACTGCTATAAAAACTATTTCTGAAGGGGGTCATATAGAAGTTTAGAAGAGATGATGTTGCACACAGCATATCTTAGTACAATGTACACCAGTGACAGTGAAAAGTATTACTTTCCAGACACCAATTTTAGACATAGTTGTACAACCGTGTTACTAACATATCCATATTTCCTACATCATTATGTTGCTAACTCTATCGCCTCATACGTTTAGCACAAGAACTCTTTGTAACATGGTGCAGATGAAAGTGAGTTTTAAGGCAATGATTACTATGATTACTGCAAGTGACAGATCAGAGATATCTTGTTTATCATCCACTTAATATAATTTTGTGTTTTAACATTCAAATATGAAATTGCAAGTACAATTCAACTTAATTTAAATACATGATGTTTTCTTTTGATCCCTTAAATCAAAATATCCCAAATAAGGATTTAAACCATGCACTGCTTGCATTATTCCTTAGAATCTGCCACATTAATACATTGAGCCATACAGAAAGTTACATAACATGTGCATTTGCTACACTCAGTACTGCCTGGAGTACTGACTAAAGTGCACCATTGCCACTTTCATTTGCCTGCTTGACAGCTACTTATCTGCGCATGCCAAATAAAATTTAGAGTTTTTGCCTTGGGGAGGTAGCTGGCATTCACTGACAGGTATTGCCAGCAGTCACCAAAGTACAATGCCAAGTATCACACAAAGGTTGAAGCCAAAAAGTAAATACATTGAATCAGTGTGATCACTTCTCCCCTCTGTGGTCTTATACCATTAAAGGTTAACATTAATGATCTCTACTTTAACACAGGCATCACCCTCTGTAGAATTAAACTGCAAAACCATAGCATTATCATGAACCATTAGCAAGATTAACAGTATTTGCCACATCAGCATTGACATAATGAGGCAAAGATAGTAGAGCAATGATCACTGACTTGTATTACATCAAAACCTGTTTTCTGCAAACATTTCCTGAGGATGTTGACACATGCCTCACTTGAGAAGCTTATTAGGTTAAAGCATCATTTAATAAACTCTTTATTACTAATGCTGTTCTATATCCCATACATAACCAACATTTTGTCTGCTTATGAAGTTGTGTTATTGGCATGGGGGGATTTTATAGATATTGGTTAGATATCCATATTATTAATATCATTATTAACATACCCTTTTAACAAAAATGCCTGTGCATAGTTATGTGCATTCAACTCAGTACAGATCAGCTTGCAAGTACAGTCCTTGTTGAGCTGTCTGATAACATATTTTTCACTTCAATACAGAGATATGGAACCTAAACCAGCCATGCCACATAAACCTGCTTTTTCAGATGCTGAGAATGAGGTAATAGCCAGGTCCTCTGTCTCCATGGCTAACACATCTTAGCAGAAGCATTTGCTGACAGACCCTTCAGTGCCTGTGTCTGGCAGCAGGCGTTTGATGGTGTGAATGCTGCGTGTGGCCATGGCCATCACTACAAGGCTATCAGACATAGGGCCAGTGACAATACAAAATGAGTTTACTAGAGTCAGAGCTGTTGCATGGGGATGGAGAACTACTGTGTGTGGGCCTGCTACCAAACTACTGTTCACTGAGACAGAGGAGCTCTTGTCAACTTTAAGAGATCCAGGCAGGTCAGAGGAGCTGCCAAGTGCTGAGATGGACATGGGACAGGAGTGGAAGACTACCACAGGGTGTCCACTATTGATGCTGCAGGTATGCTATTCAAACAAATATTATAAAGGTGATTGTAGAGTTATGATAAGTGCTTCAAGTGGTCATCATCATTTTAATGAAGCAATCTACTACCCTTTTTATTTTATATAACAGCAAGTAGTAACTTTATCTGTTAAGATTATAACTCTCTTTATCATTTTAGTTGCATTTGTAAAAACTACATCTGTATGTGTCTAACCCCCTCGATCATTTCAACTGCAACTGTAGCATTATGATCTATAAAAAGACTTTTGCCATGAAATGAAATATACGTCTACAACTTTTTGTATTATTTTGCCATTGAAATGGTATTCTGCATGTATGTTGAACTGCTGAAATGTCTGTAACTGGTACTCTATGTATGCAAGTACATGTTAGCAATATACTTGTAATTGAAGCTTTTCTCCCCTGGCCTCCACGGAGAAAGGACCCGTGTCCAGTCAGGCTTTCTCGGTAAACAAATGTAAAGTAAAATAAAATAAAATAAATAACTAATGCTTATGATACCTCTTTGATTTTTTATTTTGTTTGTGTAGGCACATCTGGTATTGAGGTTCAACGACTGCCTGCACATGGTATGGGCATGCCTTATTTTTTTTCAATTCTATATAGATCTTTAAATATACCTTAGTAAAATGTTTACTTGCACTTACATTGATAGTGTTTTATTCTTGTTTTACATTGCATATTTCTGATATTTTCTTCTCATATTTCTCCTGTTTTTCTTGCTTGCTTAGATGCTTGTTTTTATCATGGATTATGTACTGAATTGTATTATTTTTATTATGCTTAAGTTCAGTGCTGTTATAAGTTACTGACTTCTACTTGTAGTAGTAGCAGAAGTACCAGTACCAGTAACAAAAGTAGTAGTTAGTAGTAGTACATGTGGTGGTAGTAGTAGTAGTAATACTAGCAGTTGTAGTAGTAGAAGAAGAAGTAGTAGTAGTTAGTGGTATTAGTAACAGAAGCGGTGGCACTATTAATAGTAGTAGCAGTTATAGTAATAGTATTAGTACCAGTAATGGTAAAAGTAGTCAATGGCAGTAGTAGTAATAGTAGTAGTAGTAGCAGAAGTAGTAGTAATAACAGTTATTTCAATAGTAGTAGCAGTTGTTGTAGTAGTAGTTGTGGTAGCAGTAGTGGTGGTAGTAGTAACAGCAGTTGAAGTAGTAGTATTGGCAGTTTTTGTAGTAATAGTAATAGTAGAAGTAATAGTGGTTTTAGTAGAAGTGGTGGTAGTAGTAGTAATAGCAATTGTTGTAGAAGTAGTAGTGGTAGTATTAGTAATAATAGTAACAGCAGTTGTAGAAGTAGTAGTAGTAGAGGTAGTAGTAGCTAGTGGTAGTAGTAGTAGAAGTGGTGGTAGAAGTAGTAGTAATAGCAGTTGTTGTAGTAGTAGTGGTTGTAGTAGTAATAATAGTAACAGCAGTTGTAGAAGTAGTAGTAGAGGTAGTAGTAGCTAGTGGTAGTAGTAGTAGTAGAAGTGGTGGTAGAAGTAGTAGTAATAGCAGTTGTTGTAGTAGTAGTAGTGGTAGTAGTAGTGGTAATGGTAGTAGCTGTAGAAATGGTGGTTGTGGTAGCAGTAGTAGTCCTATTAATTACGATTCAGTGCTTGCTCAGCACTGTGTGCAGATGATGCTGAGATTGCCCTAGTCACTGTTGGGGTGTCTGACTTGAGTGATTTTAATGTCTGATACACAGTATTGAGCAGGCGAGGTATATGTGTTTGATTAACTTTTTGTTTTCTCTGCTGGATTATGTATTCTCATATGTATCATACCTAATGTTGTTTTCTTCTCTAGTTATAATGGATGTATACCTATGCTTGATTATCTACCTGTACAGATGGTGGTGACATTGACCTAGCCCCTGTGGGTTTGTTAGACATGGGCCTGCTTTGTGTTGACACAGGGGCTGTATACATACGCAGGAAAATCCATTATATACCTTTTAATTTCTTCCTAGTTGCTTAGTTTTGTCACTTTGCATATATTACTCCTATAGGTTCCTGCTGTCATTCCAGTATAGTTGACAATTTTTAGTGAAGTACTGTACATGCATATAAAGATAAGCATTTATCTCTTCATTACAGGTTCATCGTTTACCTCAGTTAATGTTGCTGATAGCATTTTGCGGTCTAGGGTTACCTCTGTCTGATGCTCACATTACGCAGCCACTACATGGGTAAGTAAAGGCTTTTAATTTTGCATATATCACTGTTGCTGTTTGTTTTCGTGGGCTGATTTTTTGTTGTTCACTTAAGTCATGAGGGTGTGAGATATTCACTGCCACCTAGACAGGGCCATGGCATATTGTGCACACCTAAATCTGCCATGATATGATCATCTCCAGCTGCTGTTTCTTCATCAGACTCCTTCTGCTGGCCATACCTTTGCTGCTGGGAACTGTAGTCCTTGTCCTGGTACTCCCTGCTGCAACTGCTTCTTGGCAATAATATTGTGTAATATGGAATAGACTGTCAGTATTTTGGCACAGTTTGGCACAGTTTCCTGGGTCATATTGTAGGGTGCCTCCAAATGTAACTAGACATTGGAAATGTGACTCAAGAAGGCCAGAAATGCACTATGATATTTCCAGTTTGAGCATGTACATTATTGTAAACTTGTTCAGTGTGATTGTGTAGGTTTCTCATGGGAGTCATTTGCCAAGATTCCAGTGCATATCCTGAATCTCCCACTTGATGTCCTTGTGGAAAGCCACCCTTAAAAAACCTTAGATACGTAGGTGCGACATATGAGGGAGTCACAGAAACTGTCAGGTTACCTGCACACACATTATAAATTACCCTTTTCACATTACAGTCCACCTGACAGTTGACAATTGATATATTGATAGCTTTTTCTGTTTATGCACCTCCTTCAATGTTCACTAAGTGAAGCATTTATTTTGATGTGTGTGCAGTCCATGGCCCTCAAAACTTCAGGAAATTGTGCTTTGGCCCATAAGTTTTGCATTGTGGTAGCTATCTCCTCTGTGATATGTGGAAATCAGATATGCTTCCCTACATGTTGCATCATTTCATTGAGAAACTGGTATAATATTCTCAAGGCTGAAATCTGTGACAACCCCACTGTGTCCCCCTGTGGGTCTTTGAAAAGTCCAGATAGCTAGTATACTTAATACAGCTTATATCTTGGTTTCCACTGTGATGGGTTTTCCATGATTCCCATGAGGTATCATGTGAGGGTGGCAGATGTTGACTATTTGCTCTATGGTATGACTGTCCACCCTTTAGCAGTCTATTATTTCTATGGTATCCTTGTCCGACCTCTAGTGGTCTAGTAATTCTGTCTTATGAAGTCCATGGTAGGTTAAATGTGGTGTGAACACTCTATGTCTTCAAGGACATGGTGTGGCAGAAGAAGCAGCACCTTGTATTCGAGCCTCTTGCCCATACAGATGTATGAAAGCAGCAGCAATCTTTAATATTTCCAAAGTATCTTTGTGGCTGTATTCCACAAAGTGTTGGAATTCAGGGATAAAGTGAGAGAGGCTTGTAGGCACTCATTTTATAAGTTCCTGAATTGCTCTGCCAATTAAGATTTGCTTCATTAGCATGCAATTCCCCTCTTTATTCCCTCATTGGCTTATTCAGCAAATTACCTTTGTTTTGTAGTCAGCCACAATGTTTGTTGAATCGTAAACAGTTTGCTTATTGCTGCTTGCTGTGCACACTGACAAGTATGCATTCATGAATTTAGCCCTCTGTCTACTTTCACCTCCTCATGGCTCTGCTAATCTGAGCTTGCTGCATCTTGAAGTATGGGGATCTCAACTACCACAGCCTTAAACTTGATAAAGTGCCCTGCATTAATACTTGAAGTTTATCTATTAAGAAGATTTCAATTATTGTTCTATTATATATTCACCAGTTTATGTCCTACAGTCAATACCAATGTTTTCAGGTTAATTTCTTGTGCTCATGCCTAATCATAAAAGAGCACATCTTTACATTGATAGTTTATTTTAATGTTTTACTAAAGATTTAAAATAACTCATGATGTTTGATCCAGCTGTCTGTCTGTCTGTCTATCTATCTATCTATCTATCTATCTATCTATCTATCTATCTATTGATCTATCTATCTAGCAGGTTAGTTCCGAACCCCTCCTCCTTTTTCACTAAAGATAGAAGCAATTTCTGGCAGCTCTTTGGCAAGTCTGTCAAGGCACTTGCTCTAGTGTTACCTGCCAACTGCACAAAGGGAATTCTGGTTTGATCCTGCCCCCCCCCCCCTTTTTAACTGAAGAGACTAGCAATTTCTGGCCACTCCTGGACAAGTCTGTCAAGGCACTTGCTCTAGCATTACCTACCAAATGCACAAAGTGAATTCTGGGTTGGTCCTGAATGGCCCCTTTTTTCACTGAAGACAGAAGCAATTTCTGGATGCTCCTGGCAAGTCTGTTTAGGCATGTCTTCTGCTGTTCAAATCTATTACTGACACACTGTTTTATGTTTATTTTCCAAAATAATGCTGTAAAGGCTCAAAACTTCCTCACTACTCTTCTTGATAAAGTGCAATTTAATAGCTCATCCTCATTACTCAGGGAAACAGGCTGCATTTACTCAAGTGTCTGCAAGAGGTCTCAGACTCATTAGCATGTTTAATCTGAAGTTCACCTTGCTCACATATTTTTGATCTTGAAGGTGTACACCCATAGCTTTAGCAAATAAGAGGGTTTAGTTTTTGGTTAGTTTTTCATACCCCCCTTTATTTATTTATTTTGTCTTATCACTGTTGTGCCTGGGCTGTGTGGCCTCTGTGTCTCCTGCATTCACCTTGCACACCTTTATTGATTAATTACAGCTGGGGGTAGGAGTGTCCCGCTTTGCTCATCGCCCATCCCCAATCCCTCAGCCCCCTGTTTTTCTGATTTATCCAACACTGTCTCTACCCTCCTCCCTCCTACTTCTGTCCACCCATTAAAGAAAGATAGAACTTCACTAAACCTACATCCTTCTTCCTCAACCACCTTGTTGTAATATTATCCAACCCTAAACTTCCGTACAGCTTCATCACCATCCACACTTAAATAACTCCAGCAAGGAACACTCATCATTCTTAACCCCTTCACCTTCCCATATGCACTTTCTGGTCCTCTCCTATCCTCACAGATTTCCATTTCTTACTTTCAGAACTCCTTTTCTACCCCATGCTCAACAATGCTTCTCCACCTCACCATCTTACTTCTCCTGCCTTTAACATACTACACCATCAATAACTCTATCTCTCCTCCCATCACTCAACCTACTCTATCCTAGAATAATACTAACCTCAGCAATCACTCACTTAAACCCCAGGACCTACTGCACCAATTTATATCCCCCATTCACCACCTACTTCTCTCACTCAACTCCAGCTTCACCATCCCCTTATCTCATATCCTTCAAACATACCAAACCCCAGTAATACCACATGAAACTTTCTAAACACCTCCATAAATTCTCCCCCATCTTGCTCATACTCCTCCTCAGATTCAACATTGAATCTAGTCCAGGCCCCTTCCATCACATAATACTCATAAACTTTTCTGACACTAGCACCCTCTCCTGTGAATTAATTAATGCCCAAAGTATGTGTAATAAACTTGATCAGATAAACACCTTCCCTACAACCCACTCACCCAACATCACAGCTGTGGCTGAAATATGGCGTAAACAAAACAATCCTTATTTTCAGCATCTACTTCCCTCTTTTCTTCTTACTATCACATCAGCTGCCCAAAACTATAAAATTATTGTTATTATAGGTGATTTTAACCTAAACTACATAGGTCCCCTGAGCAATGACATTGCTGAATTCCAAGCCAATATCAGCCTTATACAGTTAGTCAATGATGCTACTTGTCCAAATCTCCAAACCAACAACCATTCTCTCCTGGACTTGCTAATAATTAACAACACTACTATAATCTCCAACATATCTGTTCTTCCACCCTCATTCAGCAATCACTGCCCAGTAACCTTTTGAATTATTCATCAGTCACCAAAACTGCCCCCCCCCCCCAACTAGTTACTTTCAAACCTAGATTGACTGTCAGTGCAGACAACCTCAAAAAAACCCTAGCAACTTTCAAATGGTATCTAATTATCACCTTACAGGACCCCAGCTTGGCTGCAACAGCTTTGACACATACCCTCCTTAAACTTAAATGTTTCTTCCCTCTATTCTTCCTTCTCACAGCACCTTTTCATATACAACAAAACCACCTGGCTAACCACTGAACTGAACTGAAAACTCTGCTCAAACTTTGGAACAGTGTGTGGTCTTCATGGAGACAAAACCCTCTCCAAAAAATCGTACTGCCTTTACCTCTCTATGTAACCTAGCTAAGCAAGTCATATTTAGGCACAAAACTAACTACTTCAAAATTAAAATAATTGGCAAACCCAAATATTGTTTTAAACAAGAAATATCTTTATTAAACCATCACTTATGACATAAGAAATTGTACATTTATATAAATGAAAACAAGTCACACTAACACAATCCTAGTTGCAAGCATTTTACATCAAAAACCATACTGACACACTTCCAGTTCCAAACATTATACATCACTTATAATCTGCCTAATCATTTTCAGTCAAACATTACACAGCTCATTTTAAGTCCTGCCTTCTTTTAAACCTCATACCCCCCTTATGTATTGTTCCCAAAATTACCATTTTTTCTATGTCGTTTGCTTCTATCCTTTTCTAAAGATCTCAATTACAGTTATTTTATCTCTGTTACTATAGTCACTACTTCCAATATAGTTAGTTTAGATTCTGATTTCCATTTTCTAGTAGTTGATTTTTTGGCAGCCACGGTAATTAGACACAGCAAGGCCTTACAATATCTAGGCAATTCCAATTCTGTATCATAGCTTAGAAAAATCATCTCCCTTGTCACACCAATCCACCCACCCAGCATCTCCAGCAGTGCATCTCGCATGGAATCCTTAAAGTCTGCCAACCTGCTGCACTCACAGAAAATATGTTCCCAAGTACCTCTTTCCTCCCCATCACACCTCCAACATTTGCTGTCTACCTGAGAAAAAATTCTCTGGAGTCTACTTGAGGTATAAAAATATCTATGTAGACATTTCCAAGCAAACATCCTAAATTTTCTAGTTTTGTTGCATACAAGTCCAAATATTTTTGGCAGGAAGTAAATCTTCTCACAGGCCATAAATCACTGATCACAACTCCCCCTCTCCTATCAAGAACCAGACCTCTCAAGGCTAACTCTCAAACTCTGACTTTCTGAAAGAATTCAGTCACCACGCTAGTACGGCAACATCTCCCCCCAGCTCACTTAGCCCATATCCTTTTATCCCTCTCTTCTATTTTAAGAAAATTAACACAATGAACTTGCCCCTCTTCTAGAAAACATATCCCTGGATGCATCCCCTGGTGAAGACAACCTTCTCTCTTAGTTTATATCACTCTGCAAAGATTTTCTTACCACACCTGTTCTACATATTTAGAACCTCCACTTAATTCAAAATAAAATGGCAGACATATGGAAAACTGCTCTGCTTAAACCCCTTCCCAAATAAGCCTCAGCCAGTAAATGTCTCCCGCCTCTGCCCTATTTCCCTTCTCCCTACACTTGGTAAAATACTTGAAAACTAATCTACAGCCAACTCCCACTTACATCCAACAGTATCACCTCCTCACACTTAAACAGTATGGACTCTGGGCTGGCTGGAACACAATGATAGCACTATAGTGACTTCCCCATGAAATCCTTCCCAACATGGATAAAGACAACTTTTCAGAGCTTCTCTTCATTGCCTTCCCAAAGCTTTTGATCTAATTGACCACTTCCTGCTCCTTCACTCCCTCCAAGATCTTAGGGCTAGTCCCAACGCTGTCACCTGGTGTCGCTTGTCTAGTCAGGATACAATAGACGAGTCTCTATTAGTTCTGTTCAAGTAGCTTTATTATGTACAAACACAACAGGATTGAGGCTTATTAACTTTAACTTAGGTAAACTTATATACAAGCTAGCTATTACACTCATACATGCTCACTCTCTGGCTGCACTCTCAAAATGGCACTGAGATCAACACGTGCTCGGTATTTATATGCATGTTCAGCCTTTGAAATGCTTCTTAATGATACAGCACACACTCTCTGTTCTACATCCTCCCTCTTTGAGGAATAGGTTATACAATATTGACAATATCAGTTGATATGCAATCAATACAAATAATTCTCTGTCATGCAATTATATAGAAATAGATACACATATATGCAATCAAGTCCAGGTTGCTGTGTATTCCAGACTAGGTCTGGAAATACAACCAAACATGTGACATAAAATTTAGAATCAGATTTAACAACTGGGACTGTTTCTGCTGAATGCTTAACCTTAGGTACATCAGGAGCATCATCAGGAATGGAAGTAGAAATTAGGACATGTTCTGCAACAGGAACATTGTCTGGATTGCTCTGAGATCTAGAGTTTGTATCACAAGAACAATGTTGTGATATTGATTCTGGTACAGGAAGAAAATGTCTGCAATTTCTCTTGTTCTCCACACTCTCAGATTCTAAGAAATAGGATCTCAGCTAGGTACATATACCAGTTACTTGACCAATCTGGTCGAAACTTTTCACCATTTGTATCCTCACAGTCACTCCTTATTTCAATGGATGAAGAAATCTGTTCAATTTATTACATCTGAACTTCTGGAAAGAACGCTTCCTGAATAATTGGGCTGTAATGGTTCTATTGTTTTTAGCTTTAGGTCTCAACAAACTGGAACTAATAGACAATGTTGTTTTGGTTTGCCTGATAGAGGTTTCTGAGCAGGCAAGCCAAGTATATCATCATGAGGTGTGTTTCTGAGACTGAGTAAATTCAAAAAGACATCAGTACTGTCAGACTTTGACCTTTCAAGTAATTGCTCTGCACTCTGTACTGCACATTCAGCTAGTCCAACTGACTGCATATATTCTGGAGTGCTAGTAACATGTACA
Source organism: Protopterus annectens (assembly GCF_019279795.1). Lineage (NCBI taxonomy): Eukaryota > Metazoa > Chordata > Ceratodontiformes > Protopteridae > Protopterus > Protopterus annectens. The sequence goes on from NC_056727.1 coordinate 434,096,081, forward strand.
AAGTCCCATCATCTTGCAAACTTCTGAAACAACTAACTAGTAAATTGAGTACCTTAGTCAGAAATAACTTTGTGTGGACTACCATGGGCTGAGAAATGATGTTTCAACTTAGTAATAACAAGCACTGGATGTTAGGTTAGGTAGCACATCAATCTCAAACCAGTTCGAATAAGAGTCTACCAATACTAAGTAATGCTGATTGCTCCACTCAAATATATCAGTGGCTAATGTTGACCAAGGTAGTTCAGGAATTTGCTGTAGCTGAAGTGGTTCTCTTTACAAATGCAGTTTAGCATTACTGCATACTGAACAAGAAGACAGTACTTTATCAATGTCTTTTACTAGGGAAGGCCAAAATACTAGCTCTCTTGTCCTTCTTTTTGTAGATTCAGAACCTGGGTGACTACAGTGAAAAATAAGGATATATTCATGTTGTAAGGAAGCAGGAACAACAATTCTAGGACCTTTGAAAATAATGCCATCTTCCATGAACATCTCATCTCTGTAAAGAAAATAAGTTTGCACATCTGGCAGTACACTAGATTGCTTTGATGGCCATCCAACATGAATGCAGTGATTGAGCTTTTTCAAAATTAGATCAGCCTTTGTATGATTTCTCAGCTCATCAAGTCTTGTGGTAGAAAAATTATGCATTTCCATGACATCAAAGTCAAAATTCTATGCATCAATCTGTTCCGTTGTATTTCTGGGCAATTTGGATAAGGTGTCAGCCAGATAAAGAAGTTTGCATTTCGTGTAGACCAATTTGAAGTTGTACTTTTACAATTTGAGCATCATTCTTTGTAATCAGACTGGAGCTGAATGCATAGGCTTCTTTAGAATAGTAACTAGAGGTTGGTGATCATTTTCAGTCTGAATAGCTTGACCATAAACATAATCATGAAACTTTGAAGATGCAACTATAATTGCCATAAGTTCTTTCTCGATCTGAGCATATTGCATTTCAGTTTGGGTAAGGGTTCTAGATGCATAGGCTACTGGTCTGCCTTCTTGAAGGATAACTGTGTCAAGACCAAATTTTGAAACATTGCAGGAAAGAAATACTGGTTAATTGACATCATAGTATCTTAATGTAGGTGGGGTGGCAATTTTTCGCTTAAGGTCTTCAAATGCTCTGTGGTGCTGTTCCAACCAAGACCATGTAACATTTTTGCATGTCGGCTCTCTCAAAGGTACTGTCAATTCACTGAAGTCTGATATAAGCTTGCCTAAATAGCTGACCATGCCAAGAAAACACTGTAGAGCTTGAACATTATCAGGTCCTGGCAGCTCAAGAATAGCTGCTTGCTTGGATGGGTCTGGTCTCAAGCCAGTGCTAGTAAATTAATGACCTACATATGTAACTTTTGGTAGTCTGAATTTGCACTTCAGAGGATTGAGCTTTAAGTTCACTTCACGTGTTCTTTCTAGAACTCTCTTTAGGTTTCTGTAATTCTCTTTTTCACCATTGCCTCCAACCAATAAATCATCTACTATTATGGCACAAGGATAACCTGAAAAAAGTTGCTCCATTGCACGCTGAAAAGACCTCACTTGCAGAATTTATTCCAAATGGCATCCTTAGGAATCTGTATCTGCCAAACAGAATACTTTAAGTAGTCAGTAATGAGAATTTGTGATAAAACATAACTTGCCAAAATGAACTTTTTGCATCCAAGACAGAGAAAAACAGTGTAATTTGGTATTAGGCCTGCAACTTTTTCAACTGTATGCATTAGATGATGTGGTCTCTTTACTACTTTGTTCAAATCTCTTAGGTCAGTACATATTCTGTTTCATCTGGGCCTTTCTTGTGGATCTTACCATGGACGACACCAATTCAGTTGGTTCTGTGACTGGACAAATTACACATTGCTGCACTATTTTATTCAGCTGAGCTTTAACTTTATCCTGCATAGCTATTGGAACTTTTCTTACTGGTCTGACCACTGGACTGACCTCTGGGTCTAACTTAATAGACTACACAACTAGAAATTGGCCCAACTTGTCATTAAAATCATCAGCATACTCAGGAAATGGCTTCAGAAAAATTGGAACTAGGATATGTGCTTATATGATGAACTTCTTTGGTAAAAGAAAGAAGATTCATTCTTAAACTATTGCTGAGACCCAATAATGACTGCACAGGTCTTCGGACTACATTGAATAACAAGCTGCAACAGTTGCTAGCCAAATAACATGAAAGCACTACTGAGCTTTTGGCTTGAATTTCTTCATCTCCATAAGCAACAAATTTTGCGCTACTAGTCACATTGAGTTGTTCACCAGTTCTCACTTTAGCAAATGTGTCTGCTAACATAACATTACATTTTGAACCAGTGTCTGCTTTGAGCTTGGTGGATATACCATTGATCTGGACAGAACAAAATACTTTGTTCTTTGCCAGCAAATTTACTGCATCAACTTTTTCACCAATTACTGATACACCATTTACATAGAAAGTAGAATTGCAGCTCTCTATATGATCAACTTGCTTTTTTGAGTGACCCTTCTTTATAACTGTGTGAGGTTTACTTGATTTGCACAACTTTTAAAAATGGTTCAATTTTTTACACTTGTGGCATTGCTGACCAAATGCCAAGCATTTCTCTCTTTTAGACCCATGATTAGCACCACAATTGTGACAGTTAACTATAAAGCTAGATTTGGATTTTGCTGATTCATGCTGATACCACACTGAGCATGCTCCTTTAACTGAACTAGTCTTAGAACTTGCTGGAAAACTATGTGGTTCCTCGGGGGCTGTGGCTTCCACGTGCTTAGGCCTGCTTCTGTTTTTGACGTGTTGCATGCTGTCTACATTTGCTTTGGAGCCTGCCAAAACCATGATTTTAATACTTGCAAGCATACTTGTGTGCCTTTCTGTAAATTCATGGATTTAACAAATCTCAATAGCTTTGTTTACCATTAAATCACTGTCATGAAGCAAAGTCTTTCTCACAGCAGCACTATTAATACCACACACAAGCCTGTCCTTTATGAACTCATCTTTTAATTCACCAAACTGACACGTTTTAGCTTTGTTCCTCAGGTCAGTAGTATAAGCTGCAAAATCCCCCATGGTTTCTTATCTCTTGTGTTAAACAAATGTCTGTCTAATGTAATACTTGTCTGGGGATACACATTTCTCTGAATTTGCACTTCAAACACTCTGGGTCTTCCCTTGATTTAGTCTGTATAATAATATTTCAGTTTTCACCTTCTCCCTCATATACTGCTGGTGCATACACTAATGAATGCTCTCATTCAATGGTCTCTGACCCAGTTAGGTTTAGCAAAATGAATGCCCTGGTGCATGCATCTTTGTCAGAATAAGCTGCTTATATAAAAATATTGTACTCTTGCTCAAATATTCTCCAGTTTCCTGCAATGTTGTGTCCTTCGGCTTTTCCCGGTTAGGGGTCGCCACAGCGGAACTCCGGTCTGCTAATGATTGGCAGTTGATTTTTATGTGCTGAGTTGCCGGCCCTAACGCAAACCTTCAACGAAGGAACGCCCATTCATGCATGTCTCCACAGTAGACACTCTAGCTGAGAATCGAACGGGACAATGTCTTGCTGTGAGGCGACAACGCTACCGCAGCACCACCACCGCGGATATTTTGATCAAATACTAGTGATGAGGGCTTTCAAAATTTATCGGCCATATTAACACATACTAGTGAAGGATTTTGCAAATATGCATGGATACATACACATTTACATATGCCAGAAATTTATGCCAGTATTTGTAACTATACTGAATAACACAACGAGCCTCTGAACAACTGAACTTTGAGAAATAAGTCTCTTGGGCATTGTAATACCCTGAAATTACTGTACTGCAAAAGTCATTTATCATCATTTTAAGAAACATTTCAAATAACTGCACCATGTGAATGGACTGGGCAGAAGAAGCTCTGACTAAGAAACATTTCAAAGTAACTGCACTTTGTGAATAAACGGTACACAGCACACTGAAACCTTTCCAAAATGGTGGTACTTTGCTAGATAATTCTTTACAGTGCAAGAAACACTCTGTAATGGTGGCACTTTGCAAATAAGACACAACCAGTACAAGATACTTTTCAAAATGGCTGTACTTTGACTGTACTTCACGAAATAGTTGCACTTTGCACACAAATAAACTCTTTGGAATATATGCACAGTAATAAGCACACAGTAGTAAGCACTTTTACACATGTTGAGATAATTCAAATAACTCTAGTTATTCCCTGAATACAATACAAAATAGTAGTTATGCCCTGAATACAATACGAAGTAATAGTTATGCCAAAACATATCACTTTGCCAAAACATGCAGTTGCCTTGCTTTATTTATGCTTAATGTGCCCTTTTTTGCCCTTATTATATTTGTTTTGCTTGACTAATCTCTTTCCATGCCTATTATATTTTTTGTGCTCATTTTACTCTAAACATGCCTGTTTTGCTTTAAACATGCTTGTTTTACTCTAAACATGCCTGTTTTGCTTTAAACATGCTCATTTTACTCGAAACATTCTGTTTTACAATTCCGAGGTAACTCCAAACCCCTTATGTACTTTTTTGATGCTCATTTTATGAAATCTCTTAACTTTAAACATTTTGGTAAATCAACAAACCTTTTGTGCCTCTCACGTGTTTAATAATGCAGTTTGTGTCCTTGTAATGCTCCGTTTTATCTTTTTTTAAAAAAAAAACTGTGCAAGTTTTCATTATCTTTGGTTCTTTTCTGGCTCTTTTTTGTGCTTATTTCTCTTAGTTTACCTTCAACATTAACCCTGCACCTTGTAGCTCCGGAAAGCAGTCTCTGGAATCCTGGTTCTGACACCATGTCACTTGTCTAGTCAGGATAGGGTCTATATTAGAACATCGAAGTTTCAAAACTTCGAATCTTCTAATATCAAACCCTATTCAGTGAAAGCTGAAAACATCGAACATACAGAACAGCAAATTTTTTTCCTAGGGAAAAACTTTGCTGTTCCAAAACACATACACAAAACACAAGCACACCAAACAAACAGCAATCCACATGCATACACCTAAAATCTTACACCTAACCCTACACTAAACTATACACACACCACTAACTATCCACTTACCTTAACCCAAACCCTAACCCTAAGGTCCATCACTATCGCACATTCACCTCACCCGCGCCCTAACCCTAACTCACCTACCCTGCCCTAACCCTCACGTCCACACAATCGCACACTTACCTGACCCGCGCCCTAACCCTAACTCATCTAACCCACCCTAACCCTCAGGTCCACACAATCACACACATACCTAACCCGCGCCCTAACCCTAACTCACCTAACCTGCCCTAACCCTCAAGTCCACACAATTGCACACATACCTAACCCACACCCTAACCCTAACTACCCTAACCCGCAATCAATCGCACACTTACCTGAACCCGACCCGTAACTTTCCACCACAGTGCTGAAAATACCGAAGCAACAGAAACGTGCAACCAAATTCTTTCCCTAGGAAAAAAATTGGTGTTCTGTTGCGTCTATATTTTCAGCTTTCTCTGAATAGGGTTCGATATTAGAACATTCGAAGTTTTGAAACTTCGATGTTCTAATATAGACCCGTCAGGATACAATAGACGTGATGGTGTGGCTTCTGTTCAAGCAGCTTTATTATGTACAAACACATCGGGATTGTGGCTTATTAACTTGAATTTAGGTAAACCTATATACAAACTAGCTATTACACTCATACATGCTTACTCTCTTGGCTGCACTCTCAAAATGGCACTGATATCAACATGTACTCGGTATTTACATGCACATTCAGTCCTTGAAATTCTTCTTAAAGACACAGCACACATGCTCTGTTCTACACCTAGTTTCCACATTTCTTAACAAATAGGTATTTCAGAGTCAGATTAGGCCCATCCCCATCACCTTCTGCACCCCTTACAATAGGAGTGTCTTAAGTATCCATATTCATCCCTCTTTTGTTTTCAATCTTTATTAACAAGCTGACTGCTGATCTCCATGACCTTCCTATTATGCTTTATGCAGATGACATGGTTATTCTTCAGTCCAGTCCCTTACATTCAACTATTTAAACCCAGCTACAGTCTGCCCTTCACTACTTTAGCTCTTAGATAAACAACTATAAGCTACTCCTAAATCCCTCTAAAACTAAAAGCATGATATTTGTAACCTCACAAAAGCTGAAAATGACTCCTAAAAATCTCAACATCTCAGATCGCAATGGCTGCCCAACAGAAACAAACACATTTTTAAATACTTAGGTTTATGGCTAGACTAGTCAATTAACTCCCAAGCCACATTGCAAACCCAGGAAAAAGATCAGTTCTCTTTTATTCTGGTCCTGGAAAATATCTATCTTTCACTCCAGACTACTTAGAGCTGCAATAAGCAAAGGAATCCTCCTTGCTCAACTTGAATATGGGCTACCCATCATAACCACAACCTCTAAAAACTCATCCACTCTACAGTGCATTAAAAGCAAAGTATGCCAATTAATTTCCACTTCCTCCCCTCAAGAACACCACTGCATCACCCTCTCCAGTGCCAAATGGCTACCAGTCCCCAACAAAGTTGAACTACTCCTGGGTTTCTTGTTTTCAAACTACTTTTACTTCAAACTACCCAGGTGCTTTTCCACTTCTTGCAGCCAAATTTCATAATAAAACAACCCCCCCTACAACCTCCACAACCTCTCGCATTTAACTTCCTCACTCCAGACACCCCAAACTAAACTTCACTGTACTGACAATTCCTTCTTCATTCTTGCACCCAAACTCCGGCAATCCCTCCCCTTCACCTTGTCTCCTCTTTTTCCACCTTTAGATTTCAACTCAAGACTTCTCCATCAAAAATCTGACTGCAAGTGCTTTTCTACTAGGCACATAACCTAACTCCCTCCTCTCCTGCATCACTTCTACTTTCATCCTCTGGTCTTAGTGGCTGCTTCCCTCTCATATTTGCTACTAAAATTAATTCACAACTGAATTTCTACTCTGCTAATATTATTTACATATTGTATTGATTTTCTTTGAGATTATCTGCCTTCTGTTATTACAGTGTATTGTTGAATTTGTTCTATTTTCTTTTTATGTGAATCTCTTCACCCAGACTGTGGCATCAAATGGCCTATATTGATCAGTGTGCTACCCTGGTAAACAAACTAAAATAAAATAAATAAAAATAAAATTGGTGCTGTTGCTTCAGATTAACAGGTACGCAAGCGAAATGCATATGGAACTCATGTTTGCGTATAAAAAAATGACACGAGCATTTTAGATGCAATGCAACATCCTAGTAAATATTGAGCAGTTGCAGAATGTTTACACATATAATGCTATGCATGTGTTTAATGTTTTAAGCATCATTAAAATTACATTTCATAACTAGTAAATCATGCTTTACTGTCTTCATTAAAAATTAATAATTTTCTCATCAAAAGTTTTAGTTATAATTAAAGAATCTGGTCAGATCCTAAAAAATAAATTCCCTGCATAAATAAATTTGAAAGGTTTTCTTTTAAATTAAATCTACAGAAATCACAAGAGAATATAAAGCTATACAGGAATATTTTATAACATCATGCCCATGGTGTCAGAAAAGACTGCTAAGCCTTGTATTTCAAATAATACATTTTGGAATATCTCAAGATAGTTGCTGAACTGAAATATTCAATATGTATTTCATCTTATAAAAGTATTGTTTTAATGAGCCAAATACCCTAGTCTTTTTCCATTGCTGAGGAAACCTTACTCAACTTCATTTGGGTCTGTGTGCGTTCACATTGTATTCAACCAACAAGTACTGCTACAAAGTGCCTGTTTTCCCTGATAAGGCTTTAGACTAATTGCATCATAGTATATGTTGCTAATTTAATCCGGAAGCAAACATCAGTGACATTCATTTTAACAAGAATTTGGTAACCATAAATCAAAATTATGTTTCAGTTTAATATGTATGGGATTGGATGATTTTTTACAGAATGAGGTAAATTTGGCATGATGTAGAAATTAGGAAGAGGGTATGTCAAGGTTAGAGCAGAAATACTGGTGGAGATGGAGAAGTGTAAACCAACAGCACAGGTGTCAGACATCCTGCAAGGTAGGGCAATGTAGCTGAAAGGTTGTGGTATAAACTATGTGTTAAGATAATTCACAAATGGCTTTGTGCTCATGTAAATATCTGCTGCATGCAGTTACCAGTGCACTATACTGTAAAAAGGATAGTAGTGAACCATAATCCTAGACTTGTGCAGGGACATGTCATGGCCGGATTGCTACTAACAGCATGTCACAGAGGTTTATAACATGTCAGTTGCCAAAAGTGTCATGCTTATCCCCACAAAGACAATGAAAGAGCAAACCAGGATAATTGTCTTGGAGTCCATACCATTCCAAATCTTTACAACTTTGGGTGATCATGGCAAAAGAAATCCATTTTTGTGATAGAACTGTTCTTACTACTCTAATGTGAACATCCAACGCACACTGGCAATGTTATCTATAGAAAGAACTATTCTCATGTGTCAGGTGGCACTAAGCCACTACAATGCATCATAGCAAACTAAGGACAGATAATAACATATATATATATATATATATATATATATATATATATATATATACATATATATATATATATATGCCAGCAAATGAGCAAGCATTTGATATCACCTAAAATGGGCTTAAGCTATAGCAACCTTCAGATAATCCTGAACATAGCATGGCATAACAAATGTCTGCACCTACACACACACACACACACACACACATATATATATATATATATATATATATATATATATATATATATATATATCTGCCAGCAAATGAACAAGCATTTGATATCACCTAAAATGGTCTTAAGCTATAGCAACCTTCAAATAATCCTGAACATAGCATGGCATTACAAATGTCTGCACCTACAAACCATGCACAATCAGAAATTAAGCTGTGTGGCAGACATAACTCACTATTTATATTGTAGTCTTCCAAGAAGATAAAGTACAACTTTGTGAAAGCAGACTCACAATGACAGGCAGCACACCCAGAGGGGAATCTACTGTCTCATAACTGCATAGTAGCACATGGGTCATGCCAAAATTGGCCAGAAGATGTAGGACGTCTGTGGATTGAATACTGCCAAACTATTACATAATTATAACAGAAGCAGGAAGAAACAAAAGATGCATCTGAATATGACAGCAAAATTAAAATGTCATACAATAAATTTATTTAATATGCATGGTAAACCAAACCAGTTAATCTCATTAATAAACTGCACGCATTGCACGCCAAACTCGTTAATCTCATTAGTAAGCTACACACATTGTACACCAAACCAGTTAAACTCATTAATAATCTACATGCATTGTATGCCAAACCAGTTAATCTTATTAATAAGCTGCACGCATCATACACCAAACCATTTAATCTCATTAATAAGCTATGCTGTTGTTGCTGATGTGCAAGTGTGTGCCCCCCAAGTGCCCCAGTCCCTGTAATACCAAAAGTCTCTCTCACTGCTGAGTACATGCATGCACTGTTAACACCTTACACAAGTATTCTTATATCAAGGAAGAATGTGGGTCTTTTGGAAACACAGAGAAATTTTTCAATGTGATTTTATGCAGCTGTCAGAAGTTCTCCAAGATGTCTTTTACTACATTTTTTTAAGCAGCAGTCAGGAGATGTGTTTCTTCATTTCTAAGCAGTAGTCAGAGGAGATGCCTTTTACTATATATAGTGGCAAGAAAAGAGTGTATGGGTGTGTGTGTGTGTGTGTGTGTGTGTGTGTGTGTGTGTGTGTGTGTGTGTGTGTGTGTGTGTGTGTGTGCATGTGTGTGTGAGTGTGTGTGGTTTTGTGTGTGGGTGTGTTAGAGTGTGTGTGTGTTAGAGTGTGCGTGTGTGTGTGTGTGTGTGTGTGTGTGTGTGTGTGTGTGTGTGTGTGTGTGTGTGTGTGTGTGTGTGTGTGTCTGTGCATGCACGCATGTGTATGTGAAATGCATCCCCTCACCCCACCCAGTTAGAGGTCCTGGTTAAGCGACTTGCTCATAGTCACACAGAAGTAAAAATAATCCACACCTCTCTAATGTCCAGATTCTTGTAGAATTCCCAAAATTTTGTCTCATATTTTCATAAAATTTGTGGTTTTCTGGCAAAAAAATACTGAGGATTGAAGTCACTAAATGACATACATTTGAGTTTCTGACATGATATCCCTCAGAAAAATGCATACTAACACAAATCCTGTTATTCTAATGACTTTCTAAGTTTATAAGAGTAATATTTAAAATTTGTCCCTATTTTTGATCTTTTATTCTCCTTTATTTTAGGCTTTTCCCGGATGTCTGGCACAAAGAAGTTGAGGGGTATGAAAAAAATCAAACCCTGTACCTTTGAGGTACTTTACTAAGAGCATGGAGCCCTAATACTTTACACTTGATGCCAGACCTCACTTAACTTCTTTTTTCAGTAAATCAGTCATTACATTTCATAGTTCTCATTGTTTTGAAAATGCATGTCCATGCCTAACCTGTTGTAGCTCTATTAACATTTTAAGTGAATTAGATTTGCCTGACTTAGGTGGCATAGAGGGATAAAGCCCTGAGTATAGTCCATGTGACCTGTGTTGAATTAGAGGTCCTGGTATCTGAAGAATAGCAAGGAGAAATTGGTGTTACCATGTCTAGTGAATGGGTGGTTCTGTGGACTTCTCCTATGATGATCCCTGGTGATGGTTAGGGATGTCACATTAGGAGGCATAGGCCAAAAGGGAGGAATAAGGTGGGGCAATTCTACACTGCTGAGGTGGGGTGATAGGCCACACATCCCCATTGCATGCCAGCCCCTTGGTCATACCATAGGGAACCACAGAGATTAGGGTGTAACAGGGAACGGCATAAAATAAGAACCCTCCACAGCAGATGTGAACAACCAGACTTGAGGAAGCCCTTAAAATTCTTCATCAGCACTAGCCCTACCAAAGATAAGCAGGAGTAAAGGAGGTGGCTAGCAGTCCAAGCATTTGATGTGGGGCAATGGGTAGGGAATCGTAGGATGATGCAGGAGGGAGAAAAAAATTCTAAAAAAAAATAGAAAAATAATAATTAAAGTTGTCTGGCATGTAGAGCTCTGAGCTATTAATGAATTGCTTCCTGTAGCCAAAAGTATAGGGTTTGAACCTACTCACCCCAGTTTACCTATTCCACAAAGTAGGCATAAGCAAGTTTCTCAGACAGTACTCCTTGGTCATCCACTGAAAAGGGACACTTTCCCCAGGGGATTTACTTGGTTAAAAAATGGATACAAATTAATATTTAAAATCTGTCCCTTTTTGGCACCCTCCCCAATTTTTGGCTTTCTCTAGAATTCTTGAGCAAAGAAATTGAAAATTATTTTGTCTGTTCTTTGTAAAATTTCTGGCTCTTTAGCAAATTATTGTGGATTACAGTCACAGAATAATGCCAGGCACGTGAGTTTCAGATTTTGTTTCCTTGAGAAAATGTTTATAAACTTTCTAAGTGGATAAGAGAAATACTTAATAGCTGTTCCTGATTTTGTTCCTCCTTTCTGGTTTTTAAGTTTAGAAGTTGAGAGGACAGAGGGGACTTGCACTGCATGGTTCTGTCATCAGTGAGCTGAGATACATTTCTGGGCCATTATTTATGAATTTATTCATTCACTTGATTTCAAGGAAATTTCCAATGCATGCAGCCATATGAGTGGCCTTAACCAATGTCTGTGTGTTTGTGCTCACATGCACCCAGGTGTGTGTGTGTGTGTGTGTGTGTGTGTGTGTGTGTGTGTGTGTGTGTGTGTGTGTGTGTGTGTGAGAGAGAGTGTGAGAGGCCATCCTGGACTTTTTCAACTTATTCTTAGGTTTCTAATGTTTGAAGACCTTGGTGTGTGGTAAAACACAATATATTACTCCTGATATATACATGTTTTGCCTCACAAATAGCGTAAAAGGAACATTTTACTTTGTAACCAAGTGAATTTTCTTGCATATAAAGAGAGACTGGGGGATATCAAAGAAATTTTTATAAGTATAAAGTCTAAGTGTTTAACCATGGTGTGAGCTTCTTTCCTAGTTGTTAGTACGTGTGTTGTATTACCCATCTGTTCTACACTGTGCAACATATTAAAATCTGCATTTTAAAGTGGAACATTTACTGTGAATGTAGTTTCTTTAATTCTTTTGCTTGGTGTTGCTATTATGAATGGTATGGTATTCATGATGTTGTAAGCCTGTTCCCACCCATACTGCTTGATTGCTTGATGCTGACTGGAGTTGATTGTGTTCTTTTTTGGGGGAGTGATTTCTTTACTTACCCATATGGGGTCTTGGACTTTAGCAATTTGAATTTCTTCTCCTAAGAGTCTGTAATCATTGAAGAACCGTGTATGTGGTAAAACAAGTATAATGTAACATTTAATGATGCTGTAAGCACCTTCCATAGTTGTTAGCAAATGTTCCACATATTGTCCATTTGTTCCACCTTATGAAAGATAATATAGTGTTCCTTATTTTGAAGATGGAAATTTGACTATGAATGCAGTTTCTTTAATTCTTTTGCTTGTAGGTGCTATGGATGTTATGTTAAACCATACTAAACTGCCTGAAAATGAAGAAGCCTTAGCTGAAGAATTTAAGGACATATAGTTTTAACTATCTCAGCCATTAAAACAATAAATTCTTAAAGTTCTCTTTTGAGGCTTGTTCATAGTTATAATAACATTCAAAAATCATAACTGTATCATTTAAATCCCACACATACAAAAAAGTATTCAAATCCTGGAACTGGTTATCATGGTCAGACATTCTCTTTTGAGTGTTTCCAATAGCTCTCAATTATCCTTTTGCAGAATTTCCCTGATTTTGCTTCAAATGTTTGGCCTGTCCCACATAACATTTTTGATTTTTTGATAAGTCTTCATAATTACAGTCAGCTATTAATGCCAGTCATTAAAGTTTTATACTTTTTATTGTTTGAAAAATTCATATTGAGGCAAAACTTGCTGTTATATTAATGCTTTGAGTGATAACAGTAATATTTTTAAAAAGTTCCTGATTTTATCCCTCCCCCCATTATTTTTGCTTTTGTCCAGAATTCTTGACTAAATAAGTTGAGAAGTATGCTACCCAAAACATTCAGATCTAAATTATTTCTATTGTTGTTATTTCAGCAAGTGAAAAGATAGAGTACTAGGCAGTTCATGGTGTTGAAATTGCTTGGTACAGTTTCTGTTTTCATCAGTGTTGTTTTCATTGGTGGGGATAGAAAACTAATATGTTCTGTTGCAATCCTAGAATTTCAATAGATAGTACATTTGCCTTTTGTGTTTGAAGAAGGCTGTGGATTCCGTTTCCATGCCAGTTACTTTTATTGATTTTTTTCCAATACTGATACTGCAGTGCAGCATGGGGAGGGAGTGCTGCACTCCTGACTGTACCATCCTTTGGATAAGAGGTTAAACCAAATACCTATCTACCTGAGTTGGTGGTTGTTCAGGGGGATGCAAAAGATCCCACATACTTATCAAAAAAAGTAGGGGGTTCTTTATTCATATATATAATATTTACGCATTATTTTGTACTGTGTATATTATTTACAAATTTTGCAACCTGATAGCTATCCTATTTACATCATTTTTACAATTAATTCATCAGTAATACAACACAGCTTTTGTACTTTCTTCTTCCATTCCCATTTCCTTACTTTTCTTCAATTATTTCAGATGCTTTTCTATAACCATTTTCTTATTTCTGAAAATACATCTTTTCCCAACTATTTTTGTTGTACAATAGTCTTTCACCTTTCTTTTTCACAATACCCAGATTGTAATGAATAATATTTTATCCCATTTATCAGTTTCCTCTATCTTTTTTTCTTATTTACCATACAATATAATTTCCATATTAATTTCCTTGAAACTTTACTTACTATACACATTTTAAATGTTTCCTAAAACTCTTATTCATGTTACATTTAAAAAAAAACAAATGTTTTGTAGTTTCCTCTTCCTTGCAATCATAATACATTTTTTCTTCCATCTTTTCGTCATATTTGTCCTAAAAGCTAACTTGTTTAATAAAATTAACGATAAAAAATCCTCAGCCACATATAAATCTTCAACACTTTTCTCTCTTTCTTATTGCATTTCTAACATCATCTGATGCATCACTCCATGGATACACTAGAAAAAATATTGCATCATTTTTTTCAACCCACTAATTCCTTTTCTTACTTCATTCATCAATTTTTTTTTAATTTCCATAACTTTATCTTATTTAAATATCCATTTTCCATTTTCTTTTTTATCCCATCTTTTCCTTTTTACTTGTTTCCATGTATTTCCATACCTCTCATATAACAATTTTCCCATCATTTCCTTTTCCCTGTTTTTCACACTATTACTAACCAAAAACTGTAAGATTTTTCAGACCTTCACCCTACCCCCTTTTATTGTATATTATTCCTCTTTTAACAGGATTCAGTTATGAACTCATTACAAAACTGAAAAATATTTCTATTGATTCCTTTTCCATTTTTCCTAGAAACATGTAAATTCCCCCAACATAAACAAGTTTTCCCAAAATGTATGTACTTAACATATACACCTTTTTATTATATGATAAACTAAAACATTTCCACCATGCACGTCATTTTTTGTAATTCTTCCAATTTAATATTCAACTGATTCAGTATGTGTTCATGTTCCCCAAATTCAACTCCAAATAAATTAATTTCCTTCCTATTATAATAAATTCAATTCATCTTCATTTCACCAAACCCTTATTTTTTCATTTATTTAATCTTAAACCCACATTTTTAAATAACATTTCATTTATTATAACCCTTTCATTAATCCATCCTGTGCTTTTTATCTACAATAACCAAATCATCTGTATAAGACAGAAATAATGGTATCTCAATATTCTCTCATCTACCAACATGGTTCATCAATTTCTAACATAAAAGTTTGAATAACTGAATTCATTACTTAAACAAAAATACAGATACTTAAGGGACACCCATGCTTAACTCTACTTCTAATCCTGATCTCTTTCCTTATACATCCATGTATCATTACTTTCAAACATGAATTTTCATAAAAAGATATTATTATTTCCAATATTTTTACTTATTTCATATGCTTCAGAAATTTCCCATATAGCCTCATCACTTTATCTTATCAAATGGTTTCTCTACTTTTTTTCTCTCAAGATCACACTTATTTCCTTAACTAATATTAACACTTATTTATGTCTCTACCTTTTACACCAAATATACCATTTCCACTTATTTCATTCAACTTTTTTATATCCTTTTTGTATTATTCTAATAAATATTTTATAAATATTTAATAAAGTGTTCCATAAAGTTATAGGTCTCTAGCTTTTCAAATCATTCCTTTCATCTTTTTCCATATAAATGTTATTATCCTGCTACTTATTCCTGCCCCCTTTATGTAACCATTCATTTATTGCTTTATTAAAAAAGTATTTTCTTCCATCTCAATTCACCTGTAAAACCCATAACTTAGTCCCTGTAATCATGACTGTAAGAGTCATCTTGGGGATGACTCTTTTCTTCCTGAATTTATTACTTCTTGCATTTCTTTTGTAGTAAGCTCCTATTCCAGTTCTCCCTTAGCACCTTTAGATATTTTAATACACTATTCTTGTTTCTCAGCTGTTTCCTTTTCATACATTTTATCTACAGATATTTCCACTTCTTCCATGGTTTCTTTTTATTGATATCTTACACCATCCACTTAAATAATGCATCCACTCTTCCTTCTTTTATTCTCACTTGTTTTTCTAAATAAGGTGATACCTCTTCTTGCTTTCCTTTTAAGAAAAATAGTTGTTTAAATAACAAATGTTTAACTTTCTTGATGTTTATGTCATACAGCTTTCTTTCTATCTAAGTTAAGTTTCTCGTTTCTCATTTTTTGCTTGAAGCTGTTCCATTACTTGTTTACATTCTTGTTTGTTTTTATTTTTAATTCTGTCTTCTACAATTAAACAAAGTTCTTATTCTTTTCTTTAAACACTACCCAGTATCCAGATCAATTTTTATAAAATGTATTCAATATCATATGTTCTTTCCATAGCTTTTTACTCTTCAGATTTACTTATTTTGTCATACTTTTTACTCTTCAGATTTACTTATTTTGTCATACTAGCTTCATCAGTTAACCTTTTTATTCCTTTTCCTTCTTACTTTCCTCTTCTCCTTCCTTAAATTACAAGTGAAGTTTCCTATTACAAGAATAAACCTATTAACCAAATATATTTTTAGGACCTCAAACATATTTTCCTGTATGTTATATTTGTGTATGCATACACTGCAACAATTGTATAGATCGTTATACATCATTCTCCTTACCTTATATTACACACCAACATCCTACCTGTCATTAACATTGTAACATCTAATATTTTAATTTAATTTCTTATCAAATTATCTATACTTGAACATTTTTCATTTCCTACAGACCAATATTTTTTCCCCACAAGGCCTAAAATCGATCCCTTTTCTCTTTTTTTATACACCTTGTATCTAATAAACATATAATTTCTGCTTGCACCTTCTTACACCATACAATTACCATTAACCCCAAATATAAATTCTAATACTGTTCACATTAACACTTTCATCATCACTTTCCTTTCTTTACTTCTTTTTTTTTTCCAATTTTATTTTTGCTTTCCTTCTTTGTATCGTTCCTCCCTACTGAATTTGCATTATTTTGGTCTTCCTCGTCTCTGCCAAAATCCAGCTCCTCTCTTTCTTCACTTCCCAGTAGTGCATATCTATTATATTATATCTCATTTTCTTGCTATTATTCTTAATATTTTTTTAGCTATTCCTTTGTCCTGTAACATAAGTCAATCAAACCAAAAATGCTCTACACTTTAGTTTACAGTTTTTTGCTGTACGTCCCCATTCTCTGCATTGCCTGCACATTCTTTTTTCATAGTCCTATTCTAAATGCCTTTCATCTCCACTTTAAAAAAAAGGTCTTTGGCTGGCCCCACTATCAAAAGTCAATCTTTTTCCATTAACATTTATTACATTTTGAATGTATTACTCCATCACATTTAATATTACTACCACTCCTCATCTCCAAGTTCACACATTTCTTTCATCAAACATCTTTCTGTATAATGCACTTCATTACAAACAGATAAGAAAAAAGAATTAGTTTCAGTGGCAGTGTCAGCAGATATGAAGTACACATCTATTTTCTTTTTAAGCTGCAGTCCAAAATTAAAAAAAAGATATACCCCCAGATTCTCTATAGCTTGCACAGCGTGCAAGATTGGTAATTATAATATCTACCTGTGTAGAAAGCAAGATTGGTGCAGGAGCTCCAGCAGGCAATATGTCTGCCGTGCGATCCAAGAACAGCCTGCAGAGGCATGCACGAGTGCTCCTGCACTAATCCTGCATGGACTAAGCCCCTGTAAGCAAATCACCCCATTTGCAGGAGAAATCTATGCAAATGAGGTGATTTAGCAATTCAGGAAGCTTGCAACTGGCCATGCAGGACTAGTGCAATCTGCAGAAATGTACTCGGTTAGTAACTGAGTACATTTCTGCAAAATCCAAAACGGAGCTGTGACAGCTCAAAATAAAGGCTGCATATCATGTAGTAAGCATGCCAATGGTCAAGTATAAGGCCACTGGCATTGCAGACAGTGAAAAAAATAAAATAATCAACTTTTTTTAGCCGATCTCGGCTGTTTAAGCATAGGGCAGTGGCATGCAAACGGGATCAGGGAAAATAACAAAATAAACCTAAATTAAGCATTCTAACTAAAATCAGTATTCTGCCATGCAAGTCAATGGCAGGCAGAAGACAACATGGCCAGTGAGTAGTGGTTGCTAAGGGGGGAGGCTCAGTGTGAGACATGTAACTATGCATTAGCAGGCAATACTATGCAAATGAGGGGAAGGATAGTGAATCCCAGTCTTCCCCAGCATGTGAGTTAGGTCCCAACAGTGTAAGAGTAGGAATAGCTTGGTGCAAGCCTATGAGTTAGGTGACATCATGTGGGGGTGTGTCAGGCATACTGTAAGTGGACTGGAGCCCTGTGGCTCAGGTTTGCTCCTAGCTTAGCACAGCTAAGCTAGGGGGTGTGTCTAAACCTGCCTAGCACTCTTTACAATGCCTAAGCAGGTGTGCGTGCCGCGCACCAGGTTTTAAAGGCAGAAAAAAAAAGTTAAACCAGGAAATAGCAGCAGTATGCACATTTGTGCACTCTGTTTGTGCGGCGCACCCCCGGACTTAAGCAGGAAGGCAATGGGAAGGGAAAACAGCAGTAGGAAGGTAACCAAGGAGAACTAGCATAGCTGGCAGGTGAAATGTATCAGGATCAGCCAATTACACAGGCAGCAGATCAGCCCAACCCAGAATACTACTATAAACTATACAAACACCTTCCCCTCTGGTTTTTCCCACTCTCTACACCACCGGTGTAAACAAGTGGGGAATTTTTAACACTCACAACAGCAAAATAATAGGGGCTGCAATAGCTATCATACAACAACTTGTGGAAGAGGCTGAGGGTGGTGAGGATGTGAATGCTGTCGACAAACCCACAGTGAGGAGATAGAGAAGAGTGTACAGACCAAGGGGAATCCATCCCAGTGGATACCAAGGTATGTGTTGTCCTAAGAATACTAGCTACAGGTACCTTCCAAAGGCCAACTGGGATATGATGGGGATCTGACAGGCATCATCATCCAGGGTACTCCACCAATTCCTGGAATGCAATGCTTTTTAGGGTAGTCACACTCCCTACAATTGAAATGCACTACTTTGGTAAGGCTGCTGATGTCATCCACCTAGAAATACACCTCTGGGAAAATTGCAGCCCAGTAATCTCTGTAGCATGTCCTTTAACTGCGTACTGCTCTAGTGTGATAAATTAATTAGGTAGGTGTTCTAATCCCAGACTTGACAAGTGTGTGCCTGTTCGACTCTGTCTGTGTAGAGAGCAATGCTTTGTAGGGTAGTCACACTCCCTACAATTCAAATGCTCAAGTTTGGCAAGGCTGATGTCATCCACCTAGAAATACACCTCTGTGAGGGTTATAGCCCAGTAATATATGTAGCACATCCTGTAACTGTGTACTGCTGTAGTGTGATACATTAGTTAGGTAGATATTATAATGCCAGACTTGGCATTATAATATCTACCTGTGTAGAAAGCAATGCTTTTTAGGATAGTCACACTCCCAATAATTCAAAGGCTCAACTTTGGCAAGGCCACTGATGTCATCCACATAGAAATACACCTCTGTGAAGGTAGATATTATAATGCCAGACTTGGCATTATAATATCTACCTGTGTAGAAAGCAAGATTGGTGCAGGAGCTCCAGCAGGCAATATGTCTGCCGTGCGATCCAAGAACAGCCTGCAGAGGCATGCACGAGTGCTCCTGCACTAATCCTGCATGGACTAAGCCCCTGTAAGCAAATCACCCCATTTGCAGGAGAAATCTATGCAAATGAGGTGATTTAGCAATTCAGGAAGCTTGCAACTGGCCATGCAGGACTAGTGCAATCTGCAGAAATGTACTCGGTTAGTAACTGAGTACATTTCTGCAAAATCCAAAACGGAGCTGTGACAGCTCAAAATAAAGGCTGCATATCATGTAGTAAGCATGCCAATGGTCAAGTATAAGGCCACTGGCATTGCAGACAGTGAAAAAAATAAAATAATCAACTTTTTTTAGCCGATCTCGGCTGTTTAAGCATAGGGCAGTGGCATGCAAACGGGATCAGGGGAAAATAACAAAATAAACCTAAATTAAGCATTCTAACTAAAATCAGTATTCTGCCATGCAAGTCAATGGCAGGCAGAAGACAACATGGCCAGTGAGTAGTGGTTGCTAAGGGGGGAGGCTCAGTGTGAGACATGTAACTATGCATTAGCAGGCAATACTATGCAAATGAGGGGAAGGATAGTGAATCCCAGTCTTCCCCAGCATGTGAGTTAGGTCCCAACAGTGTAAGAGTAGGAATAGCTTGGTGCAAGCCAATGAGTTAGGTCACATCATGTGGGGGTGTGTCAGGCATACTGTAAGTGGACTGGAGCCCTGTGGCTCAGGTTTGCTCCTAGCTTAGCACAGCTAAGCTAGGGGGTGTGTCTAAACCTGCCTAGCACTCTTTACAATGCCTAAGCAGGTGTGCGTGCCGCGCACCAGGTTTTAAAGGCAGAAAAAAAAAGTTAAACCAGGAAATAGCAGCAGTGTGCACATTTGTGCACTCTGTTTGTGCGGCGCACCCCCGGGCTTAAGCAGGAAGGCAATGGGAAGGGAAAACAGCAGTAGGAAGGTAACCAAGGAGAACTAGCATAGCTGGCAGGTGAAATGTATCAGGATCAGCCAATTACACAGGCAGCAGATCAGCCCAACCCAGAACACTACTATAAACTATACAAACACCTTCCCCTCTGGTTTTTCCCACACTCTACACCACCGGTGTAAACAAGTGGGGAATTTTTAACACTCACAACAGCAAAATAATAGGGGATGCAATAGCTATCATACAACAACTTGTGGAAGAGGCTGAGGGTGGTGAGGATGTGAATGCTGTCGACAAACCCACAGTGAGGAGATAGAGAAGAGTGTACAGACCAAGGGGAATCCATCCCAGTGGATACCAAGGTATGTGTTGTCCTAAGAATACTAGCTACAGGTACCTTCCAAAGGCCAACTGGGATATGATGGGGATCTGACAGGCATCATCATCCAGGGTACTCCACCAATTCCTGGATGCTATGTCAGCACATGTTGGTTAGCACATATATTTCCCCAACACCCGTGAAGTGTTGGCCAGCAATAAGCCACTGTTCCACCAAATAGCAGAATACCCTGAGGTAGTAGGTGCTATAGACTGCACTCGCATATGCATCAAAGCACCACCTGGTGATCGGGGTAGGGTCTACATCAACTGCAAAGGCTTCCCCTCTATCAATTGCCAGTTCATGTGCAATGCCCAGAGCATAATAATGAATGTATGTGCTGGCTGCCCTGGAAGCTATCACTATTCCCACATCTGGCATTTGATGCAGCTGTACCAGAGATTTGCCAATGAGGACATCCCTGACGGTCACCTAGTGGGGGATGCTGGGTATGCACTGGAGCCCTGGCTGATGACACCCATCAGAAATGCACACACACCCGAACAAGAACTCTATAATGAGGCACATGCACAGACCAGAATTATAGGAGAGCATGTGTTTGGGATTCCCAAGTCACGGTTCCAGTGCCTGGACACATCCAGGAGAGCCTTGCAGTACTCACCAACTACATGTACCCAAATTGTCCTTGTATGTGCCATGCTACACAATATGATCCTGCGGAAACAGCTGCAGCAGGAACAGCACAGGGCAGAGCCACACAGCCCCCCACCATTGCCAAGGTCTGTACAGGCACAGAGTGACTCGGAGGAGGAACAATCTGAGCCTGCCCCAGTAGGCAGAAGGAGGAGTGCCCAGTATGCCCTGGCCTTGGCAAAGAGGCAATGCATAGCACATACACTGACACAGGACGGACCCAGGGAATGACAACTCTCTCTGACTCATACATACAGTAAAAGGGATGCCAAACATGACACTACCTGTGCTCAACCATGTGTAGGGAGTGTACTATGCGCATCTGACGTAGGCAGCCCTGCAGCACCACCCTCAATACTGGGACACTCACAAGGTAAGCGACTCACACATAAGGGGGTTCACATACCCAACAACAGTCACAGCTAGCAGGACAGGTGTAGACAAACACAATCATAGGCTGTGCTATGGCCTCTGAATGATGCCTATGGGTAACCCCCCCAGGCCTACTCAGACAGATGACAGCAGGCCAGGCAGTGGGATGTCAATTCTGAAGGGGAGGAAGTCTGAAACTAATATGTAGGTAAATAAAAGCTAAGATTTGTAGTACACTGGTATGCATCTAGGCAGAATGATAGGTAAGACTACAGAATGAAATGGAGTACCTGACATACCAGTACAGTTATAGTAAATGTGTCCAAGTGTCAGGTGTGCCCCCCATCCTACATAGATGTGTAGTAACAGACAGGTGTGGCCCACCAATCCTGTGTAGACATGTAGAAATAGTTAGGTGTGCCCACCCCCATCCAACGTAGCAATTTAGTAACAGTCAGGTGTGCCCCCCCCAAAGCCTGTGTAGAAATGTAGAAATAGTAAGGTGTGCTCTCCCATCCTATGTCCTATGTATAAATGTAAACAGTCAGGTGTGCCCACCCAATCCTATGTAGAAATGTAGAAATAGTCATGTGTGCCCCCCATCCCATGTAGAAATGTAATAACAGTCAATGCCATGTGATCGACGGATACCCTGCAGAAACAGTATGCTACCTGTAGGTGTACAACACATAGGTCAGCACTGCATTACAGACTACCTGGACTTGATCTACACATTCAATACAGACAGGCATACTGGGCATGCTCACCCACTTAGAGAAATGAAGGCAATGACAGTCAACAACACACTGAAAGGTCATACTGGTCATGCTCGCATAAGTAAATACATGAAGGCCCTGTCTACAAACACCAGTGGACCAGACATAATTGGCAGTCACAGATATTAGTGCAGACACTCCTCAGTATGCACCACACATGCTTTGCACACACAGTGGACAGGAATACAGACATATATCTAAGGACAACACACTATAATAAGCCAAAGGTAGACATACATAGATGTGTGGAAGAGGGTGACTGTGACAAGGAGCCAATCAGGCCTGCTCCACCCAGCACACAGCCAAAGGGCCACAACCACATGAGGTTCAGATGTCACTCACTGTAGATACTAGCCACCAGTATCTGTCAGCAGTACAGACTATGTGGTGCACATACTAACTGTGCAACATGACTGTACAAGGATGGTGTCATCTATCATTTGTATGCACATACATATGAAATATGACCCTGTGTGTGCCTGGATGTGGTGTGTCAACCACTAGATGAATGGGTTATGGCCCATGCACACACACTGCCCTCCCCATAGCCCTACTATGGTCATCTACTGTGAAATACACCTTTGGGAGAGCTGTAACCCAGTAATCTCCATGGCATGTCCCATAACTGCATACTGCTGTAGTGTAATAAACTAGTTAAGTAGGAGTTCTAATCTCAGACTTGGCAAGTTTGTGTGTGTCTGTCTGTGTAGAAAGCAATGCTTTTTAGGGTAGTCACACTCCCTACAATTGAAATGCACTACTTTGGTAAGGCTGCTGATGTCATCCACCTAGAAATACACCTCTGGGAAAATTGCAGCCCAGTAATCTCTGTAGCATGTCCTATAACTGCGTACTGCTCTAGTGTGATAAATTAATTAGGTAGGTGTTCTAATCCCAGACTTGACAAGTGTGTGCCTGTTCGACTCTGTCTGTGTAGAGAGCAATGCTTTGTAGGGTAGTCACACTTCCTACAATTCAAATGCTCAACTTTGGCAAGACTGCTGATGTCATCCACCTAGAAATGCACCTCTGTGAAGGTTGTAGTCCAGTAATCTCTGTAGTGCATCCTGTAACTGTGTATTGCTGTAGGGTGATGCATTAATTAGGTAGGTGTTCTAATTCCAGACTTGGCAAGTGTGTGTGTGTGTCTGTCGAACTCTGTATAGAGCGGAATGCTTTTTAGGGTAGTCACACTCCCTACAATTCAAATGCTCAAGTTTGGCAAGGCTGCTGATGTCATCCACCTAGAAATACACCTCTGTGAGGGTTATAGCCCAGTAATATATGTAGCACATCCTGTAACTGTGTACTGCTGTAGTGTGATACATTAGTTAGGTAGATATTATAATGCCAGACTTGGCATTATAATATCTACCTGTGTAGAAAGCAATGCTTTTTAGGATAGTCACACTCCCAATAATTCAAAGGCTCAACTTTGGCAAGGCCACTGATGTCATCCACATAGAAATACACCTCTGTGAAGGTAGATATTATAATGCCAGACTTGGCATTATAATATCTATCTGTGTAGAAAGCAATGCTTTTTAGGATAGTCACACTCCCAATAATTCAAAGGCTCAACTTTGGCAAGGCCACTGATGTCATCCACATAGAAATACACCTCTGTGAAGGTTGTAGCCCAGTAATCTCCATAGCATGTCCTATAATTGTGTACTGCTGTAGTGTGATACATTAGTTAGGTAGGTGTCCTAATCCCAGACTTGGCAAGTATATATGTGTGTGTCTGTCTGTGTAGAGAGCAATGCTCTTTAGAGTAGTCACACTCCCTACAATTCAAATGCTCAACTTTGGCAAGGCTGCTGATGTCATCCACCTAGAAATACACCTCTGTGAAGATTGTAGCCCAGTAATTTCCATATTGTGTGCCATTACTTTATACTTCTGCAGTGTGATATAGAACTCTGGTAGGGTTCTATTCCCACCCATTGCAGTTCTGGATGTTTTGTGTGTGTTTCAATGCCTGTGTAGAGAGCAATGCATTTAGGCTAGTCACACTCAATACATTTGAAATGCCCTACGTTGGCAATCCTGCTGATGTCATTCATTGTGAAATACACCTTTGGGGAAAGAGTTATCCAGTAATTCCCTTGGTGCATCCTATAACAGCTCCATGCTGTAGTGTGATATAGACCTCTGTTAGGGGTTCTATACCCACACATGTTGGTTGTGGATGTTTTGCGTATTTTCAATGTCTGTGTAGGGAACAATGCATTTTAGCCTAGCCACACTCACTACAATTCAAATGTCCTACTTTGGCAATCCTTTTGATGTCATTCAATGTGATATACACCTTTGGGGACGGAGTACTCCCGTAATCTCTGTGGTGTGTACTATAACCGTGTAGTGCTGTAGTGTAATAAACTAGTAAGGTAGGGGTTCTACTCTCAGACATGACAGGTGTGTGTGTGTGTGTGTGTGTGTGTGTGTGTGTGTGTGTGTGTGTGTGTGTGTGTGTGTTTGTGTGTATGTAACTCGTATCCTGTGTGGAGGTGGGTGTCAGTGTGTGATACCTGGGGCCAATGTGGAGTGGGTTTTGCAAATTTCTTATATGGTGGCCCTAGTATATATATCACAATGTCCACCATACAGGGATAACAGATGAGAAATAGCCAAGGGGCTGGGGTGCAAATCCATACCCATACATGTGACATCAAGGCCAGGCAATCACAGTTAGCAACCCCAGTATTACCCAGAGCACAATCTCAACCCATGTCTTATACACACACACACATGCCTATGCAACAGCCAATATGTGGGTAGTACACTGCATATTGGTCACTGATAGTAGCTATGGAGTGATTGCAGTGGGCTACAGAGGGCATGGCACCCTGTCCATCTGTTCAGTAGGCATGTACATGCAGACAGTGCACCTTCCCCATGTTCCCCACTGGACACCTGCAATACATGTGGTGCCATCACATGTGACTCACAACGGACATACCATGCCTGAAAACATGCCATGTATGGACAGATGCCACTGACACCAGGGAATGCCATTAGCATGCAATCAATGTAGGTGTAGGGTAAACATGCTGTCCATTACCAGTTCCCACCACAGGTGGCCAAGACTGGCACATCTGATGATAATCTGTGTACACAACATGGGCAAGACACCCTTTGTACAGTTCCACATGTCACTGTACATGCATGTGGGAGGTGTGCACATTCTAGACACCGTCCATGTCATGGACTAAGGAACACATACATGGCAAGCAATGCACAGCATTGGCCACACACAATAGTCACCCAGATGACTGGATGGGGGATACAGTACACACCTGTGTGGGCAAATGCAGAAACTACAGCCCTGAGCCATAATGTAGACCATTGCCATGTGGCCTGATGCCAAGGTATACCTATCACCTAGCCTTGTGTAGCCATCTGGCACAGTCGACCACCACAAACCCATGCAGAAATGCACCCATGCATGTCAGTACTGGTACCCTGTGTGTTTTGTGTGTGTGTGTTGTGTGATGCATATAATAACATCCACACTCACTACAACCCCCATTGGCATACTGAAACATGCTGTCTGATGTCAGACACCTCTCCATACCCTTTTCCCATATAACCTCCGTATGACCCGTGTGGTGCATGTGATACCTGCACAGTAATGTATTGTGGCAATCTCACTAGTAATGAGTTGTAATCCTGGTCTTGCCAAATGTGTCAATGTGTGTGCATCCCTGTGAGAGTGTGGCTGTGTTGACGCTGTCACCTATTCATGCAAACAGGCACGTGTACTCCACCTACCGTATAGCTACCATATCCCTGTAGCAGATGTCACTCACCATCACGTATATGTTCTGCGGGCTCCACAACAGGTTACTTATGTGGTGCATCCAATAACTGCATAGGACTGTGATAGCACTGCATAGTCGTCAGGGGTTTGATACCCTGTGCTGGTAGGTGTGTGACATAACCATGCATAAGTTTTACTCTCCTACCCCTCACTAACTTGTCTTTGCCTCTGTCGGCTTCTTTCACTCCCTCACTGGTGGATGTAGAGACCAACACCTGCTTTGCTTAGGCAGCAGCATGTGTATTTTAGGTAATTCTCATGATCAGCTGATGGCCTCTGCATGAATTGGAGCCCTCCCCTAGCTGATTGCATGTGAAACAATTGTGGTAACATTCCCATAGCCAATTGCATGGAAACACACTCCAACATCTAGGAACATCATGTTGGTGTTGGGCCTTTTTATTCACTGTAAGCAGGAACTTGATCTGTTTGGCAAACAGCATCTCAGATGGATTGGGGATTTACCTTTGACAACATACACTGTGGAAACAGGCCAACAGACAGGAGGGGGATGTGCCTGACCTGACTACAGACTGTAAGTGCTACTACACTGCATTCGGAGTAATGTTGATTTAACAGGGTGTGTGTGGATATGGCTGTTCTACATGTCTTAATACTTGCCATGTCAGTTCTATTTTTATGAGGACCCCCCATCTGTAGGGTCATCTGCTGACTGGGCAATGTGTGGTGCCTTTGGTTTCATGTGTTACCCAGAGAGCATGTATCTGTGACTGCAGAAGGTAGTGTGAGGATTGGAGTCTGTAGATGGTGAAAGCCATGACAGTTACCAACTTCATATCCCTCATAGGACATATGTTGCGACAAACCCTGTTACAACAGTAAATGCATGATGTTATCACAGCAACATGTCAATATTGGCCTTGTGTATGTGCTTCCAGCCACAACTCTGTCAACCTTTGTACATATGTCATGCATTAAGAGGTGCATATGTGCTGTACACCGTGATTAGTGTCATCATATCTGATGACATGTCAGTAAGATATCAGACTGCTACACATGTTATGTACAGTAGGGGTTATATTTGATGACATAACCCGGACATTCTGTGGTTGTTTGTACAGTACTGATGTCTGTGTACTTATGGTGAATGTCGACAGTGTGTGTATTGTTAATATGTACCTTAGCCTGTGTACAGACTGTGGTAGATGTCATTGTCTACGTCCCGTCCTATCTGATGTTACATGCTGCTCCACTGTATATTACCATATAGGTTTACATGTTTGTAGGGCCATACACACACATGCTCCATACCACAGACAGGCATCAGGCCACATTGTGTAAAGGCCCAGTATATGTACGATTAGTGTATGAGTTGCACATACGAGGATGGTGTTGGACAGATAGTCCATATACTGCAATATTATGCTAGCTTACCATATGTGGCTGTGGCTGTGCTCATATTGGTTGTGGTTATGCACTTTCACACAGGTGTATCTTACCCTGTGCTGTGACATACCTGTAGACCCTGCTATATATGCAGGTACATGTGCATTCCCCCATAGGAGATGTAGGCCAGTGTTGAGCCAGTCTGCTTGTAGCCTGCACAATGCTTTATTACATGCCTAGCAGCTAAGTGTACTTACCCAGTAAGGTGTCATGTCCAGATACTTGCCAGATGTACTGCTGCCGGGCCTCCCTTAACAGTCATGTATGTCAGACAGAGCGGTGGGATGCTGTACAGATATATGTCACTATCTAGTGGGTAGTATGTGGCCATGGCACCTCTGTACCAGCAGTTATTATGTGTCAGGACAGACAGGGGTGTGTGAATGCATAACCTACGGGGGCAAATGTATACCAGTCATTATGTGTTATACCCATCTACATGGCTGTTAACATCCATATTGTCAGGCTTGGTCCACATGTTCTGCAATAATGGATTTTGTGTATACCTCTGGACTGTACAGAGTGTGTCAGAATGTCCACATCTATTGGCCAATATCTCTGCTGTAGTCCACAGGAGCATTATGTGCTTGCAGCGGTACTGTACTATGATGTCCTTAGGATGTCTGTCAGTAGCCAATGGCCCACATTTGAAAAGCAGATGTGACCTCCCACACACACACCATGTCTGTGAAGACAATCCCTATTACAGTAGCAATAGTCTACTAATATACCTGCTATACATACTTGGCATCCCCTTGCACTACAAAGTTGGGACTATAGGGGCTGAGGTAGGGCTACACCCCATGTCCAGGACATATGGTGAATATATATGTACATATGATTATCTAGATATCTATATAGATAATTACACATGTACATATCGACATATATAGATGGGTGTGCATATGTACATAGATATGCATATACACACCCAGATATATACATATACAGAGCATTATATGTCTACACATATACAGATAGTGATACATATTCCCATATACATATACCACGCTGCCATTCCTGCCAGCAGTCCACTGCTACTGTATCCCCGACACATACAGTGGGGCTGGGGCCATATATGTGTGGCCTTCACCTACACAATACATGTGTGCCCATATGCACTCCAGAGGCCAGTGTATGTAACAGTGGTATACGGCCCTGTATTATTGAGTCTGGGGGGGAATGCACCATACATAACCTAGGCTGTTGCAAAATGTGGAGGTATCAGCGATGAGCTGCCGTAAGGTATCTGGATGTACAGTACCATACATTTCACCTATCTTGACATTACTTACATAAAGTGGGTTACTGCAGGCCTACTGCCTCCTGCCATACAGACTGTTCGCTTTGCCAGTGTGCCTGTGATGGTGTCAGTTATGCCTTGTTATGTACCAGTTACATCCCATTTGGTCAACTGAACTCCTTACCACCTAGTGATTGTGTACAGAGTGTAGATAGAGGCTGCTGGACTATACACATGCATCACTTACTGTTGATTGTGTGGTATCCTGTGACCCAGTCTGTCTTCACTATTGTACGATTTGGAGGGCTTGGCTTGGACAGCAACAGTTGTGAACCTTTCTAGACTACTGTATTAGTATAACTGTTTCACAGTTGCATTACTCTTCTATGGATGTCAGTGTCTGAACAGCTATATGACATGGCATATAAAACTGTAATAGTACAAAAATAAAGGTTTAACATTTCTGCAAACCTGTGTGTGGTGTTTTATCCTATGAACTCACTGTGGGTATATGTTGCAGGCACCGAATGTCATTTGTATGGGAGGCTCATCCAGGGACCGGTTGTTAGGGTGTTACCTGTAGGTATAGTGGCTGCTCCATATTGCGTGCGCCTACTACATAAGTATCTTAACTGTACATATCTCTGCGTGTGTATGTGTAGTCACATGTATATCTATATATATGTATATATATATATATATATATATATATATATATATATATATATATATATGTATATCTGTATCTGCATATATGTGTCTGTGTATATGTATCCTGGGGATGTTGGTAGCTTCCACATTTTACATTTCCTATGGGAGCCAGATTGTACTGCATGATATGTTACCAATACCAGCCTGATATAATACAGGTGGGATGTAGTACTGTCAACATCTTGCGCCCATGTTGAGTCAGGACCTGGTTAGGGTATCTGCAACACTTGGTAGTATATTGCAGGGTGGATGTGTTTGGCTATGGGGGTGGGTATACCTATTCGTACAAGACATATATTGTTTGGGGCCTCGCAACCCCATTAACGATGCATGTGGACACGTGATTTAGTTAATCTCCCATTGATATCTACACATGTATGTCCATATATACCTATATGGATATATATATATATATATATATATATATATATATATATATATATATATACACATATATATATATATATATATATATCTGCTTACATATATATAACTATGTCCGTATATACCTACATAGATATATATCTGCTTACATATATGTAACTTGCTGTGTATATATAGACATATAGGTGTAGACCTATACATGTGTTGATGTAGGCATTCACATTAATATATGTTCATATATATATATATATATATACATATATATATATATATATATATATATATATATATATACATATATATATAAAACTACATATATAGATATGTTGTAGCTGTTTAGATATTAATATATTTACACACACACATACATCTACATGTTGGACTACATTCTCTGTACTGTTTAACGACTGGGCTGGATGATATGTTTTTGAAATCATCAGGGTTATGTATATCTGGCATGGCTTAGTGGTCAATCGCATTGTGTATGGTGTGCAGGGTCCTGGGATCGAGCCTTGCAGAGGCTGTTTATTTTGTTGCTGGGCAGAACACGGGCTATTGGATACAGAGTGATTGAGGCACCTTAAAGCAGTTGTAAGTGGTTTGCGCAGAGGTAAGCACTGCTAACTTCCAGTTACAGTTTCTTATACTCAGCTTCTAAATTGTTTAACCAGTGTAGGCATTGCTTACCTCTTCGCAAACAGGCTTAGACCTGCTTACTACTGCTTAAATGTGCTTACTCCCGCTTACCCTCGCGTTAATTTCTTTAAAAGAAAAGAAAAAAGGGTCAGTAAGAAAGTGGTGAAAAAGAGGCACAAAGAGGGAAAGACAGTATGGAAAATAGCTAGGGATGTGCAGGAAGGGTGTAGGGAAGGTCCATAGCTGCCCATTTCTTCTACAGCAACAGCTGAGCATATACACTGAATTTGGAGGTAGATTTGGACACTCAAACCCCTGGGAGAGGGGTGAGAACAATATTAAGTTGTGCTGCGAATTAGACCAGATTACATGTGTCCAGTGGACACGTGTGCGAAATGGACAGCTATGTATGCGCAAGATTTTTTTGTGGGAACAGATTGTGTTTTTTTTCTTTTTTTTCATGTGAGAGTGGGATGTTGGGGAGGGGTAGTAGGTATATTTGGGGAGGTAGGTTGGGTAGGTTAACAGTCAAGACACACAAGATGCATACAGGGAGGTATATGACACATGTATGGGGGTAAACACCTTGATGGGAGGCATGTTGGGATATCAGAAGCCCACAAGCTCCCTAGTGGTAACAGTGGGACTGAGTTCCCCACCCATGGGCAGTCACCACTGCACCTTCACAGCCCCAAAGGTGGCTGTGCTGGAGGCTGAGCCACAGAGCCAGGCTGACTCTCTAATTGTGACACGTGGTCCTAGAACTGGCATAGAAGTTCACCAAACTGCTCATTGATAGCTATACGCACCACGACCCTAACCTGGCAACCGGTGACAGGTGCCTGTCTGAGTCCATTCCCAGGGGGAGGGCGAGCCCCATCCCCCAAGGCGGTTCCACCCAAAGGCGGTGCAGGACCGATGACAGGGAGATCCGGGGTTGGGCTCCAGACATGCTGGTGCCCGGTGCCACGGCCAGCTGAGGTGTGACAGGTTGGTCCACTGGGACCGGCCTTCCCAAGTGTGCTATAGTGTTTAGATTTCATCATATATGGGTTAGTAATAGTCAACACATTCCAGGGTTAGGTATAACAGCATGCATAGATATTCCCATTAACCCAGACACCAGATACAGAACAGTTGCATAGCAAACAAAACACATGCATATATGAGACCACAGTGGTAATAAAAACAGCATGCAGGTATGTTGATGGCACCATGCCAACAATGTTGGAATAATTCAATATGACACATGTATGGGAACCATTAAAATATTTATCAAACAATTGGGCATTATCAGAGTCATTACATACCATTTGGGGTGGGTATGTTGATTATTGTTTGAGATTAAGTTGAGGGGGGAGATTTCAATTAACAAGTAGCATATTCCTGCAGTCCACATTACTTTCCTAGTCAGTGCTGTTATCTGTACCTTACAAGTCTTACTACACTACCCTATAGCCTTATTTTGGACAGTGATATGGCTGTCGTCATCATTACACATGAACCGGTTTTACCTGCAGTATACATCTCTTACCTGGTATACCTGTGATGGGAATGTTTGTTAACAATGACTAACTGTTTATACACATACGCCCAGATTCCAGGTTGATGTTTTGCACTATGCTATCCAACTCTTTCTGCACAGACTCTGGCCATGTGTTCACCACATGCTGGTGTGCCTGGACAAATCTAGAATATTGCCCTCTTCCACCTTTAGTGACTGACACACACATGTACATGCTTTCCTACACAGTGATATTATGTAGCACAGTGTGGGTGACAGTGACCAGTGATACTTTATTATTCAGAGAAACTGCAACACTCAAAATCCTCTACAATACCAGGGTGGACAGTACTAGTACAGGTTATGTTGGTCTGTATTTCTCAGCACAGTATTTGTATCCAAAGTACCTGTGGGAGCAATGTTTGTTAGCATTACCTGACTGTTGCCACACAATGTTCCAGATTACACATTAGTATTATGCACATACATCTCACTCTGTTACTGTACGCACTCTGGTCACAGCTTGACAACATGGGAGTGTAGATAGGACATACTTGAGATATTAATATCCTAACAGTTTTGGGGGTTGCTACAGTGACAGGTGTGTTCTCATGATGGTTGACAATCAATTGTATTCCCTGTTTGCTGGCTACACATCTGGGATCATCCCACAGTCTTACCCGGGGGACAGGGGGACAGGCAGCAGATATGGGCACATATACTGGACATTCTATTGGCCTCATGTGTACAGCTGTGGGGTATGACTCTGTATGCACTCTAATTCCACTCTCAGGATTCAGATCATGGCTGTGTCTGCTACAACTTAAACACTGTCCATCACAGTTGTGTCTGCTATATTTATATTGCTGTTTATCTCCAGTCTGCTTTCTGTCTTATTAATCCCTTGTGCTTATGCATTCTGAACTTGTATTACAACACTCTTGTACAGATTTCCTAAACAGTTATATGTTTTAGGACAGTGTGGGTGACAGTGATGTATAATACCTCATTATTCAGAGCAACTGCATATCACTCTTGTATTTCTGGCCACAGTGTTGGTATCTGACATACCTGTGGGAGGAATGTTTATTAGCACTACCTGAATGTTCCCACACACAGTACCAGGTTCCACATTACTATTATGCACATACATCTCAGTCCGTTACTGTACACACTATAACCACAGCTTAACAATTTGGGTTGTAAATGGGACATACATGGCTTCTTAGTCACATAAGGTATTGGAGAGTTGCTAGTGTCCAGGTTTGTTGTCATAGATGTGTGTCAATCAGTTATATTTCCTATTTGCTGCCTATATGTTTGGGATCATCCCACTGATTTCCCAGGGGGACAGGTTGATAGACAATAGATATGGGCCACTTTAATAGACATTCTGGACATATCTGTACAGTTGAGGGGTATGATTCTGTATGCAGACTACTACTACTGACAGGATTCAACCCGTGGCTGTGTGTGCTGAAAAAACAACAGTTTGCATCACAGTTGCATGTGCTATTTGGTTTTTGTTGTCTGCATTTTCCCTGTTTACTGTCTATGTGTCTCTCAGTTGTACTATATGGCCTCTGGGGATTACACCTGTCATATACAGGCATTCCTACACATTCAATTTATGGTTCATGGTGTGGGTGACAGTGCTTAATACAACAGTACTAGTACATGATTGCAAATCTACATTACCATATGATACCAGAATATACACACGCAGTCTAGCAGTTAGATCTGTTTTGTCAGGATATTACACTTTTATTGACATACAAACAATATGAGACTCTTCCTGCCATATTCTGTAGTGTATGCAGTACTTGCCTTGAGCAATACAGGTTTTATACTAACAATTAATTTACTACTACTTTTATTATTATTTCCTCTGACAGTAAAAGCATGAGTATTACTGACCTGCCTCGGGTCGCAATCTCACCAGGCGGCTGATGTGAGCCTCCTGGTTTGTGGCCCACTCCATTGCAGCTGTGGGAGACATAAAAGGAATATTGAGCCATACCTATCCATGATATACCTGAGCTGGCAATTATTACACACATACTTGGGTGATACTTACACATGTCTGGAGCATCCATTGATGCTCTAGCCTCTTGGAACTACTCCTCCAAGAGGTCCCCCTTCCACCACTTTAGGTCGGCATGGTGGTGCCTGACCTGCTCACCAGTTCAGGGTATGCAGTGGCACTGGTGAGGTCGCGGGTGAGACAGAACCAGGCCTCCACCTTATATTGGGAGCCCTGATACTGGCCCTGCAGCAGTCTCTGTGTGTGGTCTTTAACTAGGAGTCCTGCCATGACCCTGGACTCCTGGATGCACCAGCGCTGCGTCCGGAAGCATACTCCTTCTCCCCTTACTGCCATAGTGCCTGCAAAGGGAAGCTACAGCCAGTTATGAAATGTATTCTCACCTCTTGGGTTTAAGTAGGGCTGATTTCCTGCACTTTTCTGTGATTGGCCAGTTTTGAAAAGACTAAGCTATGGGCAAACTTGCTTACCTAAGGTTGGCATTGTTTAAAGGGGTATACCACTGGGCACAATGAGTTAGCTGGTCTACACATTGCTCACACCTCCTAAGCTGGCCTATGCAATGCTTAGCATTGCTTACATTAGACTTTCATTATAATGCCTTTTTGGCATTGTGTTATTATTCATTACACCTTATATGTATACCTGGTATCCCTGATTGATGTGTACGTACACACTGTGGGGTTCTTGTGTTTTACTGGGAACTTCAACACTCTATTACAATTACACCTCACTTCTGGGCTTACTGCTGTACTCTAGTCCACATATTTAAGTTATGTAGTGGGTTATGGTACATATGATTGTATACTGATGCCTTTCACAGGTTTAGTTTGGTTATACTATGGTGAGGACTTGTTTGCTACTACCTCATTTTTCTGTACTTCTGTGATGGCTTGGTGGATAACTACTGGGGCTATGGTGTATAGGGTCCTGGGATCAGGACCTGCATGGCTGTTTATTTTGTTGATGGGCAGAACAAGGGCCATTGGATACAGAGTAAGTAAGGCACTTTTGAGCAGTTGTAAGTGAGTGCAGAGCAGACCTTTCAGAATATACACGCCCTTGCAATGAAGAACAGCAGAAAGCCCAAAAGAATGAGCAAGACCATTCATAGGTGTCCGCATACCCCCAGCAACATCCCCCACGTGTACAACAGCAATAGTAAACTCAAAAAATATAAAGATACCTTTTTTTTTTTTAATGAAACTGATTAAATCTAACCGTAGGTGCACTGGTTTGCATATCGGTTAGCTACGGTTAATGCAGCTTAAATGGCTGAAGAGGATAAAAAAGATGATATATGCAAATGGAGCAGTATAGTAATAGTGTAGTGGGCATTGCATTCACTTTACAAGCAGGCATTCCTGGTTTGAGTCCCACTGCAACATTTTCCATGTCAAATCATGTTATGACCAATATTTTAGTTGCATAACCTACTAAATAACACATATTTGTGAACTGGAGTATTGCATTAAATGCAGATATGAGGTGTCAGTGTCATAATGTTGCAAAGTCCACAGATAATCACAAGTGCCCCATACAGTATATGTACACAGGAATCATGGATACAAATGGAAGGTAAAATGTGTAATGAATGATAACACCATACAGCTTTCAAATCCCCCACCTGCCTAAGAACCATTAGACATTATTGTCTAAATCAGTGCAGTGGTAAGTGGGAGTAAGCACTAGTAAGCAAGTGTAAGCACTATTAAGCAGTAGTAAGTGGGAGTAAGCATATGTAAGCACTAGTAAGCAGGTTTAATCCCATTTGCATGGGGGTAAACAATGCGCACGCAGGTTAAGCAATATGGAAGCTGACTCTCTGTAAGCATATTTAACTGGAGGTTAGCATAGTTTACCCTCCTGCGAACCTGCTTATAAGTGCTTAAAAATTCCTTAATCACTCTGTATCCAACAGCCTCTGTTCTGCCCAGCAACAAAATGAACAGCGTTGCAAGTCTTGAGTCCAGGACCCTATACACTATAGTCAAAGTAGGTAACCACCAAACCGTCACAGCAGTATACAAAACGCTCACTATAGTAAAATCAAACTGAACATGTGAAAGGAATCAGTATGCTCATATGTTCTATAACCTACTACATAACATAAATATATGAACTGGAGTACTGAAGTAAGCCCAGATGTGAGGTGTAATTGTGATAGAGCGTTGAAGTCCACTATTAAACACAAGGACCCCATATAGTGTAAGTACAGATGAATCATGGATACCATACATATATATATATATATATATATATATATATATATATATATATATATATATAAGATGTAATGAATAATAAATCAATGCCAAAAAGCAAATATAATGCAAAGTCAGTTTTAAGCAATGCCAAGCATTGCACAGGCCAGCTTAGGAGGTGTAAGCAATGTGTAGGCCAGCTAACTCAATGTGCCCAGTGGTATACCCCTTTAAACAATGCCAACCTTAGGTAAGCAGGTTTGCCCATAACTTAGCCTTTTCAAAACCAGCCAATCATGGCAAAGTGCAGGAATGTGGCCCTACATAAACCCAACAGGCAGGAATACATCTCATAACTGGTTGTAGCTTCCCCTTGCAGGCACCATGGCAGAAAGGGGAGAGGGAGTGCACTTCCGGGCACAGCTCTGGGGCATCCAGGAGTCCAGAATCATGCCAGGACTCCTTCTTAAAGACATGAGCAGAGACTGCTGCATGGCCAGTACCGGGGTTCCCAATATAAGGCAGAAGCCTGGGACTGTCTCACCCGTGATCACACCAGTGCCACCGACATACCCTGAACTGGTGAGCAGGTCAGGCATCACTATGCTGACCTGAAGCAGTGAAAGGGGGGTCTTTTGGATCAGCAGATCCAAGAGGCAGGGGTTGTCCCAGCTGTGTGTAAGTATCACTCCACTACCTGTTTAACAATCACCAGCTCATGTATATTATGGATAGGTATTGCTAAATATTCCTCTTATGTCATTTCACAGTGGCAAGTGAGCAGGCCATGAACCAGGAGGCCCATGGATGTTGCCTGGAGAGGTTGAGATGTAAGGCAGGTCAGTAATACCCTTGCATGTACTGTCATAAGAAATAAATCTAAAAGTATTAGTAAATTAAGTGCCAGTATAAAACCTGTATTGTTTAAGGCAAGTACTGCATACACTGGAGAATATGGCAGGAAGAGTCTCATATAGTTTGTATGTAAATAAAAGCATAATAGCCTGACAATAAAGGTCTAACTGCTGGACTGCATGTGTACACTCTGGTATCATATGGTAATGTAGATTTGCAATCACTTAATAGTACTGTTGTATTAAGCACTTTTACCCACACTGTGCAACATAAATAGAATGCGTGGGAATGTCTGTATATGACTGGTGTAATCCCCAGAGGTCACTTAGTACAACTGAGAGACACACAGACAGAAAACAGTGAAAAGACAGACAACACAATCTGAATAGCACATGCAACTGAGATGTGAACTGTTGTATTTTTAGCACACACAGCCATGGTTTGAATCCTGGGAGTGGTAGCAGTCTGCATACAGAATCATACCTCACAACTGTACAGATATGTTCAGAATGTCCAGTAAATTGGCCCATATCTGCTGCCTGTGTCACCCTGACCCCCTGGGAAAGCAGTGGGATGATCCCAGGTGTATAAGCAGAAAACAGGAAATACAACTGATTGACACACATCTGTAAGAACAAACCTGTCACACTAGCAACTCCCCAAAATGTTATGAGAGTAATAAGCCAAGTATGTCCCATCTACACCCCCATGTTGTCAAGCTGTGACCAGAGTGTATACAGTAAAAGAGTGAGATGTATGTACATAATAGTAATGTGGAATCTGGTACTTTATGTGGCAACATTCAGGTAGTGCTAACAAACATTGCTCCCACAGGTCTGTCAGATACAAACACTGTGCCCAGAAATAAAAGAATGATACCCTGTATTGGTACTGTTTACTTTGGTATTGTATGGCATTGTGACTGATGCAGTTGCTCTGAATAATAAGGTATTATTCATCACTGTCACCCACACTGTGCTACATACTATAACTGTCTAGGAAATTCTGTATAAGAGTGTTGTAATGCAAGGTCAGAATGTAAAACCATAGGATAATTATAAGACAGAAATCAGATAGGAGATATACAGCAATATCTATATAGCACACACAATTGTGATAGACAGTGTTTTAGTTTTAGCAGACACAGCCATGGTTTGAATCCTGGGAGTGGAAGTAGGCTGCATACAGAATCATACATTACAACTGTACAGATAAGTCCAGAATGTCCAGTATATCGGCCCATATCTGCTGCCTGTCACCCTGTCCCCCTGGAAAATCAGTGAGAGGATCCCAGATGTTTAGGCAGCAAACAGGAAATACAACTGATTGTCACACACCTATGAGAACAAACCTGTCACTCTAGCAATTCCCAAAATTCTTATGAGAGTAATAAACCACTTATGTCCCATTTACACCCTCATGTTGTCAAGCTGTGACCAGAGTGTGCACAGTAACAGAGTGAGGTGTATGTGCATAATACTAATGTGAAATATGGTACATTGTGTGGCAACAGTCAGGTAGTGCTAACAAACATTGCTCCCACAGGTCCGTCAGATACGAACACTGTGCCGAGAAATAAAAGCTTGATACCCTGTACTGGCACTGTTTACTCTGGTATTGTATGGAATTGTGAGTGTTGCAGTTGCTGTGAATAATACGGTATCACTGATCACTGTCACCCACACTGTGCTATATAATATACCTGTGTAGGAAATCCTGCATAAGAGTGTTGTAAGTCAGTAAAGGCTGAAGAGGGCAATAGTCTACATATGTCCTCGTTCACCTGCATGTGGTCAAGACATGGCCAGAGTCTGTGCAAAAAGGGATGGACAAGTATGTGCATAACATCAACCTGGAGTCTGGGAGTATGTGTAGAAAGAGTATTAACAAATAATTCCCCCACAGGTATACCAGGTAAGAGGTGTATGCTGTAGATAAAACCAGTTGATGTATATAGATGTCGACAGCCATATCACTGTCCAAACTAAGGCAATATGGTAGTATAGTAATACTTGTAAGGTACAGATAACAGCACTGACTAGGAAAGTAATGCAAACTACAAGAATATACTAGTTGTTAATTGACATCTTTCTCCCCCCCCCCACCATATCTCCAACAATACAATACAATAAATACCCACCTCAACTGGTATGTGATGACTCCACTGTTATGTTGGGACATATGTCCTATTGGTTGATAATTATTTAAATCTTGTTTCTATTCATGTGCTATGCTGAAATACTCCAACATTGCTGGCATGGTGCCATCAATGAACCTGCATGCTGGTGTTATTACCACGGTGGTCCCATATATGCGTGTGTTCTGTTTGCTATGCAACTGTTCCATATCTGGTGTCTGGGTTAATGGCAATATCTATGCATGCTGTTATACCTAATCCTGGAATGTGTTGACTATTACTAACCCACATATGTTGAAACACCATTAACATCATAGCACATATGTGAATGTGGGTCTCAGCGGATCCACCTTTCCCCCCTCAGCTGGCCGTGGCATCAGGCACCAGCATGTCTGGGGCCCAACCCGGGACCTCCTCATCTGTTGGTCCTGAACCACCTTTGGGTGGAACCGCCTCAGGGAATGGGGCTCACCCCCCCCCCAGAAGCGGGCATGGAGAGGAACTTGTCACCCATCACCAAGTCCAGGTCATGTTGCGTAGAGAGTTTGATCAGCAGTTTAGAGATTTCTATGCCAGCTCAAGGGCTGCGTGTCATGACTAGAGGGTCAGCCTGGCTCTCTGACTCAGCCTCCAGCACAGCCACCTTCTGGGCTGTGAAGGTGCATTGGTGACTGCCCATGGATGGAGATCTCAGTCACAATGTTTCTACTAGGGGGCTCATGGGCTTCTAATTTCCCAACACCCTCCCCATCAAGGTGTTTATCCCCCACATGTGTCATATACTACCCCTGTATGTATCTTGTTTGTCTTGTCTGTTAACCTACCCAACCTACCTCCCCAAATATACCTACTATCCCTCCCCAACATCCCACTCTCACCTGAAAAAAAAAGGGCAATCTGTTCGCAAAAAAAAATATCGTCCTATACATAGCTGTCCATTTCACACATGTGTCCACTGGACACATGGAATCTGGTCTAATTGGCATCACAACATATTATTGTTGTTCTCACCCCTCTCTCAGGGGGTTGAGTGTCCAAATCTACCTCCATATTCAGTGTATAGGCACAGCTGTAACTGTAGAAGAAATGGGCAGCTATGGACCCTCCCTACACCCTCCTACACATCCCTAGCTATTTTCCCCACTGTCTTTCCCTCTTTGTGCCCCTTTTTCACCACTTTCCTATCAACCCTTTTTTCTTTACTTTTAAAGAAAGTAGTGCGGGGCTAAGCAAGAGTAAGCACTTTTAAGCAGCTGTAAGAAGGTTTAAGCTTGTTTGCATGGGGTAAGTAATGCCTATACAGGTTGAGCAATTTAGCAGCTAACTGAGTATAAGAAACTGGAACCAGACGTTAGCAGTGCTTACCTCCGTGCAAACCCATGCAAACCCATGCAAACTTGCTTACAACTACTTAAAAGTGCCTTAATCACTCTGCATTCAATGGACCTTGCTCTGCCCAGCAACAAAATAAACAACCTTTGCAATGCTCAAACCCAGGACCCTGCACACCACAGCCAAATTGATTTACCACTAAGCCATGTTAGATACACATAACCCTGCTGTTTTTACAAACATATTATCCAGCCCAGTCATTCAACAGTACAGGAAATGTATTTCAACATGTTGATGCATATGTGTGTGTATATATATATATTAATATCTAAATAGATATAACATATATACATATATATATATATATATATATATATATATATATATATATATATATACACACACACACATATATATATATCAAAACATATATACATACATATGCATATGTCTATAGATATATATGTTTACATCTATATGTGTATATATATATATATATATATATATATATATATATATATATATATATATATATATATATATATATATATATACAGCAATCTATATATGTAAGCATAAATATATATCTATATAGGTATATACAGACATACATCTGTAGATAAAAATGGGAACATAACAAAAACATATATGTCCACATGCACCGTTAATGGGGTTGAGAGGGCCCAAACAACATACGTCTTTTATGTATAGATACCCCCCCCCCCCACAGCCAAACACGTCTGTCTTGCAAAACACTACCAACTGTTGCAGATCCCATAACCAGGACCTGACACAACATGGGCACAAGATGTTAACAGTACTCCATCCCATCTTTTTGATGTTAGGCTGGTATCAGTAAAATATGCAGTACAGATTGGCTACCATAGGGAATGTTCAATATGGAAGCAATCAACATTGCTAGGATACATATACACAGACACATATATGCAGATACAGATATACATATTGATAGATATATATGTAACTACACATACACACACAGAGATATGTATAGGAAGATACATATGTAGAAGGTGCACACAATACAGAACAGCCACTATGCCTACAGTTGTCACCTTACCAACTGGACACTGTATGAGCCACCCATACAAATGACAATTGTTGCCTGCAACATATACCCACAGAGAGGTCAAAGGATATAACACCACACACAGGTATGCATACATGGGAAATCTTTATTTGTGTACTATTACAGTTGTATATGCCATGTCATATAGCTGTTTAGACACTGACATACATATAAACAGAGTAATGCAACTTTGAAACAGTTATATTAATACAGTAGTCTGGAAAGGTTTACATATGTTGCTGTCCAGGCCGATGCCTTCAATTAGTACAATAGTAAAGACAGACTGGGTCACAGGATACCAATAAATCAACAGTAAGTAATGCAGATGTATAGTCCAGCAGCCTCTATCTACACTCTGTTCACAATCCCTAGGGGGTAAAGACCTCACTTCACACAATGGGATGTATCTGTTACATAACAAGGCATAACTGACACCATCACAATCACACTGACAAACAGAACAGTCTGTATGGCAGGAGTCAGTAGGTCTGCATTTACCCAAGGTGAATTGTATGGTAATGTACATCCAGATACCTTAAGGCAGCTTACCCCTGATACCCCCACATGTTATTTCAGCCTAGGTTAGTTGTGGTGCATCATCTCCCATAGACTGACATAGAGGGCCATATACCACTGTTACATACACTGGCCTCTGGAGTGCATAAGGACACACATGTATTGTGTAGGTTAAGCCCACATATATATGGACCCAACCCCAAAGTATTTGTGGGGGACACAACAAAAGTGGACTGATGGCAGGAATGGCAGCATGACATACTCACAGTACACTACACAACAACCCCTGACAGCATGTCATATGTAAAAAGCC
The DNA here is from genome assembly GCF_019279795.1 of Protopterus annectens. Taxonomy (NCBI): domain Eukaryota; kingdom Metazoa; phylum Chordata; order Ceratodontiformes; family Protopteridae; genus Protopterus; species Protopterus annectens. The sequence goes on from NC_056727.1 coordinate 434,138,795, forward strand.
TGGTATGTAGGTGGAGGACAGAGGCTGGAACACAGCCCCATATGTGTAAAATTGTTGTCATACACCAAGCAAGTCACTGGTGTTACAGGATAGTCTGCAACATACCCTTAGTCAGGAATATGAAGTTAGAAACAGAAATGGATGTAGCCATGTACTGATAGCACTCAACACACACACTGCCAGTGATATATCTGACACAAGACCTGTGTGGTGGACAGACAAAACATAACAGGTACACCTCTGGCCACACAGTGGATAGGCTCTCAGTTGAGTGCTATGCAGACAGACTTCATTCCAAGTTAAAGTAGTATGTACACACATACCCTATAACACCGGTGCTATACAATGCATACAACAACACTGCTCTCACTCTGTCTGCATTTCTGGAACCTCCTACAAATATGTAGCTGGCCTGAGTGTGCTGGTTCCCCTGTATGAGGTATTGCTACCTGATGTCTGTAACACTGATTCCCACACACAGGAAGGATGTCCATCATACAGGAAAGGTAAAGGGACCATGCCCACATGATGTAGGGATTTATAGTAGTTGGTTGCCATGACTGTGGTTACTGGAAGTACTACACAGCATGCTGCATGTAGGAAGCAAGTGGAGAACACTGATTGGTGCAGAGGCCATCAGCTGATTATGTGCAGCACTTACAAAATTCATGCTGCAATCTATGCAAAGCAGCTCATTCCATTTACTGGAGGGAGACTGAGAGTGAGAGACATTGTGTGCATGTAAGGCACAAAAAAATCAAGCAAACCATCCAAAAGAGGTTTCATTCCCATAACAGGTATGTGAAGTATATATGTATGTAACTGACCATAGTACTTGGTCCATAATATTTGGCTAGATGATGTGGAATGATTTATATGTGCCTTCAGATGTTGTTGCAATGATGTTCAGCTGAACAACTACTAAGGACAATAGAGTCTGTCCCTGTGGGTAGTGGGCCATACCCGTCAAACGTGCAGAGCAGCACTGATTGATAAGATGTAAGCAGGCATATTGTGTGTTGTGTAATGGGAAGTATGTATATTACATGGCCAATAGCTGGTGGTAGACATAATGCTGCAATGATGGACATGTGGGTTCCACAGCCCACCTCGTGCAGGATACTCAAGTTAACCTATATTGTAGCATGCAGGAATGCCATAGGTGTGTAATAGGGTTACCTGCAATCTGGCCCTACATATAACCCCCTAATGTCAGGCTGTGTCCATATGTGGCACCTGTCTGTGTTGTAGCAAGGCAGAACACTGCAGCTGTGCAGGAAGGTGTTGTGAGATTGTGGACCTGGTGTCTGAATGTACCCCACATATACGTATGCTTATGTGTACATATACACACACACACACACACACACACACACACACACACACACACACACACACACACACACACATATATATATATATATATATATATATGTATGTGTGTGTGTGTGTATATATATATATATATATATATATATATATATATATATATATATATATATTTATAGATGTATGTCCACAAATATACAGATACCCATGTGTAGACATATATATGAACCCATATATACATCATATATATCTACACATATATAGACATATACCTATATGCACATGTCTACATATATATATACAAACACACATGCAAACATATATGTATGTAAATACATGCCCCCTATGTTACTACCACAGTGCTGCATGCTATGTGTGAGGAAACAGCATACATAGCAATGCACACAGATATCTACAGCTGTCAGTGTGTGCAACATGGATGGATATGTCACATGTGAACCCCTTGTTGGGACCACATTACCCTTGTCTGTGAAGTATGGAATGGAAATATGGGGAATTATGGCAGGTATAGTTGTGGAGGTGGTCAGGGTTGGTAGATATAGAGGACAACCTACAGGGATGGTATGTGACACAAGTGGTTGGTAAACACCCTGGATGGTGTGTGTGGTCTATGATGTAGATGCCCCATGGGCCCCAATATGGACACAATGGGAACAAGCCTCCCAACCACTGCTATTCACAACAGCAGTTCACGTCCCAAAGGTGCCTGGCCTGAAAGCTGAGCAGGAGGAGCATGTGGTCCCTATGAATGTCTAATGGGTGCCTCAAGGTGATGTAGCAAATCTGACATGTGTCTGCAAAGCCCATTATGGAACAGACCCTGGACCTGACCTCAAGGGAGAGGAACATGTCTGCGTGTGTCCCCAGAGGGGGGGACAACATCCCCTGAGTTTGTTCCACCTGACGGTATTGCTAGACCAGTACATGAGGAGGCCCCAGGGTGGGTCACACATGTTATATGGCTTGGTAACATGGGCAGATGAGTTTGGAGATGTGGTTCTGCTGGCCAATAGTACATATAGGTTCATATGTTTATAGGTTGGTACTAGGCTATCTGCCCGAAGACATTTATAAGCCTAGCCAGAATGTGTTGGCTTTCACTGCCCTCTTAGATTAGTTCCCTGTGCCTCTGTCCAGCAGAAGCACTGAAGTGATCCCCAAGGTAAACTTTCTGTTTTCCATCCACTCATCAAGGTTTCTTTTGAAGAGTGTTAGTGAGGAGCTCTGCCTAATGTAGATTGGGATCTTGTTCCAAAGCATGAGAAGTCTCTGGGACAGTAATCTATCCCTCCAGCAAGTCCCATTTATTGCTGTGGTGAGGTTTAGATCCCTAGAGCATGTGGCCCGGGGGAATAAGGTTTTCTTTAGGTGGAGCATGTCCATCAATTCTGGGTTGGACATGGCCTTGTATGTCAGGCAGAGATCACCTCTTAGTAGGCCGTACAACTGGAGTTTCTTCAGTCAAGCTGCATAGGGCATCTGGTGAGATACCTCTGTGGTATTTCCAGCTGTTGCAGGTGTCTTGTAAGGTACATCCCAAATGGTGTGTTGTACTCTATGATGGGTCTGATAAGTGATGAGTAGAAGGGCACAATGACCTCTTTTGATCTGGATGCGAACCCTTTTGTGATTAAGTGGGCCACGTAGAAGGATTTTCTAACCACTTTGGCAATGTGATTATCAAAGGAGAGATTACCATCTACTTGGGTCCCCAGATCCCTTATTACGTCTTCTGTATTTAGGGGACTACCACCTATGTGGTAGTTTGTGAGTACTTTGTTTTTTCCAAACGGGATGACTATGCACTTTTTGGCATTTAGCTTGAGGCCATGATTTTGACACTAGGTATCTGTCTCAGTGAGACCCTTTTGGAGGATGTCTGTGTCAGCTGGAGAGTCAATTATAGCCCCTAGTTTGCAGTCATCTGTGAACTTGGTCAGCCAGAATCCTCCTGTGCTTGCCTGTACCTCTGAGAAGTATATGCTGAACAGGAGGGTTCCTAGGATTGAGCCCTGGGGAATGCAACTTGTAACCGGTTTAGAGTTGGACCTAGCTCCCGCAACTCTCACCATGTGGGTTCTGTCCATGTGCCAGTTGGCAAGCCATCATGTGACGTAGGGGTTTATGTTCAGGCTGGTGAGATTGTCTATAATACCAGAATGGGGAATGGTGTTGAAGGCCTTAGCGAGGTTTAGGTAGGCTGTGTGTACCACCTTTCCCTCATTTATAGCCTTGGTAACTGTCTCAAAGAAGTCCACCAGGTTTAGGAGGCATGATCTGCCCTTAACAAAGCCAAACTGGGTAGGGTCCAGTGTTTGGAGGTTCCCAATGTCTCTGTTAATGAGTTCCATGATGATGGGCTCCATAGCCTTGAAGCCCAAGCTAGTCAGGCTTATAGGGCAATAGTTCCTGGGGTCTTTATAGGGCGATAGTTCCCAGGGTTAACAGTGACATGTTATTGTGTCACTGTTATAGAACATATGTTGGTATTAATAGTCTACACAATCCCGGAACATGTCCAACAGCATGCATAGATAACCCCAATAACACAGAATGTCAGATGTGCAGCAAACACATAGCAAGCATACCACAGGCATATATGGAACCATTGTGGCCCTGACAATGGCATGCAGGTGAATAGTCTGTAACAGGCCAGCAACGATAGTGTCCACACAGGGAACATGGTTACAAACACATTGCACAAAGTATGGTACAGTACAATATCTGCCCCACTGGTAGGTATGCTGTAGCCATGCCTATTGAGTTGTGTGTACAATTTGTTGTCGCTGATATGGTGGGTAGGGTGACAGTGATGTGTATTAAGAACTGTGGTAACCTTGCTGCGTGACTTGCTCACACCTGTGTCCATCTTTATGTCTTTCAGGCACTATGTCCCATGGAAGGCTGCAAGCATACACAGCAGCTGAAAATGAAATTCTGCTGAATGACCTCATACATCACTACACAACCTTGTTTAGCTGGGCCACCCGTAATCAGGAGGAGTGGACCACCCTGTGGAATGACCTAGTACACAGGGTCAATGATGTTGGACTGCACAACCGCAGTTATGATCAGGTCCGGCATCATTTTTATGACCTGCTTCGCAATGCCTATCAGCATGCTACTACAGGCCAGGGGGATCACCTTGCACGGGGGGGGCATGCCATCCATCCCCCCGACATGTGTGGAGGAGCTCCTAGCTAACCTCATGGCACCTGCCCATCTGCACAGCCACCAACCGCCGGACACCTTTGTGGAGGTGGGTGCCACCCACACACTGGCTGAGGAGCGTGCAGGTAATGCCACAGGGCACATCAGTAGACCACTGTTGCGTATACATCCACATCGGTACAGGTAGATCATGCATATCTGACATGTCATAGATATATTTTGTTGCTGCATAGTAAAGATAAACAGATGTGCATATGTGGTAGTATTGTGGACATGTTCTGTTGATGTATTGTAATGCTGCACCCACCCTGTAGCAATGCCACATGTGTGGCCACTGACTTTGCATCTCTCACCCTCTTATATAGGTCCCTCCGGGATACCCCCAAGGCAGCAGTCTGTAGCTGGTGAGTATGGTTTATGTAGATGCTTGCCAATATACCGGGCATGTAATGGCAATGGTATATTCCATGCACACATCTAACATACCTACCCAGAATGCATGCTGTACATGTTCACGTATTGTTGCTGTTAAATGCATGGCATCACGGGGTGACCGTGATGGGGTATTTGAAGGGTATGTCAGACACCTGCATGATAACTAGCATCCTGTCATTTTGGAATGTGTCCACAGGGAGTAACATAATGGTGGGAGACATGGCCTACAGTAGGGACATGTTTGGAGCAACAACCATATACAGTGCAACACCAGTATATATACCTGAAGGACAATGGCAACTGCTGCAGAGTTACTCTATGGCATAAGGCATTACTGTGGTCCACATTATCAGCTGGGACTAGGCTGTAGCATGTGGTGTTCAGTGTATGGGACACTGCAAAGTGACACACATGTGTAGGCCTTACTTGTCATGCATCTGCAAAAAGGCTGGAGAAAGGGGGTGTCAGCATGACACACCAGTGCACTGAAGCAGGGATCCTAAGGATGCTAAGAATTGCTGTATCTGCACATAGTCAGGTTCAGGAACTGTGGCAGTTGTAACCCTACCCCCACAGCAATAATGATGGCAGTGTGTGAACACCAAGGGATGTGCACATGAGTAGATCTTGCAATCATGCAGATTAGGGGGACCTGTGTAGGGCAGACTGAACAAACACTGGCAAAAGCAGATGACCCACGCTACTATACCCCTGCCAGGAGTAGTGACTGCTGTAGTACACATAACAAGAGGTGTGACAAATCATCATGATAAGGGTGTGTACACATATGCCCACACGGAGTATATATATTGTGGTCAGCATCCACACACCTAACACATTCTGTAGACACTGCATGTGAAAGTACAGAACATATGTCACATATCGGGCTCATGTACTGTTAAGATATGTGGTGATGTAGTCCCACGGCAGATCAAGGATAGGTGCATCATATCAATAAGGGTGTGTACATCCCCCATAGCCATGGTATGCTCTGATGGTTGTCAGTGTAACAGTACTGGATTGGTCATACATGGTCCACTGATGTTGAGAGCTGTAAATCAGATACCAGGCATTCACAAAGGACATCTGTCCACATATCATCCCAGGTATGTGTTGCTGAAAAACATAGGGGCTGTGAGCATTAAAGCTGACATAACTGACACAGTAGTACACATTCAGCAATTGGTTGTACACCTGTGAGGTGTGGTGCACAGTACATGGCAGAGTGCAGAACAGGTGCACAGCAATACTGTGCACATGGGTACAGTGGTATCCAGGGGAAGGGGCATCACCTAGTGACACAGCACATGCATAACACACATGTATACTGTTGCTAGCATGGATTGACTATAGCTGCACTGCATGCTGTTGTGTACCATATGTTATGCACGTTGACAGATGGGTAATAGGAGGACTGTGTGTACTATCATTGTACAACCTCACCGGTATGTGTGTGTATGCATCCTGCTGGGTAGTTAGCTTGTCTGTAGGGTCACTCTGGTGAAGTAGAAGGAGGTTGATGCATGTAGGATGCATGTGTGCATGTGTGTGTGTGTGGGTGGCCATGTATGCACATGTGTGATTGTGGGGTGTTCATACAGCAGTACCTCCCTTTGGGATCATGCAGTACATGGATATGGACTGCCACATTACACACCAGGAGTACTTGTCATGTATGTAATCACAGGACAGCTGATTGTATAATAAGGTCTGCAGCATGGAACAGGCATTGAGAGGGAAGGTAGAAACCAGGTATACCCTTAATATCACATTCAGCAGAGAGGTGACCTACAGCCCACATATGCAGCACTACAGATGCAATGGGGAAGTACTAATCAACACCAGGGAGTGTATCCATATATTACAGTTGTCATATGATAGGCTGATTGAGCAGCATATCTGGCATGTACTGAGCAATACATACACATATCACACCAGTGCATGATATTATGGCGTGAACATAGTAGCCCACACATATAGGGGCCATGCTCATGATGTCTTGAAATACACAGTGTGAACACTGAATGACAGCAGTGAGGCCATCTTAAACCGCTGCACACAGGTCAGGCAGGTAATGTAGTAACAGGTCTTGTGTTGTGATCACTTGTCTAGGCATTTAGAGGACTGATATATTAATGAGTGGTATTAATGTGTGTATGTTACCAAGTGTGATGCTGGATGGGGAACACATGGAAATATAATTGGGACTGTCTTTAAGGTCACGGACAGGTAGGTATTACAGATGTGTGTGTGTGTGTGTGTGTGTGTGTGTGTGTGTGTATGTGTGTGTGTACTGTCATGCAATGCTGTACAGGTTTTAAAGTGCATTTATTGTTTCCCCCACAGGTGGCGAGGTGGGTCAGGGTCCATCCTGCATGCAATCTGATGTTGGTGTCCATACAGACACTGAAGATGATGATAGTTCTGTTGAGGGACAAGTGGGGTTGTCAGGGGCAGAAACAGCACCATCATTTGACATCCCCCTGTTAACCACCCCAACCCCGTACACAGTTTCAGTGCCAATACATACCCCATCACCAGTGGCCATAGCAGAGGGACAGCTGGCATTTGGTGGCTGTGCACAGGAAAGTGTGATAACCATGCCTACTGTGTCTGATCGCAGCAGGCATAGCCAGATGTCTGGCAGGGCACCACATAGGCAGATGTTCCAGGGTGTTCATGGTAGGGCCACTGGACATCATGCCCCTGGCAGAGGCAACATAGCTGCTACCAGCAGGCGCATGTTTCAGGCTGTCATGGCCACGCGGGCACATATGGAACGATACACCAGACAGGGCCTGAAGCTTCAGAGGGCTCTCTCACATCTGCAAGTGACAACTTCCATGAACTGTCTGGTGCCATCTGTGCTTATACCTAGCTCATGGCTAGATGGTCTGGTGAGATGATGGCCCTCATTGACCGTGGTTTCTCCATGGTTGAACGTGTGGTGGGGGGGGTGCAGCGATGGCCGCGTGGATGTAGGCCAGCAACATCAACAACTGGCAGTCAACGTGGATGTGCTAGGACAAAAAGGGGCTCCTGTAGTGGCAGTACCAGCCCCAGCACTGCGGGGGGCGCTGTACACACCACACCACAGCAGGCCACAAGCAAGTGGTTCTGGCCAGTCCCAGGAGGGACCTGCTGCCAGCAAACATTTGTCATCGTCAGGTGAGAGTAGCACATCGAGGCCTGTATCGGGATGTGCCCATGGAACCCCTGGCAGGCATAGTCAGTCCACATGTCCATGGCTGGAGGCAGTGAACTGCACACCCTGCCGGGTATGGTCTGCAGCTATCCATAAAAGCATGTGTAGGGCAGCCACATGGCAGAAATATATGCATGCATACCCACACGCTATACAAACACACCTACTGTAACCCCATATCTACACACACCCCATCACCATGCCCAGTTCATCTCAGTACACCCCTCACCCACACACATGGTGTCAAATGTATGGCCCACCCTCGGTCTGTGGCAAACCAACAACAGACCCTGTGTATATGATGATACATGTGCCACATCCCTGTCATCCATACCATCAATGCCGGGACAGGCTAATACGGTTCTGATGCACATGGTGACTGTACCTCAGTGTACCACAGTACTGCAGTGTAACATGTTGTAAGGAGTAAAGTGTACTGCATATATGTCAGGTAGTGTAGCTGTTTTGCAATGATGCATTATGGCTGTTAGTAACACTGGTTGATTTTGGTCTCTATAATGTTATCCATTTGAGTTGTAGGTGTACATATGTCACCACGAGGATGGTCTGCAGTCATATTCCACAATGGGGTATAACACTGTGGTGACACCATGGCTGTGACATATCTGGGGTACAGTTGAACACATGTCTCAGGTTAGTATAACAGTTATTGCCTGTGCCACATGGACAGGTGACCTGGTGGGGCATGTATAATCTGCAACTTCATGTAGACCCATCCACATACACGCACACTGTTACTTGGCAACATTGGGACTAGACCCCTACCTAGGTCTGTAGTGATACTGCAGTGAGTGGATTCCTTTGCCACATCGCACAGCATTTAGGGTGAGGTGTGTCCCAGGTTACATGTTACATGCAGAACATCCCCAGACATGTACAGTATGCTAATGGGAGATGTAATGGGTGTATATGGACAATACATAGTGTGACATACCTTCATATACAGATTAACAGACACATAACAGGCAGACACACATCTGAGAGACACGGGCCTATCGCTGCTAACTAACTTTACCATGTGTCCAGTGTGTTACAGGTAGGCTGCACACAGCACATGCATAACTGGCCTGGAATGTGGTATCAGTTACCTGTATGCTTGATGGTGACAATGGTAACCATAACGTGGTACATGGGACATATACCAGGTTTACCTTGGTGTAATGACAGTGTACACAGTACCCCCATCTCCCAGTGGATATTGTACTCCCTGGAACCCATGATGACACTCTGATATACCCATCATCACACAATATCCATGGCTGCGATACAACCCATTGTAGAGCCCAACAATGGTACTATATGGATATGCATCTAATACACATGCCACATGCATAGCAGGGTGTTGCATTGTCATGCCTCATCGATGGGCAGCAACAACATTATCTGTACTACATTGTGGCAATGGGTATTGTAATAGGAGTATGTGGCCTCGGAATGCTGTACCCAACAGATAAACGGACATGCACACAAACACACACTTGCCAGAACACAATGGGTATCCCATGCCTATCAACCCATTTCTACAACACTGTTGTGATGGTACTGCAAGGCTCATGAAGCCGGTATGGAGAAAAGCTTAACAGGGTACATGTAATGTCCCATACAGCAGCAGCCACAACTGGCTATGGAAATGGGTGTTGTGGTGGTTGTGAAGGCCCTCATGGAATTCTCACGTAAAGGTGTGCTAACACACAGACACTGCTATACCCAGTCATCCACATGTACACATGTGTTAGTACTGGGGTGCATCTCTGCAGGTGGTCATAGCTGTGTACCTAACTATTGTCCAAGTAGTGATGGGTTGTGTAGGGGTTGTGTGTACAGTGGTATCCTGCCACCTGCTATGTGGCAGCAGGCAAGCTATCGACAGACACTACTGTGGTGACCCTCAGGGTAGAAGTGACATGCACCAGCCATTCCGCCAGGTGCCTTCTGCACATGGCCATTGAGGTGATCAAGTTGACATGCATGCAACATGCATTACAACACATGGTTAGTGTCTGTGATGGAGACCTGTACCCAAGCATAGTCAGTTGACTGTGGTAGTGTAGTGGAGGTACACGTGGCATGTGGTGCATACAAGGTGTTATCTCCAATATGTGTCAGTTCTTACACAGCTGGGCAGACATGTCAGTGTCAATCAAGCTTAGGATGCTTGTACACATCCCAGCGGGATACCTGCCATCTGCACATCTGTACAGGGACTGACAGTCATCCGCTTGGCAAGTAGCTATGCCGTAGGATGAATGTGTTGACAGATAGACATTTGACAACAACATGTATGCCATAACTACATGTCAGGAGCCGTCGTTATCATGTGCTGCACAGACGGTAGTCTACAGTTACATTCCACATGTCGGTTCATTAGCCAGTAGGGGTTATATACTGTGACACAGCTCACACACCAAGGATACAACAGGGAGGCCTCAGAGTCCACCTATGCCTGCAGGTGTGCCTGTCATTAGTACTACATTTAGCACTCTACTCTTGCATGGGTGGCACTGTCAACACTAGTACCGCCATCATACAGTACATGCCAGTGTGACAGCACGTACTCTGGGTTACTACCCCTGTATGTAACAAATTCACACAGATAACAGTGGTGTATAGGCCTCATATACGTCTGTGTCCCAGACATGACACTCACACCCCTTGCTACTGTAATGACAGCACAAAGGCGCATGTATTGTACATGGCATTACATACACTTATTACAGATGTCATTACCCTGCTATGTTATTAGACTTGGTGGTGTGCACTGGTTACCAGGGCTAGGCCATGCTTAGCAGGTATCAACATTGCTCCAATGTAACAGCTAAGCTGATTTGTGCGCTGGTAAGCAAAGCCTATGCTGTGTAAGCACACGCACATTTACCCGTAGCTTAGCACCGCTTAGCTTCATGCAAACTCACACAAATGCACTTAAAACTGCTCAAAACTGCCTTTGTATCTGACAGCCCTTGTTCTGCCCAGCAACAAAATGAACAGTCTTTGCAGGTCTTAAACCAGGACCCTATACACTACAGTAGTTAACCACTATGCCATGCCCACTGTGATGACAGCTGTTGTTTTTCCAATATATCTGTCAATATACATATTGATTAGTATTGAATAATTGCCTTTACTACCATAATTGTGTAGTACTTGTTATTAATATGACTGTTGCATCACATAGGTTGTTTTAACATAATTTACACATAGCACATACATATGGTGAGATACATCTGGGAGAGTATACACAACTGTGAGGTTTACACATGACAGGAATGTAGATATATACATATAATAGGTTGATATATGTCTACATGCACATACACATGTATATTCATGCATATGTCTGTATACACATATGTATAGTGCAACAGATAAATGGCCATGTGTTCATCTCTTCGTATGTACATCTATATATATATATATATAGAGAGAGAGAGCTATATATGTATGCACATCATATGTGTACAGATATGCCTATTTATGTAGATATATCTGTAGATATCTATAACTATATGTCCTTACCTATCTATTCTGATATACCTATTACTGTCAATATATATGTAAATATCCATAAGTATATGTGCATATGTATCTCTATCAATATATGTGTAGACATATATTGCTGTGTATATGCATATATCTGAGTGTTTATATGTATATATATGTGTGTGTATATATATATATATATATATATATATATATATATATATATAGATGTAGATATATATATATATATATATATATATATATATATATATATATATATATATATATCTATATATATATATACACACATATAGGGTTGCGTCCTACATGAACTCCAAAAAGAACTAATCCCTCAAGTAAAACTGCTGTACAATCTCAGCCTCACTACAGGATATGTGCCCAAAGAATGGCGTACAGCAACAGTGGTCCCACTCCACAAAGGTGGTGCCTCTGCGGACCCTGGAAACTATCGCCCCATAAGCCTGACTAGCCTAGTCTGCAAGGCTATGGAGAGGATCATCATGGAACTCATAAACAAAGACATTGGGGACCTACAGACACTAGATCCTACCCAATTTGGCTTTGTCAAGGGCAGATCCTGCCTTTTGAACCTGGTCGACTTCTTCGAAACAGTCACCAAGGCCATAGATGAAGGGAAGGTAGTCCACACAGCCTATCTGGACCTCGCAAAGGCATTTGACACAATACCCCACTCGGGCATCATAGATAAGCTATCCAGCCTAAATATAAACCCCTATGTCACAAGATGGGTTGCAAACTGGCTCAAAGACAGAACCTACAGAGTCAGAATTGCTGGAGCCATGTCAGACTCGAAACCGGTCACAAGTGGTGTCCCACAAGGTTCTGTCCTGGGACCTCTCTTGTTCGGTATTTACTTTTCTGAGGTACAGGCCAACGTGGGAGGACTATGACTCACCAAGTTCGCAGATGACTGCAAACTGGGCACCATAATCAACTCTCCAGCTGACACAAACATCCTTCAAAAAGGTCTCGCAGAGACGGATAACTGGTGCCAGAGCCATGGTCTAAAGCTAAATGCCAAAAAGTGTATAGTCATACCCTTTGGCAAAAACAATGTGCCCACAAATTACCACATAGGTGGTAACCCATTAAGTACAGAGAAAGTAATTAGGGATCTGGGTACCCAAGTTGATAGCAATCTCTCCTTTGACAACCACATTGCCAAAGTGGTTAGAAAGACCTTCTACATAGCCCACCTCATCATGAAAGGATTCACATCTAGATCAAGAGAGGTAATCGTGCCCCTTTATTCATCCCTCATCAGGCCCATCATAGAATACAATGCCCCCTTTGGGATGTACCTTACCCGATACCTGCAGCAATTAGAAAGACCCCAAAAGTACCTCACCAGGAGGATCAAGGGACTCAAACAGATGCCATATGCTGCTCGGTTAAAAAAACTCCAGCTCTACTCAGTTGCATACCGCCTACTTCAATGCGATCTATGCCTGACATATAAAGCTATGTCCAACCCAGAATTAATGGACATGCTCCACCTCAGTAAATCTAAATCTTAGAGCCACGCGATCGAGGGACTTGAACCTCAGCACAGAAATAAATAGAACATGCTGGAGGGACAGATTCATAACCAAGAGGCTCCCTTCGCTCTGGAATGGAATTCCAATTCATGTTAGGCAGAGCACCTCACTGACTCTCTTCAAGAAGAATCTTGATGAGTGGATGGGGGATCGTAGGCTTGTCCCAGGGATTACTTCTGTGTCACTATTAGACAGAGGCACAGTAAACTAAACTTTAAAAAGGGCACAGTATACTCAAATCAAGGGGTGGCGTAAGCCGAACACAATCGGGCTAGGCTTATAAATGCCCCATGGCAGATAGCCTAGTATGAACCTATGAACCTATGAACCTATATACATATCCATCTATGTATGTCTGGAAAGAGGAAGGAGGAAAAGGAGACCTGGTGGTGGAATGAAGAAGTACAGGAGAGTATACAGAGAAAGAGATTGGCGAAGAAGAAGTGGGATTGTCAAAGAGATGAAGAAAGTAGACAAGAGTATAAGGAAATGAGGTGCATGGCAAAGAGAGAGGTGGCATAGGCTAAGGATAAGGCGTATGAAGAGTTGTATAAAAGGTTGGACACTAAGGAGGGAGAAAAGGACTCTGTCATTGTCCATGCTGGAGTGAATGACTTGAGACGTACCTCCCTGGACTACATGAAAAAAGACATGGAAGAGCTCTTGGATCATGTGGCCCCGGCAGGTATGACCCTAGCCCTGAGTAGCATCCTGCCTTCACCCAGAATGATACCACAGTATAAGGACAAAATGATTGACTTCAACAATTGGCTAAGCTTCTGGTGTCTTTCAATGGGGATCCAGTATTTGTCTGCTTGAGAAGACATGAACGACAAACCATGATGCTTTGCCAAAGATGGTCTGCACCTGTCATGCCTGGGATTCAGGTTACTGGCTAAAGCTCTTACCAACCCTATAGTGCCTTTCTTAGGCAAGGTTCAAAGGATAAAACCACCACTGTAACAGATACAAGCATGCAAAATCTGAAGGTAATGCTACTCAATGCTAGAAGTCTAAATCTTAAAATGCACTCTCTTGAGGCACTCCTAAAAATGGAGAACATTGATATCTGTGCAGTAACTGAGACCAGGTTCAAGGCTCCAGAGAGCACCCCTGCAATACCAGGCTACAATTCTTAACACACTTTTTGGCCACAAAACCAAGACCAAAACAAAAAAGGTGGAGGAGTGTCCATATTCACCAAGGATATTCAAACCTCCAGGCTAGTTGCCCGACACAATGTATCTGAAATTCTCCAGGTGCAACTAACACTAGGTAAGACTGCAATCCAAATTATAGCTTGCTACAGATCCCACACCATGCCCCAAGATTCTCACTGCACCTTTCTAAACATACTGTAAAATATTAAGATACAACCAAACACCCTAATACTGGGTGATTTCAACTACCCTGCCATTAATTGGGAAAACTACTCGGGTACCAACTCTTTTTCCTAACGGTTCTTGGAATTCATAATTTCCAATGCCCTGGATCAATTAATCCATTGTCCCACCAGGGATCCAATATCCTAGACCTAGTCATTACCAAAATGGGAGATAGATGCTCCACACCAGTGGTCACCCCCTCATTGGACATGTCTGACCATAAGCAAATCACCCTTGACATCTACATCCCCCCCCCAGTAAGTAAACCTCCTTAAAAAACTTCTCCAAAACCAACTTCATGCTACTGAAGTCAGAAGTGAAAAACTTCACAACTCCCACGCAGATGGGATCTGGAAGTTCGACTGCAGAATCCTGCTCTAAGGCACTGTACAAGCACATCCACTCATGCATGAATCGTGCCATCCCAAATAGAACCAAGATGCTCTTCTCCAAAAAAGGAAGCCAATCTGGTGGTCCCCTGCTATAAACAAACTATACAACAGAAAGAAGAAACTGTTGCAGAAAAGAGGAAAATCCCAGGATGCAAAAAACTCCCACACCAGCCTCAGTAAGAAGCTGGATCCCTCATAAAATCCTCAAAAGCTAGTTACAAAAATAGAATTGCCAAAGATTCCAAAGAAAACCACAAGGCATTCTATAGTTATGTCAAGAATCTAAATGGCAATGCTCAGATCTGCTCTGAGCTACAACAGAATGGCATTAAATATACTGATCCCAAGGATATTGCCAATATCCTGGCAGATTGATTTAGTGCCAACTTCACCCCCCTCTCACCCCCTAAAGGGCCCATCACAATGCCAAAAGATTGCCAAATTCCAATAAACACGGCTACACAGGTAGAAACTGAACTCTCCAAAGCTAAGAATACAGCATCCATGGGACTAGATGACATCCCAGGCTGTGTACTACATGAACTACAAAATGAACTGGCACCTCACCTAAGTGTCATGTTTAATCGTAGCCTCACCTCAGGCTTCGTGCCCACTGAGTGGTGCACAGCTACATTTATCCTGCTCCACAAGAGAGGATCTGCCTTGGATCCCGGGAACTACTGTCCCATCAGTCTGACAAGCCTGATCTGCAAGGGCATGGAATGCATTATCATGGAACTTAAAAACAAAGACAATGGCAACCTTCAAACACTGGACCCCACCCAGTTTGGGTTTGTGAAGGGCCGATCTTGTCTCCTGAATCTGACTGACTTTTTCAAATCAGTCTCCAGAGCTTTGGACGAGGGTAATGTGGTCCACACAGCCTATCTGGACCTCGCCAAGGCCTTCAACACCATCCCCCACTCTGGATTCATAGATAAACTTACTAAGCTGGGCATAAATCCCTACGTCATTCGATGGGTTGCCAACTGGCTTACTGACAGAACCCAGACTGTAAATGTAACCGACTCCAAATCCATCTCCAGACAAGTGACAAGTGGAGTACCTCAGGGTTCAGTCCTGGGACCACTCTTGTTTGGCATCTACTTCTCTGAAGTACAGGCCAACACTAAGGGACTCTGGCTAACAAAGTTAGCAGATGACTGCAAACTGGGAGCCATTATTGAGTCCCCAAATGATGCGGATATTCTACAAAAGGGCATTACAGAAACAGATGCCTGGTGCCAGAGCCATGGGCTCAAGCTTAATGCCAAGAAATGTATAGTTATCCCCTTTGGAAAAAACATGTACCCATGAATTACCACATAGGTGGCAGGACACTAAACATCGAAAGTGTGATGAGAGACTTAGGGACACAGGTGGACAGTGGTCTCACTTTCGATAACCACATCTCCACAACAGTCAGGAAATCCTTCTATGTGGCACACCTCATCACTAAGGGCTTTTCATCCAGAAAAAAGGAGGTCATTGTCCCACTGTACTCATCCCTCATTAGACCCATTATAGAGTACAATGCCCCATTTGGTATGTACATCACAAGACATCTGCAACAGCTGAAAAGGCCACAGAAATACCTCACTAAAAGAATCACAGGCCTAAAGCAGATGCCATATGCTGACCATCTAAAAAAACTCCAGCTATACTCTATGGCTTATTGTCTACTCAGAGGTGATCTCTGCTTAACATACAAGGACATGTCAAACCCTGAGCTGTTGGACATGCTCCACTTAAAGAAATCCCAATCCCTCAGGGCCACATGATCCAGGGATCTAAACCTTGTCATCACAATGAACAAAACATGCTGGAGGGATAGGTTCCTGACCCAGAGACTCCCCATACTCTGGAATAGATTGCCCATACATGCCAAGCAGAGTGCCTCATTGGCCCTCTTCAAAAGGAACCTTGATGATTGGATGGGAGATAGGAAATTCACCCCGGGGATCATGTCAGTCGCCCTGCTAGACAGGGGTCCAGAGAAGTAAATATTGTGGGAATAAATATCCAGGGAATTGTTATGGCTAGGCTTGCATAGGCTCTAGGGCCGATAGCCTAGTAACAAACTATGAACCTATGAACCTATTTACCGATTGGTTAGACAGAGGGACCGAGCTACTAAAGATGTGCAGCAGGTAAGGGTGATAAAGGATAATGAGGGAAACATACTCACAAGCGAGGAGAGTGTGTTGAGCAGATGGAAAGAGTACTTTGAGGGGTTGATGAATGAAGAGAATGAGAGGGAGAGAAGGTTGGATGATGTGCGGATAGCGAATCATGAAGTGCAGTGGATTAGCAAGGAGGAAGTAAGGCTAGCTATGAAGAGGGTGAAGAACGGAAAGGCAGTTGGTCCAGATGACATACCTGTGAAAACATGGAGGTGTTTAGGTGAAATGGCATTGGAGGTTTTAACTAGATTGTTTAATGAAATCTTGGATGCCTGAGGAATGTAGAAAAAGTGTTTTGGTACCAATTTTTAAGAATAAGGGTGATGTGCAGAGCTGTAGTAACTACAGAGGGATTAAACTGATTAGTCACAGCATGAAGTTATGGGAATGAGCAGTGGAAGCTAGGTTAAGAAGGGAGGGGATGATTAGTGATCAGCAGTATGGTTTCATGCCTGGAAAGAGCACTACAGATGTGATGTTTGCTCTGAGAGTGTGGATGGAGAAGTACAGAGAAGGTCAGAAGGAGTTGCATTGTGTCTTTGTGGATTTAGAGAAAGCATATGACAGGGTGCCTAGAGAGGAGTTGGGGTATTGTATGAGGAAGTCCGGAGTGTCAGAGAAGTATGTAAGAGTGGTACAGGATATGTGCAAGGGTAGTGTGACAGCAGTGAGGTCTGCGGTGGGAGTGACGGATGCGTTTAAGTTGGAGGTGGGATTACATCAAGGATCAGCTCTAAGCCCTTTCTTACTTGCATTGGTGATGGACAGATTGACAGACGAGATCAGACAGGAGTCCCCGTGGACTATGATGTTTGCATATGACATTGTGATCTGTACTGAGAGCAGGGAACAGGTGCAGGAGACCCAGGAGAGGTGGAGATATGCTCTAGAGAGAAGAGGAATGAAGGTCAGCAGGACTAAGACAGAATATATGTGTGTGAATGAGAGGGAGGATAGAGGAATGGTGAGGATGCAGGGAGTAGAGGTGGTGAAGGTGGATGAGTTTAAGTATTTGGGATCAACAGTTCAGAGTAATGGTGAGTGTGGAAGAGAAGTGAAAAAGAGAATAAAGGCAGGATGGAGTGGGTGGAGAAGAGTGTCAGGAGTGATTTGTGACTGACGAGTACCAGTAAGAGTGAATGGGAAGGTCTACAAGAGGGTAGTGAGACCAGCTATGTTATATGGGTTGGAGACAGTGTCACTGACAAAAAGGCAGGAGTCAGAGCTTGACATGGCAGAGTTGAAGATGTTAAGATTTTCAATGGGTGTGACAAGGATGGACAGAATAAGGAATAAGTATATTAGAGGGTTAGCCAGGTTGGAAGGTTTGGAGACAAAGCCAGAGAGGCAAGATTACGTTGGTTTGGACATGTGCTGAGGAGGGATGCAGAGTATATTGGGAAAAAGATGCTAAGGATGAAGCTGGCTGCCAGGTAACAGGAAAAGAGGAAGGCCTAAGATAAGGTTTATGGATGTGGTGAGAGAGGACATGCAGGTGATTGGTATGACAGAGCAAGGTGCAGAGGACAGGAAGAAATGGAAACAGTTGATCTGCTGTGGTGACCCCTAACAGGAGAAGCCAAAAGAAGAAGAAGATCCATCTATGTATGTCGATATGTATATGTTTACATATTTATATAGATGTATGGATAATTATATATACATATATGTCCACCATATGTCCTGAACATGGAGTGGAGCCCTACCTCAGCCCCAATAGTCCCAACCTCTTAGTGCAAGGGGATGTCAGGATGTAGTGCAGGTATATATGTAGACTATTACTACTGTGATAGGGGTTGGCTTCACAGACATGTTGTGTGTGGGAGTTCACATCTGATTTTAACATGTGCACCATTGGCTACTGACCGACATCCTAAGGACATCATAGTACAGTACCACTGCTAACACAGTAATGACCCTTTGGACTACAGCAGAGATATGGCCAATAAATGTGGACAGTCTGACACATTCTGGTCAGTCCAGAGGTAAACACAAAACCTCTTAGTGCAAGAGATGTAGACCAAGCCTGACAATGTGGATGTTAACAGCCATGTAGATGGGTATAACACATAAATACTGGTACACATTTGCCCCCATAGGTTATGCATTCACACACCCCTGTCTGTCCTGACACATACTAACTGCTGGTACAGAGGTGCCATGGCTACATACTACCCACTAGTTAGTGACATACATCTGTACAGCATCCCACTGCTTTGTCTGACATGCATGACTGTTATGGTGGCCTGGCAGTGGTACATTTGGCAAGTATCTGGACATAACATCACACTGAATAAGTACACTAAGCTGCTAGGCATGTAAAAAAGCACTGGGCAGTCTACAGGCAGAGTGCCACAACACTGGCGTACATTTCTTATGGGGGAATACACATGTACCTGCATATATAGCAGGCTCTACAGGCATGTCACAGCATAGAGTAATGGACACTTGTGTGAAAGTGCATAACCACAACCAATGTGAACACAGCCACAGCCATATATGGTAGCCAGCATAATATTACAGTATATGGACTATCTGATCAACACCATCCTCATATGTGCCACTCACACACTAGCCTACATATATTGGGCCACTACACAGTGTGGTGTGATGCCTGTCTGTGGTATGGCACATATGTGTGTTTGGCCCTACAAACATGTAAGCTGATTGGGTAACATGCAGTGGAGTAACATGTAACATCAGATAGAACAGGACCAAGAACAATGACATCTACCACAGTCTGTATACAGGCCAAGGTACATATTCACAATACACACACTGTCGACAATCACCATAAGTACACAGAACTCAGTACTGTACACACAACCACAGTATGCTCAGGTTATGTCCTCAAAGATAACCCCTACTATACATAACGTGTCGCAGTCTGATATTACAGTGGCTTGTTATCAGATATGATTTCAATAAATGATGGTGTACAGGACATATGCACCTCTTACTGCATGACATATGTACACAGGTTGACAGAGGTGTGGCTAGAGGCACAAACACAGGGCCAATATTGACATGTTGCTGTGATAACTTCATACATTTACTGTTGTAACAGGGTTTGTTGCGACATATGTCCTATGAGGGATATGAGGTCAGTAACTCTCATGTCTGTCACCATTTACTCTCTGCAATCCTCACACTATGCTTCTCCAGTTCACAGACAGGTGCTCTGTGGGTAACATGAGAAACAAAAGACACCACACACTGCCCAGTCTGCAGATGACCCTACAGATGGGGGTTTCCTCATAAACATAGCACTGTCATGACAGGTATTAAAACATGTAGAACAGACATATCCAGACACATCCTGTTAAACCAATATTATTCCATATGCAGAATAGCAACAATTACATTTTGTAGTCATGTCAGGCATATGCCCCTCCTGTGTGTTGGCCTGCTTCCACAGTGTATGTTGTTAGAGGTAAATCTCCAATCCATCTGTGATGCTGTTTGCCAAACAACAGATCTAGGTCCTGCTCACAGTTAATGCAAAGGCCCAACACCAACATGATGTTCCTAGATATTGGAGTGTGTTTCCATGCAATTGGCTATGGGAATGTTACCACAGCTGTTTCACATGCAATCAGCTAGAGGAGGGCTGCAATTCATGCAGAGGCCATCAGTTGATCATGAGCATCACTTACAAAACACATGCTGCTGCCTAAGTAAAGCAGGTATGTCTCCACATCCACCAGAGAGGGAGTAAGAGAGGCAGATAGAGGCAAATATAAGTCAGGGAGGGATGGGAGAGTAAAGCTTAAGCATGTTTATGTCACACACCTACCAGTACAGGGTATCAAACCCCTGACTGACTATGTATTGATATCACATGTCTATGAAGTTCTTGGATGCGCTGCATAGGTACATGTTGAAGACCTCTCCAAACATATATGTGATGGTGAGTGACATCTGCAACAGTGATATGGTAGCTATACGACAGGTGTAGTACAAGCGCATGTCCACATGAACAGGTGTCACTGTCAACACAGCCACACTATCTCAGGGACCCACACACATTGACCCACTTGGCAGGGTCAGGAATACAACTACTCACTAGTTAGTTTGCCACAATACAGTACTGTGCAGTTATCACATGCACTACAGGGGTTATCTGGAGGTTATATGGGCAAACGGTATGTGGAGGTGTCTGACATCAGACAGCATGCTTCAGTATGCCAATGGGGGTTGTAGTGAGTGTGAATGTGGTCATAAGCATCATACAGCCCACACACACACACACACACACACACACACACACACACACACACACACACACACACACACACACACACACACACAGACACAGGGAGCCAGTACTACCATGCATGGGTGCATTGCTTCACGGGTCTGTAGTGGTTGACTGTGCCAGATGGCTATACAAGGCTAGGTGATGGGTATACCTTGGCATTAGGCCACATGACAATGGTCTGCAGTGTGGCTCAGGGCTGTAGTGTCTGGATTGGCCCACACAGGTAGGTACTGTATTCACCATCCAGTCACCTGGGTACCTATTGTGTGTGACCATTGCTGTGCATTGCTTGGCATGTATGTGTTCTTTAGTCCATGACATGGACGGTGTCTGTGATCTGTACATGTCCCACATGCATGTACAGTGACATGAAGAACTTTACCTAGGGTGTCTGGCCCATGTTATGTACACAGATTGTTATCATCAGATGTGCCAGTCCTGGCCTCATGTGGCGGGAACTGGTAATGGACAGCAGGTTGACCCTGCACCTATATTGATTGCATGATACAGGTATTCTCTGATGTCAGTGGCATTTGTCCTTACAGGTCATGTGATTAAGGCATGGTATGTCCTTTGAGGGTCACATTTGATGGCACCACAGTGTTGCAGGTGTCCAGTGGGGAACATAGTGAAGGTGCACTGTCTGCATGTACATGCCTATTGGACTGATAGACAGGGTGCCATGCCCTCTGTAGTCCACTGCAATCACACCATGGTTAATATCTGTGGGCAATATGCAGGGTATTACTAACATAGCGGTTGTTGCCTAGGCAAGTGTGTTTGTGTATGAGACATGGATTGAGAGTGTTGTCTGGGTAATAATACAAGGGTTGCTAACTTTGTTTGCCAGGCCTTGATTTCACATGTAGGTGTATGGATTGGCACCCCAGCCTCTCAGCTATTTCACATCTGTTATCCCTGTAAGGTGGACATTGTGACATATACTAGGGCTGTCATATAAGCAATTTGCAAAACCCACTCCACAATGAGTCCAGTTGTTGCACACTCATAGCCACCTCTACACAGGATACAAATGACAAACACAGAAACAGAGACACATCTGCCATGTCTGGGATTAGGACTCCTACCTACCTTGTTATTTACATTACAACACTATGCAGTTATAGAATGCACCATGGAGATTATTAGAGTACTCCTTCTCCAAAGGTGTCTTTCACAGTGAATCACATCAGCAGGCTTGCCAAAGTAGAGCAATTGAATTGTAGTGAGTGTGACTAGCCTAAAAAGGCATTGCTCCCTACACAGACATAGAAACACACACACTTGCAATGTGTGGAAATGGAACCCTTATCACAGTAGTGTATCACACTACAGCATTGAACTGTTATAGGACGCACCATGAAGACTACTGGTCTACATCATTAACAAAGGTGTATTTCACAGTTAATGACATCAGCATCCTTGCCAAAGTAGGGCATTTGATCTGTAGTGAGTGTGACTAGCCTAAAATGCATTGCTCCCTACACAAACAAAGAAGCACACACACACATCCATACTTGCCATGTGTGGGACTAGAATCCCTACTAGAGTTCTATCTCTCACTACCGCATTACACTGTTACAGGATGCACCACAGAGATTACTGGGTTACATTTTTCCCAAAGGTGTATTTCACAGTGAATGACATCAGCAGCCTAGCCAAAGTTGGGCATTTGACTTGTAGTGTGTGTGACTATCCTAAAAAACAGCACTCCCTACACAGACAGAGACACACACACACACACAGTTGCCATGTATGGGATTAGAATTCCTATCTAACTAGGTTATCACACTACAGCAACATGCAGTTATAGAACACGACACAGAGATTACTGCATTACAATTTTCCCAAAGGTATATTTCACAGTAAATGACATCAGCAGCCTTGCCAATGTAGGGCTATGGGGAAGGCAGTGTGTGTGCATGGGCCATAACCCAGAGGTTGACACACCACATGTGGGCACACGCAGGGTTATATTCCACAGGTATGTGTATACAGCTGCTAGATGACTACTACCTTGTGCAGTCATGTTACACAGCTAGCACTTGCACCACATAGTCTGTAATGCTGATGGATACCAGTGGCTAATGTCTACAGTGAGTGACATTTATACATCATGTGGTTGTAGCCATTTGGCTGCATGCTGGGTGGTACAGGCCTCATGATGGGTGGCTCTTTGTCACAGTCACTGTCTTCCACACATCTATGTATGTCTACTTTTGGCTTAATATAGTGTTTTGTCCTTGGATATATGTCTATATTCCTATCCACTCTCTGTGCAAAGTATGACTAGTGCATACTGAGGAGTGTATGCACTAACATCTGCAACTGTCAGATATGTATGGTCCACTGTTGTTTTCAGACATGGGCTTCATTTGTTTGTGTGTGAGCATGCCCAGTATGACCTTTCAGTATGTTGTTGTCTGACATTGCCTTAATTTCCCTAAGTGTGTGAACAAGCCCAGTATGCCCTTCTGTATTGAATGTGTGGATCCTTTCCAGGTAGTTTGTACTCCAGTGCAGACCTTTGTGTTGTATAACTACAGGTAGCAAACTGTTTCTGCAGGATATCTGTAGGTCATTTGGCAATATGGGGACAAACTGTGCAGGGGATAGTGTGTACTGTAGGTGATTGTGTCTGGTTGCTTCTGCTACATGGTACTGGTGTTAGCAGAGATATTAAGACATATGTACTGTTATACACTGTGATGTTTTATGTCCTCATGTACTGTCAGGTGGACATTCTTGCTCACAGTGATGTCCTGGGGGACAAGGGTGACTGCAGCTGTGTCCGGTATTGTGGGCAGATGCCTACATATTCAGGGTAAGTTATGCCATTCTCTAGGGAGAGCTGCAGACACCTGCTGCTGGGTCTGTGTATCCGGTTCAGCACCTTGTTACAGTGCTGGCAGAGGATCCCATACTTGTACATCCATCGCCATGACAGTATGGCCTTATCTTGCTGTAGCAATACCTCACAGCTCTACAGATTCACACAGGTTACCCAGAGGCAGGGGCCATGAGTCAGGACATTACCCCTATTGTGGTGTACGGGCAGGTATGTAGCCACCCATTTATGTGTTTGCAGCCAGGGAGAGTATGTGCACACAGCTGTGTGTCGGACCTTGCACATTCCATGCTGCTCATGCTCCCACCCCCCTCTATTATTCTATCCTCTTCCATACATTATGCATACATTCCCCGATACTTTCCCTAAGGTTATCACCTCATCACAGCTGTGTTTTGGTGTTGGTCCACAGTTCATGCAGTGGGACATGGTGGACATGTTACTGTGGTTTGTCCACATGACCTATGTGGAGTGTGTTATGTTGTTATTTGGGTGTCTATGGCATAACATGCATTGGCAGTATGTGTGAGACACAGGCCTTTGGCAGAGGCCTGTAGGCCATTTGGTGGTGATGCGGGCCAGCTGTGGCAGGCCATTGCATTCTGTCAGTCCTACAGACTCAGTCTGCCATACAGTATATTCCCCTGGGGTGACAGGGTAGGTGTGCTAGATGTTCATGCCAATACTTTCTATCAATCTTGATCACGTGGTGTGGATGCTGGCAGGGTGCCTCCTATGGCTAGGGACACACCTGCATGGGACACCTGCACTGCATACTGCATTCTTTCGCTATTGCCATATACAGGTGGTGTCATATTGTACCCATTCCCAACAGCAGGGATACAACCAGAGAGGTACCTGTGGGTGGTGTTTGGGTGAGCTGGGTGCATGTATGCCATGGACACTACTTGCATCTGATGCACATATATGTATGGGGCATTCCAGTTATGCTGGCATGTGCATGTACATCAGCTGTTTCTCAATACATCAGTCCTACCACGTTTGTGATCTGCAAGTGTTTGGGCAGACAACACCGGTATCCCCTACTACAGGCCCGGATAATGTGATGCATAGCTGTATGTAAAATTACAAGGGTGTGTCCATTTCACAGTTACACATTATATACTGTATGTCTAGGGTACTTTCCCCTGTGTACTGCTTGTATATCTAGCCCAACAGCCATGCCATGTCAATCTTTCAGATGGTGGCACATATTACCACCATATATTTACAATGGCTTACTGCTAGCATGTGTTATACTGGTGGGAATTGTCTTTGGCACTGCAGTTTTGAGGACTTGGCCCTGTCATCAGCAGTAGTTGTCAATGGCCACCAGGTCATACCTCAACATGCATACATACTGACCACTCTCACACAATATGAAACACACACCAACCTAACACACACATGCCTGCATATTGTGCAAATGCTACAATCTATCCTGCTAACTTGGCCACCTCTGGGCATCTGTGCTCCACTGGTATTATACCTACACATACATGTTACTGGATTCCTACATAGGACATGGGCAGGGCACACCTGACTGTTTCTACATTGCTACACAGGATTGGGGGGGGCACACTTGACTGTTACAACATGTGTACATCAGATTGAGGGGGGGCACACAAGACCTGTACTACATTTCTACATAGGATTGGGGGGCACACCTGACTGTTACTACATGTCTAAGTAATGTTGGAGGGGCACACCTGACTGTTACTACATGTCTACATGGGATGGGGGGCACACCTGACTGTTACTACTGTCTACATAGGATATGTGGGGGATATACCTGACTGATTCTATATTGCTACACAGGATGGGGGGCACACCTGACACATGTACACATTTGCTATGACTGTACTGGTATGTCACGTACTCCATTTCATTCTGTTTTCTAACCTATCATGCTGACTAGAGGCATGTCAGTGTACTACAGGTATTATATTTCATTGACCTACATATTAGTTTCTGACTTCCTACCCTTTAGAACTAACATCCCTCTGTCTGACCTGATGTAGTCTGTCTGTGTAGGCCTGGGGGGGTTACTCATAGGCATCATTCATTGGCCTTAGCACAGCCTTTGTTTTTGTTTGTCTACACCTCTCCTGCTGGCTGTGACTGTTGTTGGGTATGTGAACCTTCCTGACTGGCATGTGTGTGTCATATGGCCCCGCATGTGGCCCAGCACATTTCCTGCAGTGGGTTTTGTCACCATGTGTATTACTGGCTACTATGGTGACACCCGTATCTGTTACAGATCTCACGCTGCCACTATAGGTGTCTAGTATCTGCTGGCATCAAATTCAGTCACACAATTCCCTTGCATGCTCACATTCATACCATAGATAACAGGTAACAACACATACTACTACATTCGACAGTTAGTAAGTTGAGTGACTTACCTTGTGGTTGTGCCAGTATTGAGGGTGGTGTTGAAGGGCTGCCTATGTCGGATGCACATAGTACACTCCCTACACATGGTTGAATACAGGTAGTGTCATGTTTGGCATCCCTTTTACTTATGTGCGAGTCAGAGGGAGGCGCTATTCCCTGGGTCACTCCTGTGTCAGTATATGTGCTATGCATTGTCTCTTTGTCAAGGACAGGGCATACTGGGCACACCTCCTTCTGCCTACTGGGGCAGATTCAGGTTGTTCTTCTGAGTCACTCTGTGCCTGTGCAGGCCTTGGCAATGGTGGAAGACTGTGTGGCCCTGCCCCATGCTGTTCCTGCTGCAGCTGTTTCTGCAGGATAATATAGTGTAGCATGGCACATACGATGACAATTTGGGTACATGTAGCTGGTGAGTACTGCAAGGCTGCACTGGATGTGTCCAGGTACTGGAACCGTGACTTGAGCATCCCAAACACATGCTCTATTATAATTCTGATCTGTGCGTGTACCTCATTATGGAATTCTTGTTTGAGTGTGTGTGCTTTTCTGATGGGTGTCATCAGCCACGACTCCAGTGCGTAACCAGCATCCCCCCACTAGGTGACCGTAAGGGATGTCCCCATTGGCAAATCTCTGGTATAGCTGTGTCAGATGCCAGATGTGGGAATTGTGATAGCTACCAGGGCAACCAGCACACACATTCATTATTATGCTCTGGGCATCGCCACGACCTGGCAATTGAAGAAGGGGAAGCCCTTGCAGTTGATGTAGATCCTACCCCGCTCACCGGGTGGTGCTTTGATGTGTATGTGCATGCAGTCTATAGCACCCACTACCTCAGGGTATTCTGCTATTTGGTGGAACAGATGCATATTGCTGGCCAACGCCTCATGGGTGTTGGGGAAATATACGTGCTCACTGGCATGTGCTCACATGGCATCCAGGAACTGGTGGAGTATCCTGGATGCTGATGTCTGTGAGATCCCCATGATATCCCCAGCTGGCCTTTGGAAGGTACCTGTGGCTAGTATTCTTAGGCCTACACATACCTCCGTATCCACTGGGATGGGTTCCCCTCTGTTATTTCTGTGTGTCAGGCATGGCTGGCACAGCTCAACAATTTGCTGTAGGAGGTCCCTGCCCACCTATAGCACTCCACTATCTCCAGCTCATGTAGCCCCTGGTAGGTTACCCTGGGTCTGTACACTCTTCTCTGTCTCCTCACTGTGGGTTGGTCGACAGTATTCACATCCTCACCACCCTCAGCCTCTTCCACATGTTGTTGTATGATAGTTATTGCAGTCCTTATCATTTTGTTGTTTTGTTTGTTAAAAGTTCCCCGCTTGTATACACCGGTGGTGTACAGTATGTGGGAAAAAACAGAGAGAAAGGTGCTTCCATAGTTTATAGTGTTCTGGGCTGGGCTGGGCTGCTGCCTGTGTAATTGGCTGATTCTGATACATTTCACATGCCAGCTATGCTAGTTCTCCTAGATTTCCTTCCTACTGCTGTTTTCCCTTCCCATTGCCTTCCTGTTTAAGCCTGGGGTCGCGCCATGCAAACACAGTGCTCACATGTGCACAGCACTGTTATTTCCTGGTTTACTTTTTTTTTCCCTTTAAAACCCGGTGCGTGGCACGCACACCGGCTTAGGCAATGTAAAGAGTGCTAGGCAGCCTCAGACACACCCCTTACTTAGCTCTGCTAAGCTAAGAGCAAACCCGAGCCACAGGGCTCCAATCCGCTTATAGTATGCCTCACACACACCCCTATGATGTCAGCTAACTCCTTGGCTTGCACCAAACTATTCCTCCTCTTACACTGTTGGGTGCTGACTAGCATGCTGTGGAAATCTGAGATTCAGTATCATTTTCCTCATTTGCATAGTATTGCCTGCTGATGCATAGTTACAGGTCCCACACTGAGATTCCCCCCCTTAGCAACCACTATTCACTGGCCATGTCTTCTTCTGCCTGCCATTGAGTATAATGGCAAAATAGTGATTTTGGTTAAAATGCTTATTTTATGTTTTTTTTCTTATTTTCCGCCCGATCCCATTTGCTCGCCGCTGCCCTACACTTAAACAGCCGAGATCAGCTAAAAAAACATAAAAGTTGATTGTTTTATTTTTGCAACTGTTTTCCATGCCAATGGCCTTATAGTTGGCCATTAGCATGCTTTCTACATGATATCCACCCTTTATTTGGAGCTGCCATGGCTCCGTTTTGTAGTTTGCAGAAATGTACTCCATTACTGGCGGAGTACATTTTTGCAGATTACACTAGTCCTGCACGGGCAGTTTCCAACTTTCTGGATCGCAAATTCACCTCATTTGCATGGATTTCTCCTGCAAATGGGGTAATTTGCATACAGGGGCTGAGTCCATGCAGGACTAGTGCAGGACCACTCATGCATGTCCCAACAGGTTATTCCTGGATCGCACGTCAGAAATATTGCCTGCTGGAGCTCCTGCACTAGTCCTGCATGCCATGCAGGGCTTGCTGAATCCAGGGGTTTATCTAGACCATAATTCTTGTGCATGACAAATTAGTAATTTTTCTGTGTTACAAACATTTACAGGATTTATAAGATTATGGCATTCACTATTTTTTCATAAGGAAATTTTAACAGTTGCTTATGGGTGGCATGTTATTATGTATGATTTTTTGTTTGTTTTTTTTTTTTGTTTTTTTTTTACGTGTCCTACATGCCTCATCAGCTGGCTACTGTGCCCCACTATGCTCAGTCAGTAAAGGAACATGGAGCTGTAAATGGTGTCAGCTACATTTCATAGTAGCAAGGAATATGTAGTAAGTCAGTGCTTTACTGCAGTCTTCAAAATATCTGGACCAATGCTCAGACAGAATAAAGCTTAGCAGTATGGCAATATAAGTAAATTGGCATTTCTCATTCACTTACATTGCTTAGCTGAGACAGAGCATGTACTTTACCAAGACTGTCTGATTAGGGGAAGGAAATTTGTCTTTTTCTCCAGTGTTTTGTGATCTCAAAGTTATTATATTTAGAGTCAGCCCTTACTTGGGAAGGTGTAGAGGGTCTTGCCTCCTGTAAAAATCTTATTTTTGTTAGTTTTCCATTTATTTTTTGTCTTTTCAATGGATCCAATAGAGCTGAATGTGCTGTTTGCCAGTGCTATTATTCTTGATGCAAAATACTTTTGAAGAAAGTGAGCTAGACCATATTGGAGCAAAATATGTTTGTAAATATGTTTGTTCTGTGTAGAAATGCATTGCATGTCTATGTATAATATGACTCCCAAAATAAGTGTATCCATGATCAACAGTATATGTAATATATACAAACTGTGTTTTCCCTGATACTATCTGTATGGGATCATGACACCCCCTTTGTCCATCTAGTTCTTCAGGGTGGTTAAGGAGGTACTAGGTCCCTACAATATTAACGGAGATAGATTTTACATATTCTAATTCTGTATTGCTATTATGTTAAACCATCATTACTACTCAGTGGTTTAATATAAGGCAGTAAACTAAATGTCTTTGTGTTAGTTTGCACTGCCTTGTCAGACTGCGCCAGTCACTTAGAAGCAGTTATGGCATAGGTTAAAATTTAAATAAATGCATGAACAAAATCCTGTCATATTCATTTTATTCAGAAATTATAACACATTCTGGTGCCTCAATTTTACAAGCCTTCTAAGTTAAACTATATTTATAATAGGATTATAATACAGTCAAGTACATAGCTCTCAACCTCCCACCACCTATAATAGTGTAAAACAAATGGAAAAATATGGCAAACTTATAATAGTTCACTAACAGCTTTAACATGGAAACTTACAAGATGGTAAGATGTGCTTTTCACTTTTAGAAAGTTCCTTTGATAAATTAATATGATTAATTTCTATTTACTATGTTTATCCGTTAAAAAAATCCTAACATTGAATGTATAGCAGACCCTATCAATGTGGAACTTAGAGGAACATGAACTTTTTAAGTTCCAAAATGAGGGTCGTTCCTTATAATGAGGTACATTTGAGAACTGCAATGATGGGTAAAATATGTCAGCTGCAGTCAAAGCAAGATGTGGGAAAGGTAACCATTTGAAATGTTGGGACCCACTACAGGGTGACCCAAACACAGAGACTCAGTGACAGAAAGAACAGACATATATAATAAATCTGAGATGTCATTTTTCGGAATGTTCCCTTTTCTTTGAGGTATGGCAATCTCAGAGTTGATATATACAAGTTCAGGCTGTGCTTGAGGGTTGCCCCATACATTGAGTTGGGGGAATGGGGATTCCCCCACAGAAAGAAGTTTTTAAAGAGAAGAGGGAGTTTTGAGATTTGTTCTTCTCTGGGTTTTTAGTCTTTTTTTTTTTTTGGCTTTTCAGCACTTGGCATTTCAAGTGCCGACATTCCAATAGGGAGCCTGTGTAAAAAACTGACAGTACCATAGGAAGAGTAAACTGGAATGACAAATCAAATTGACATGGTAAAGAGCAGCATATAAACATCAAGTACTTTGGCAGAGCACACTATCAGTAACAGTGGCAAATGAAAGGAGTGCATGGTGTGTTTACAAGGCAACCCCAGCGAAAGTGCAGACT
The DNA here is from genome assembly GCF_019279795.1 of Protopterus annectens. Classification (NCBI taxonomy): domain Eukaryota; kingdom Metazoa; phylum Chordata; order Ceratodontiformes; family Protopteridae; genus Protopterus; species Protopterus annectens. Next base: position 434,170,096 of record NC_056727.1, read on the forward strand.
TTTACCTTTCAAATGACAAAATAAATTAGACTTTAAGAACTTTGTGCTTGACAGTTGCTTAATTTTCAAGGTATTCAGTAAATATCATATCGCCATGTTAGCAAAGTTCTAGAAGTTACCTATAGTCCTGATATTGAGCAAAACTCTATGACAGACATTTGTCAAAATGGTACCTGCTCCAAAATGCAATCTATGCTGAATAACAAATGAACCAGAAATAACTTAAGAAAGGGTAAATTTATGAGCAAGTATCAGTCAGCCAAACTGCAGGAAAACCACACAGTGATAGGTTTTTACAGGGACTGCTGCTAAAAAAATCTATATGCCCCTGGTCATTTCTTTGTTAGAACTTTTGTCATATCTACAAGAATAGGAGATCCATAAAATTAGCCTGTTAATCTTATTTTGGCTTTCTTTTTCAGGAAACTCCTGGCTGTATACAGCAAGCACAGCTGTTGGTACAACTTAATTACTACTCCTGAACCAATTTTCTTTGAGATTTTTAATTTTTTTTACTTAATGAAAAATCCTGGTACATGAAATAACCCATTGCTTATAAACTCATTCATTTAATGGAGGGTAGTTGAAGTAAATGAAGTTTGTTTGTTAACAAGAATGTTGAATCAGGGATTTCTGACAAGAATTTAAGATGTACAATTACTTTAGACTTGCCAGATATGAGCAGCAACTGACTTAATGAAACCAGTGTTAAAATAATTAGTACTTCCTTGCATTTTTTATTGCACAGAAATTCTGATACAGAATCAGAAGGGCAAGTCTGTCTGCAGTGTAGCCAAATACAGTTTATACATATCCAGATGAGTGCAGACGTGTTACCTTCCTCCTTTGACACACCCATTGTTGTACCTTTGAATACAGAAATGGTTGAATTTTACTTGACATATCAGATGCAGCTGTATATTTAAGATTTAGATCTGTGTTTGCTCAAAGCCTTTACATTTCCACTTCTAGTTTATTTTACAAACTTAAATCATATTACAGTTTAACGCTTAAGTAGGCAAACATATCCAGCAGGAATACAAGTATAACTACAGATGTGTGAGGTGCTACATATGTTAGTCTACAAGAAAATTCAGTGACCTGTAAGTGGGTTTTTTAGTACAGACTAGTGTGAGACAGATGAAGAAATAATGACATTAGATCATGTGCCAAGGTAGCACCAGATGCAGAAAAGGTCAAGGAGAACAGACTACAGTGGTTTGGGCACATGTTCAGGAAAGTAGAAAATGATTTGTGGAAGACGATTTGGGAGAGACAGAAAAAAGACAAGAGGAAACAAGTATATCCAGCAAAGAGATGGAGGGATTGTGGGAGACAAACTCTGACAGTCGAGCATGACTGTCAAAGTAGGAGAGCAGCAATGATAACACAACACCGCAACCCCATGTAATAAATAAGAAGAAGGGGGTTAATGATGATGATGGTGTTTAGGGGCTACTTACAACACCCCACCATGGGACACTTCATCCAAAGCAGATCCATTACCCACCTTCAGCCAGTTGTAAAGATAGTCAGAGTGACAGACTGTATCAAAGGCCTTAGACAAGTGCAAGTATGAACCTGCAATATAGAATGTCCAGATAGTTTAAAATACAATTTTTTGAATACGTCTCCTAGCAGTTTAATAACTATTACTCTGTGGCAATTCACGAAGACATGCTGCTTGTCAACTTAGAATTATACAGGTAGGTACTTAGGGAATTACAGGTAAATGCTTTTCTCCACTGCTTTAGTAAGCAGCCTCAGCAGTGCATTACATGTAATTTTCTTGTATAGTTGGAGTCATCAGCTCTGTGAATGAGAGTTGCTATGCCTGTATCGCAAGGTTGAGAAATCTTTCCCTTACAGAAAGATGGCAACTAACAAGACAGATGACTGGCTCAGTAATGAAGTCAGCAATTTTATGTGTATGGTATTGATGAAGGTCACTCACCCTGATGTTGTAAACCTCTTCCACTTGACCAGCTTTGTTATTATTCACTTACTTACTCATCAAAATGAAATGCAGTCTAGTATTGTTACTGAGCAAAGAATATGCAAAGGCTGAGTAGTATGTACCACCAATCAACCCAGATAATGAGATGAAGCCATCAGCAAACTTTATTATGTGACTGCTGTGAGCTTTGATAATAAACCAGAAAGAGTAATCTGATAAAAGTTCATAGAACTCTCAAATGTGTTCTCTAAACCAAGTATCAAAAGCTTCAGTTTTTTGGATCATAAACATACCTAGAGTCCATCTCTTAGAACCATATATTACCCATGGAAGAACCGCAGCTCTGACTATGCACACATTATTGACAGTGTAATGTCTTTGCTTTTATGTTATCTTATCCAAATTTACCATAGTTTTACTCCCAGAATGCAAGAGTCTTTTAATCATTTCTTGGCCGCTGTCACCATCTACAGACATCTTTGGGGTATGGAAAACAAAATATGTGCTCTACCTTAACTTGCTTCCCATTAATTTATAAAGAATCAGTAGGGCTTTTACTTTGAACTTCATTAATAGGCTGTGCATCTCTTTTTTACTTTTAGCTATCAGAGTGATGCTAACAGTGGCATAATTAAAGTCATTAATAATTCTACTGGCAATTTTGATTTTAACATCTCATTCCTCAAGCTAAACAATTTGCATGATGTAGTGACCACAGAAATTAGATAAGTAGGTGATGATACACAGTTTTATTGTACTCCTAGAATCAATTATTTATTAAATATTTGGCTATGCTATATTTTCCTCTGCAAAACAGGCTCTTCAGGAAATAAATACAATGATCAGGTATCCCCATTTCTCTAAAAAACATATCACAGTTTGTTATGGTCCTTGCAATCAAAAGCTTTACAGTAGTCAATAAAACAAATGTAATTTGTTTTTGGTATTCTCTTGCTATTTCAGTTATCCATCTGTCTCTCCACATGGGGCACAGGTACTTTGAGGCTGATGTTTCCTTTGGTGAGCTCATATGAATGCATATGCCTACAGTGCCCACTTTCATACTCACAGGTCATATGTAGGTGCACAGTACATAGTCATGCTGAATATGCTGTGTAATCAAGACACTAGGATAGTGAACAATGTGTTGTGTGTTTGCCATCAAGAGATCACACTACTGACAGGTGTGGCATTTCCGTTATGATCAATGTAGTATTCACCACTTGGATCAAATATAGCTGAAAGTTTTGTACATGGAAAGCAATATACCATACGGGCAATGCATACACCATGGTGATATAAATGCAATGCACAGTCCTAGAGAATGCAGGCCAACATACACTGATTGGCATTCTGTAAACCATAAAACATAACATAATTGCACCTACATACTTACCTCTGGTACTGTAGCCAGCAGTGATACATACACATACAGGAGGCCCACATGACGTGCAACAGCAAACTCATAATATACATAAACATTTGTGTGTGTGTGTGTGTGTGTGTGTGTGTGTGTGTGTGTGTGTGTGTGTGTGTGTGTGTGTGTGTGTGTGTGTGTGTGTGTGTGCCTGCATGTGTATATTTATGTCTATTTTATAGAAATGTTCTCCCACATTGTAGAGGATATATAATTTCAAGGAGCATCCTTGTCTCTGAAGAAACCAAGAAGTTGGATTCTACATGGGCTTAAAAATAGGCAAGACCACAATGATTGGTTGCTATCCATCTGTCATCTAGGTGCTTTTGGATATACTATTTTCCTTTAAGAATTTGATAAATGTTTTGAGCTATAATTTAGCTAATCTGATTAGAGGATATTGTTAAGGTAAATCCAGCCCGTACCTACAATAACCACTTATATCCTTTACAACTTAACTACAGAATATGCTGTGCTAAAGTAGTGCTCCTGGAGGGGATGTGATAAGAGCTGGTACATTCTTGGATTTCCTTCTGTAGATAATTTTCAAGAATAATAAATATGACTTTTGTTATAATCATAGCAAGTGAAACATATGAAGGTGACTCAGCATGAAAATAAAACCCTTTTCACTTGACCAGTTTCATTATCAAGGTCTTACTCATTAGGCTGACTATGAATGTGTTCTGAAAATATTTATTTTTTATTATAGATAAATAAAGGATCATTTTAAGGCTAACCAGAATCAAACCCTATACCTTGTGTGTATAAAGTGAAGACCTTAACCATTAGGCCAAACCAACTATATTATTAGGTAGCTGCATCATTATGTACTAATGTATTCTTATTGGTATGCTGTTTCATTTCTGTATACCTACCATAAATCATCAAATAAATTTCTTTCAAAAGCATTATTGCAACAGTCCTCACAAGTTTTGTGTATATTAAGGCAAGTAGGCAATCATTCTGTTTCATACATATGTTATTGCATAGATCATGCTGCTTTACTGTACTTAAATGTGTTGTTAATAAATGAGCACTGCATTTGCTACTTGTCCATTTATCCATGTCTTGAACCATTTGTCCAGTGATTTCTGTGGTAGTAACAAGCTAAGTGGATTGGATCAGTATTGGACACATTCCTCTCAACCTCTAAGCATTAAAAATCATATCACTGGTCATTAAAATCATTGCAGAGGATCAGAAAGAAGAGCACTATTTTATATTGTTTTCAATAGAAGGTCTTTACATAGCAGACTGTAGCTAGTTAGTAGTAGTGATTTTTTTCCATAGGTTTAGTTTACTTATTTAATAAGATATGTAATCATAAATCAGTCTGACTTTATGTGGAACACAATAATTTTAGTAGGAGCTAAGATAAATGTGAGGGTCAAATTCATTGAGCTATGTCTAAATCATAGCAGTCTGGGAGGTATGCTTGTATATCCAGAGGAACAGGCTCCAGCTCATTCTGTGGGATCATCCAGGTGTTCCCAGGCTAAGTGAGATATATAATCCATATACCATGTTCTGGATCTGTCTATGGGAACCCTACCAGTGAGTCATGCTTGGTACACCTCCTATGGAAAGCATTCAGGGACATCCCCAGAAGGTTCCAAAATCACTCCTCATTACACAGAGGAGCAGTGCCTGTATTCTGAGATCCTCCACAATTTCTGAGCTCCATAAGCTATCATGGAAAGTGAAGCTCAGTTTCTGTTGTTTTTATCCATGGTTTCACACTCTTAGTTATTACATGCAGCTCCTAACAATAGGTGAAATGACCGTTGTCCTATGAATAGGTTTTGCTTCATGGTCAGACTCCATTACAATACCTGATTGCTGCCACTGCACCTTCCTACTATTCAATCCATTAATCCCCTCTAGCATCATTCATGAACAATACCCTGAAGATACTTAAAATGCTTCATCTGGCTTAGATGCTCTCCTCTTACCTGCATGAGTCAATTCACCCTTCTCTCTGGAAGTGAACTGTGACCACTAATTTAGAGGGGCCAATTTTCATTTCAGCTATTTCACACCATGTAATGAATCTTTCCAGTACTCAGTGAAAAACACATTCACTTTAGATGAATAAGACATTATTTACAATCAACAAAGACACCAGCTTCATGTACCCAAAGTGTTTACTCTCCACATCTTGGTTGTACTATGACATCCTATCCATGAAAATCATAAACAGGAAAATAGACAAGATAAATCACTGGTAGAGTCCTATGCCCAATTTGAACATATTAGAATTAATGCTGATACTGTGAATAAAGCTCTTACTCTTCAAATCTAGAAACCGAATTAAGGCAGAAAAAGCCACATAACTCTGTACTGATGCAGCAATCCTCACAAGACATTCTGGGGTACATCATCATAAACCTTCCAAAACCTATATTATGTAGGAAAACTACCTCATAAACAAGTACATAATGTGACCAGTACATGTTTTAGTTTCTTTTAGACTTAACAATTTGTTGTATGGTTTCAGGATTTTGTTTTACTCTGAAAATTTTCAGTTAATTATGTTTTTGAAAAAGTGATTTTTAGTTAAAAATGATTTTTAACAAAGTGCGATTTTATGTCTATTGTACTAGGGACAATGTACAAGTAAATAAATACTTTTTCTATTGGCGCATTTAAAAGTTATGGGATTGACAGTGACATCATTACTTAAGTAGTATTTAAATGAGATTATAATTGTTTGGATCCAGATTTTGATGAAGTCCCAAGTATAGGGGATGAAAGCACTCAATCTGGTAATAACATTTTAAAATTGGAAGAATAAAACTGTTTTTACTGAAGAGTTTGGCTGATAATTTTGGTTGTGCTGTTGGACAGTGTTTTGTGGATTACTTCATGGTATATTTGGAACACTGTGGTTACTTTTGGTGTTAAAAGTTCCTAAAACATATGCAGACAGTTTTGGTAATTTCTCAGGATCATTCTAATTTCTGTGTGAAGACATAAATGATCCATTTCTGCACAGCCAGGATGGCCCCATTAATCGTCCTGAATCAGAGGCATGACTATTAGACAAAGGCCCTTTTACAATATTCTGGAATTGATTCACTATACAATCTTGAAATACTGAAATGTCAAATTTCAGTGTTTTGAGACTGAATAGTCGAAAAACCACATACACGAAAACCCACAATCACGAACACTACAATCGCGACCATTCACACACACACACACACAAACCAGGACATAATCACACACACACATACACCTATCTAACTAAACAAGCATAACAACACACACAAACACACTTAATCTACCTCTAAGCAGGGGGCAAGCCCCCCCTGCACCCCCCACACCCCCCTAGTTATATATTCTAACTCCGAGGTCACACTAAACACACAAACACACAACAAACACCTCCACGCACACTCACACACACTAAAATCCCTACCCATTATCCTCAAACACACAGCACTTACCTGAAACCCCAGATAAATCTACAAACCGCACCACACGTCACGAACGCGACACCACGATAGCGACGGATTCAACATTTGCGGATTCGGCATAATATAGTTTCAGTTAACTGCACTTTCCACTATTCGGTCTTGACGTACTGAATTTTGACATTTCAGTACATCGAGATTGTCTAGTGTATCCTCTGGAATATGTTTTTCTAAACGTGTTGAGAAGTGCAATCACTAAGTAATAGTAATGTATTCTTCTGTCCCCTTTTATGAAAATGGGCAAGATTAACCCAGTTTGCCAGTCTAGAGGTACTGCTTTAACTATCCTTTCAGCATTGACAGTGCATGTTACCCATACAAATTCAGCAGCATCCAGTGTGCTTAGCATTTCTGACCATATGTCATCTATTCCTGTAACCTTGTCACAGTGGAACCATTTAACTACCACAGCAACCCCATCCACTAAAGTTGAACCAGTTCCACTATCTGCTACTGGCACTTTCTCCTTAGAGGAGAACATGGCCACATGATTCAGGAGTTTCACAGATCATTTCTTCTACCTAACAACAATGTTCTCTGTTGTGGTCAGATGGCTTCTATTTCTGCTGAGAACAGCCTTGGCAGTATCCCCTGTACATCTCCTGAGCTACTTGATGGTTCATCAGAAAAATTTTGAGCCCATTCTAAACTCCTTTCCATGGCCTTGTCAAATACTCCTGCTGAGATCAGTCTGGGGAGCATCCTGTCTCATTCTCTTGAGTTAATGGATGATTTGTCAGAACCTCTCTGATGTTGACTGACAGTCAGTCTCCATGGCTGCATCAAGTACCCTCACTGAGGTCAGCATTGGTAGTATTCTGGCACTTTCTCCTAAATTACAGGATGGTTTGCCAGAACCTCCTTGAGGCTAACTGAATGTTGTTTTACTAGGCTTTACCAAATACTTCCCACAACTATGCTTAAGCATCAATGACTGCTGCAGTTACTGCCTTCATGGCTTGTCAGTATATATCAGTCAGTTCTGAAAACCCCTCCCAGAAGGCCACTTTCTTTAATTTGACATCTCCCCTCACTGCTAGTATCCACCAGCAATCCCTAGGCTTGTCCATTCAGTGTCCACACCCATGACCTGCCAGACACATGAAAGATGTTTTTCTAGAGGTGAAAGTTGAATTCCTCCCATAAGGAAGCACTGACTCTGCATTACCAAGGAATCCTCACTATACATACAGGATTCCTGGGTCACTTCAGCTATTGCCACAGCCATTTGACCCAATCCAACATCCTCACCTTTAAATTCAGGTATTAAGCACCATTACAAACAAGGAATACAAAACAAGTATGAAAGTAAAACATACATGTTTGTGTCTTTTGGCTTTTCCCGGTTAGGGGTAGCCACAGCGGAACTCCGGTCCACTAATGATTGGCAGTTGATTATTACGTACCGGCTTGCCAGGCCTGACACACAACCTTCAACGAAGGTGCGCCCATTCACTCATGTCTCCACGCAGAAGACGCTCTAGCTGAGAATTGAACTGGACAGCATCTTACTGTGAGGCGACAATGCTACCGCAGCACCACCACAGTGGTATTCAAAAGTAAAACATAAATAAATAAATATAATAAAAAAGAGCATTACATGATAAAACTGAGTTAAAACAGAACAGTATAAGTAGTAAGAAGAACAATTGGATACATTTAGCCTACTGACACAACTGGAAAATTAATAGCAAAAGCTAAAATGAATTAATCAACATCATCTACTAACTTAAATAAGTGTGTTTTAAGAGACTTTCTAAAACATGAAATAGAAGGTGTAGAATACATTCACTTTTGGATATGGATTCATATGTGGAGAGCATGATGGCTAAGAGCCTGGATTCCAAAGGTATCCAAGAAAGCTCTAGGAACCTCCAAAAGTCCCAGATTTGAGGAATGAAGGGGATTTGCAGAATGAAACCAAAAGCTCCAAATGGAAATCACTTGGTAGCTCAGCACCTCCTTAACCCAAGTACCTGAAACATATAGCTTCAGGGTTGCAAACTACAAAGTTGGCCATTGCCGTTTGGCTTAAGGATCATTAGTACAAAGTGAACACATGAGCATTCCTATGTCCTTTTCAGGCAGTGACATAGCTTAATTTCTTCTTCACTTGATTTATTATAGTTCTGTGCATAAATGATTCCTCATTCTCTTGCATAAATCTTTTCTTTATGGTCTGAAAATTGTGATTTTTTTTTCTTATCTATTACACCATAGATTTTCTACTACCCTTGTCACCTTTTCCTCCCACCACTGAAGCCTCATTCTAGCCTCATTCTAAATGGTGTCTCATTGGTCCGTCAAAGATTTTTTTGTGTCTCCACGTTTTCTGCTTGATTCTATTGGAATACACCCTGGTCACTTCTGGATCCATATCCAACTTACTCATGGTTCTGCTTTTTCATAACCACCTACACTTTCCCTCATTAGTGAAATGACATTGTTCATTTCCTGACAACATACACATATTTACCACAGTCATACCTCTCAGCCTCTTAGTGTAAGAAATGTGGACAAAGCCTAAGATAATGGGGACACAAAAGCTCAAAAATAGTGACAGATTTTAAATATTTTTCTTATAAAGTTAAAAATTGCCAGAACAACAGGATTTGTGTTAGCATGTGTTTTCTGAAAGATATGAAGTCTAAAACTCAAATGCATGCCATTATTTATTGACTCCAATACTCAGAGATTTGCCAGAAAGTCACAGATTTTATGATGAACAGATGAAAAATTTGAGGCATAAATCTGGGCATTCAGTGAAAATATATTAATTTGAGAGGTATGACAACAGTAGCATAACATCTGTCCCCATGCATTCCCTGTTCTATTTTCCTGCTTATTCTGATCCTGCCTTTATTAATCTTGTTTTTTTCTCCCTTCTGTATGAACTTCTCACAATATTTCTGAATTTTTCTAAGCATTATATCCTTGGGACTCCTCCTCACATGCCAAAAGAAATATATAGTCAGTGGTAAGACTAACACTCACACCACAACAGTCCTCCTCAGTGATCTTAAATGACCCCTCCTGTTACCTAGCAACACTCATAACCCTGTCATCAGGTCTCACCTGTCATCAGGTCTTTTTAATCTCATTATTTGTTAGATACAGCCTTATTACTGAATACTTGTCAACCTCTCTGAACTTTGAAGATCCAAATACCAAATACCCTGTCCAATATTAAATATCAGAATAACAAGTCACTTCTTGAGGTGGAAAAGCTTCCTGACTCCCACCAAATTCCCTAAAGATTTTCAGTAGGCCTTATAGTATTCTCTGCATATTTATCAAGAGAATTATAAATCATCAGTTAATGAAATGGGTTAGTCCTTTCACCTAAAAACTTCCAGCCTTCAAGATAGTTCTGCACACCCTGTGCTAATCATTCCATAATAATAAAGAAAAGGCATGAGGAACAGGGAAAATCCCTGGTACATTTCCCTACTAAAAGTAACCAGGTCTGGCATTACCACATTCACTTAAAAAATTATCTTAGGCTTCACATGTAAAGCACTCAACATATGTACTACATCTTTGAACATAAATTCCAAAATTATTATACCAAAGGCATTTAAATGCAACCTGCTATAGTTTGTTTAGGACCTGCCCATCATAAAGCTCACTTAAGCCTTCTCTATCACCTGTAGTAATTGTTTTTTTTTTCAGGTTTAAGCAGGCAGTACCTTACTGAACAAAGGGTCCATATTCCAAAAGACTTGCTCGGCATGTAAGTAACTTACTCCAGTGTCAGGTTTATCTGTAAAGCAGACTTACACCGGAGTAAGTTACTTACACAGACAGGAAGTCTTTTAGAATTAGACCCAATGTAATAACTACATTATACAGAAATGGGAGTCTTATCTTTGTTGAATTCTAAAGGTTTCCTTTCCTTTCAGTAAAAAAACTACCAAGATTTCACACATTAACAAAAGCAATGAGCTCCTCCAGAATGTCGTATTAAATAAACCCCCTATATAGCTACCTAACACACGCTTGGACATCCGTTCAGTCCTCCCACTTTATTAACCTTGCAGTCACTACACCCTCTTTAAATATTATTCTTTGACAAAGACTTTCAACCATATATTGAAAACCATCCCTCTACATTTCTTTTTTTAAGAGTACACATGTTTTTACCTGATATATAGAAAATAAAACTTCCAACTTTGCTGAATTGTACTAAACTAGATGTTACTATTTTTTCTTTGACTATTTTAGGGGAATTTATTTGGATTTTAATTCAGCTTTATTCTCTTGTGAGGCCTAAGGAAAGTTAACTGGTTCTAAAAAAAGTGTTGTTTCAAGATTTCTTTAGGCAGCTACATGAACCATGTACACGATGCAGTGAATTGTCATGGAACTTATTCAGAGATATGTGGGAAATCTCCTTCTGTGTGACCTAGTCAAGTATGGTTTTGTTGAAGGTAGGTATTATGCTTAATATTTTACATTTTGGTGAGAACGTTTGTTCTGTTACTGTCTTAGGATGGGTTCTGTTCAGAAGCTCGAAATACTGAAATCTCGAATCTGAAGCCGAATCCACATAATAGTGAAAGTTTAGAAGAGCGAAATTTAAAACCTCGAATACCAGAGGTTTTGAATTTCGCGCTTCTAAAGTTCCGCTATGGTCATGTATTCAGGTAAGTGTGTGTGTGTGTGTGTGTGTGTGCTAAGGGTTTGGGTAGGGGCTGTGGTGTGTGCTAGTGTGTTTTGTTGCTGTGATGTGTGTGTGTGAAGAGAAAGTAGCTTGTGTGGTGGTGTTTTGTGTGTGTTTGTATGTAGTGCGACCTCGGAGTGAGAATATTTAAGGGGGGTGCAGGGGGGCTTGCCTTCCTGCTTTCATACTTTCATGTAGTAGAGGGATTGTGTGTGTTTGTGTGGTGGATGGTGTAGTAAACCCGCAAAATTCAAAACTTCCGGAATTCAAGGTTTTGAATTTCGCGGTTTTTAGTTTTTGTTGCTTTGTGGATTCCACTTCTTGGGCTCGAGATACTGAAATTCGAGATTTCGGTATTTCGAGCTTCTGAAGTGAATCCCTTAGGACTAAGCTGGTATCCACTAATTGGCCTTCTAGTGTCGGCTGACTTTGTCCAATGTGCCTATTCCAAGTGTTTACTTTGTCAGTAGTTTGATTTATGCATGTTGTTGCATAGGTTCCTTTGCTGCCATTGCATCACTTGGTATGCATTTTTGCTTGCAGTAGTCATACTAGTTGCTAGTAATTATCAACCAGCTATATTCTTATAGCTGAACTATACTTCCAATACTCTACCCATTTTTGATGAAACTAAATTCTAGAGTTGTCCACTTATGTCTTCAATCTTATCTCCCCTTGCCATTCACTCAACACCCTTGCCGTCATCATTTAACCCACTGTCTAGTTTAAGCCCACCATTTATTCAGCAGCCAGCCTATCTGCAGCCCACTGTTGTAATTAATCCAGTTTAAGTAACTTCCTTTCTATTACTACCAGTGTATTTAACCTTTATAGCCATTGCCTCCTGCTACCTATCAGGCTTCCAGGTATGTAGCCACTGACTGTTAATTATATTTATTTTGCCAGCCTAATTAAACAACTGCCTCATGTTTATTGGCAATCCACTATTATTACCTAACACAAAAACATATCTGCAAGACATGCATTTATGTTCAGAAACTAGAAGCAAATCTCTCAGATTTTGTCAGTAAACATAAATCCATATTTACTGAAGAAGTCCAAAAACCCTACCAAAGTCCTCCAAGAGACAGGACAGGGTACCTCAGTCACATGCAGTTTCATACTTGTATATGTTTCCACCACACTGACATATAGTCTTACAAGTGTTCATCAAACTACACAGGGAGTACTTTAAAGTAAAGAGATCTCATGGCTGAAAAATAAATAATAATTCCAGTAATGTTCTAGAAAATTGGTGACTTCATTGTCTGATAAACTGCACTCACCAGACTGGCAAAGGACAGGGTGACAGTCAGCTGTCCCATTTGCTAGGATTATAGATGCCAATGGATCCTCCAGGTCCCAAAAATCTTGTAGACATGTACAACCTTGTTGCTGTTCATGCTGAGATGAATGGTCAGGGGCAGTCCACCATGGAGGAGATGGAGAGAAATTGAGGCTCTTTCATCATATGTTTTTAAAAAGGGAAAATCCCTTGTGTTGAGCAGTTTTCTGTCCTCAAGTAAAATGATGATTAAAACAAGTCACTTCATTCTTGGCATAATAATTGGCTATGGAAATGGTGTCATTTTAGGGATGTTCAATTTGTGACAACCTATGAGAACATTATAATCAGACCTTCCTGCTTTACTCTGGATGCACTGCAACTTGGTTTTACATACTGGCAAAGACCTTTCCCATCCCCAAATGCCCTTTTTATGCAAAATAAGTTAAGAAAAGCCATGCAGGTTCACTAACAGAAAATATAAGAACACAGGAACACAGACGTGTAATACTTTTTATTGGACCAACACAGGTTTTTACACTTACTGGAACTTTTTAATTAACACAGGTCCTTCATGAGTATTTCAGTAGCTTAATATCGCCTGATGAAGGATTGCTTTTAGTCTGAAAGTTTGAATAATTGGAAAACCTACACTGATCAAAGAAAAAGCATTTCATCACCTCTGTGCTCGAGTGTCTTTGTTTTGTTTTTTTTGTTTTTTTTGTTTTTTGTTTTTTGTAATTAATCTGCTAGGCATCAAGCTGGCTATGTTCAAGACAAAAAAAACTCAGAGGCAAACTATCTGATTTGGAAACTCTGTTTTACCTGAACAATATGCATATTTGCATAGCTACTGAAACCTATTTCCAGTCTATGGAAAACTCTTATCCCAGCTATTCCTCCCTCAGGATGACAAGTAATGGTAAAGGTATATTCATATTTATTAGAAATTGCATACCCACATCTAATCCAAAACTGCCTAATCCTTGATATAGTGCAGGTCAGCATCATTCACTACAAAATGTATTTATACTTCATTGGTAATTTCTGGTCCTCCTCTATGTCCCTAGAGGAACATATTGAATATCTGAACAAGCATCAACAGCTGGAAGTCAAACCAAACATATTTCTAATAACAGGCTTTAATTACGCATATATCAACTAGCTTTCCAATCCATCTGCTGATTGTTATACTCTACATTTTTTGCCATCATCAACTCTAGATACTTAGACCAAATAGCCATTCTGCCTTCCTACTAGAAGATTAAACATCCTAGACTTGGTTGTAATTCTCTCCGATCATATACTCATTTCACAAGTTTTCCCTACTGTATTTAAATCAGGCAATTCAAGCATCATTTTTTGCTTCCGAACCAGCCTCCCTTGCCCAAGTAATACATTTGCATTCAGGGACTACATCTCAAAAAAAAATGTATATACATATATATATATATATATATATATATATATATATATATATATATATATATATATATATATATATATACACACACACACACACACACACACACACATATATATATATATATATATATATATATATATATATATACACACACACACACACACACACACACACACACACATACGTATATAGACACACACACATGCACACACACACACACACACACACACACACACACACACACACCTGTAATATATTAGATTCTACTGACCTTTTTGCAAAAACATAAATGAGTCCATCACCCCATACCATTAAACATTGACCCTCTCAGCCCTAAACATGAAGTATTTCAACCTATTAAATCACTGTGAAGAGTAAACTGCCCCCTCCTGTCATAATCAAAACAGTACAATAAACACATTAAATGCCCTATCTGGCATGCAAAGTATTTACATAATCTTACCCCATCCATGATCAGAAGACAAAGAAGGAACTCAATTGTACTATGAAAAGTACCAAGGCTGCCTGTGGGCACTGGATAGCCACCAGCACTAAGGACAACTACAGGACATTTTTTGGCACCACCATAATTGTTAGGCACATTGAACTGTACAGCCATGCAGAATATATAGAGTATCACCGGGAAAGAGCAGTTATAACAGTGGGTACCACACAGAAGCAAGGGTTTGAAAAGGATCCCATTAGTGCAAATACAGCTCGAGGCAGGTGCCTATGTAAGGCAGGTTTACTCATAACATGACAGATGCCAGTACTTAAAAGTCCAGAAGAGTTTGGAGGTATTCTCTTTTAAAGAGAGATACACTGAAAATGGAGTAACTGGCTCTAACACAGGGAATCTTTATCATGAATCTTTAGAGCTGTAAGGAAGTCCTGGTAGTTGAAATTCTGAAACATATTTTTCACCAAAGAATAGTGAGCTAGAGATTTTTTTTCTACAGGACTATTAAGATATTTCTTAAGATATGTTTTATTTGCCAGAGACTTCTGTTTGCTAGAGATGTTTATTTGTCAAAGATTTTTATTCACCAGAGATTAAGCAGAGAGTTAAAAATATGTATTTTCTTTACCAGAGACTTTTACTTTCACGTACAAGGCACTGTTTGTGGACACTGTTAACCTGTGTACCTCGATTGCTGGTTATCTATGCAAAAGGCCTATACTAATACAACAGACACCACTTGCTAACAGGTAGTCTTGTGAAAGATATTTGCGTTATTTCCCTTACATTGATTTTGTTAGTATCACTACTCACCTGGACCAGACCTTATGAGATATTCTTTGTGATATTTACTTTACTTTGGAAATACAACCATGACCACTCTCCAGTGAGAGACCTGGCAGTAGAAGGAGAGCAAAAGACTTTCAATTAACTATTGTACTTTACAAATAATTGCAAGGCCTTACAAGCCTGTCAGTTTTGTTCTTGTTAAAATGGCTATAACGTAGTGCCATGTGAAGGTCCTAGCAAGTCTGTTGGTTTCATTCTTGTTAAAATGAGTATAACTTAGTGCCATGTGAGTGGCTGTTTGCCCTGAAAGTGTTAGTAAAAAGCAGAAGTAACTATATTTTGCAAAGTATTTTCAGTTTTCACTGGTTACTATATTTTCAGTTTACGTTTTGGCAAGACTGCCTGTCTTTATGTTTGCTACAGTAAGCACTTGCTTTAAAGAAAGCATTGTGGTGTTTGCTGCATGAACTAATAATATTATGACTTCTATGTTCACAAAATCTACAGCAATTGCTGCATGTTCTGATTTCATTGTAAACAGTGCTAACACACTGACCCAAAATCCAAAGATAGAATCTTAGCTAATAAATCCGTCTCTAATTTCACTACTCCTGCTATACATCTGGTCTCCCTGATGTGTGTAAAGCAGCTTGCTTGGTGCCCCTATATAAAGCTGCCCCCTCTACTAACCTATTGAGTTGTACTGAATTGAATTATAGGCCTATTTGCATCAACAATATTACTTAAGGGACTATGGACATATTGTAGCTGAATTAAACAATGATATAGGAGACTTCATATCCCTGGAGTGACACCATTGTGGATTTTAACTGGAATATCAAAAGGTTACAGAGGCCATTGACAAAGGGGATACAATATGTGCTGCTTACATGGATCTTGCAAAGGCTTTTGACACTATCCCTCATGATGGGATTATTCACAAACTTTCCCAACTCGGCATTAATCCATATATAATTTGCTGGACAGGTAACCAGTTATCTGACAGAATCCATGCTATTATGGTCAAGGATGTTTATTGTAGACAGAAAGTAATTGCAAACAGTGCCTTTCAGGACTCTGTCCTGGGTCCTCTCCACTTTGGTATATACTTCTCTGGCACAAAAGCTGATATTAATGAACTATAATTCATTAATTATGATGAATAATGATATAGGAGACTTCATATCCCTGGAGTGACACCATTGTGGATTTTAACTGGAATATCAAAAGGTTACAGAGGCCATTGACAAAGGGGATACAATATGTGCTGCTTACATGGATCTTGCAAAGGCTTTTGACACTATCCCTCATGATGGGATTATTCACAAACTTTCCCAACTCGGCATTAATCCATATATAATTTGCTGGACAGGTAACCAGTTATCTGACAGAATCCATGCTATTATGGTCAAGGATGTTTATTGTAGACAGAAAGTAATTGCAAACAGTGCCTTTCAGGACTCTGTCCTGGGTCCTCTCCACTTTGGTATATACTTCTCTGGCACAAAAGCTGATATTAATGAACTATAATTCATTAATTATGATGAATAACTATGATTACATTTTTGCAGAGGGACGTGATTCCTTGCAGCCCCTGAACTTAACATAGTCACACAACTTTGGAGAAAGAAGAAAACTCCATTGATGATGAAATAGTTTTGTCAAATGGCTCTCATTCTATTTGCCTTCACCAAAACTACAACTAATAACTCGACAGGAACAAAGATAATGTCCCACTTAAATCTGACAGTCATCTGGGATTGAGGAACATGTCTTAATACTAGATTCCCTTTTGACTATCTTGTTTCTGTGGTGGCTAGAAAATCATTTTACCTTACATACCTTAACCTGTGTGGCATCTCCCCAAGGTCCAAAGAAATTACAGTTCTGCTTTATTCCTTTCCTGAATACATTGCTTCATTTGTCCTGCACTCCATCAAGAATCTAAACCAACTCAAAATACTGCAGTGTTTTATCACCAAAAAATATCCCTGGTCTCAGTACATGTAGCTATTCTGATTTATTAAAAGTCCTGTTCCTCTATTTAATGTCACATAATCTCCTGAGGGGTGATCTCTGCTTAGTGTTCTGTGCTGCGAATGAAACAGCATTCTATGAACCCCTTCACCTAAACAGAAGCAATGGTAAGGTAAATACCCACTATAGAGGCCTGAAACTATATTACCACAGCAACATCACGAAGTGCACAAGAGGTATCACACCCAACATATTTCCAATTTGCAGAACAGGCTGTCACTTATCAAACACAATACTTCCCTAGCAACCTTTACAAATCAGTCTGAATTGCAGGATGGGTAGCTGCAAATTTTCATCAGAGGCATATGAGGAAAATCTGCATAACAGAGGACATTGTTAGTCTCCCATCAGTGCTGGGTGACATTGCTGAGTCTCACAATGATCTCTTTAGCCATAAGCTTACTAAGAACTTATAAACTATATAACCTCATTCCATCTCCCTTGTCATCAATATTGATCAAGTTTTAAACGCCCTCTCCAAACAAAACGTTTCACCTTCATGGAGGACATGAAACATACTCAGTTGTTCACTGGAAAGCTTAAAATATCAGCTAACCAAATCTCTTCAAATTTCCTTCAGTGTTTCTTCACAAAATATGTACCTGAAAAATAAAGAAATATCACAGTCATCTCACTCCATAAGGGCAGTATGGCCATTGACCCAGGCAGTCCTAGGCCCATAATTTTCTCTGTCCATTTCTGTAAAGCCATGGAATGTATTATTGTTGAAACTAACCAGTTAAGTGCATATACAACCTGTAGACTCTAGCCTATTTACAGATCTCTGACAAAGGCATATTATGCCTTCTTAATCTTGTAGTTTCTTTGAAAAAGTCAGCAAATCCCTAGATGAAGATGTTCCCACCCACACTGGTTATCCGGATTTAACTGGCACATTTGATACCATTCCCCACTCTGGCATCATACAGTAGATAAGCTAAGTCAACTAAATATCAACCCCTTTCTAGTTCACTGGGTTAGCATTAAACTATTTTAGCTACGTATATCTTGTTTAACTTATTTTCATCCTTCTAGGTTTAAGGGTACCAAATGTAAAAATATACCATGCTGCCTTCTTTTGTAACACATATGCAGCATTTGAGTACAAATGTGAATTGTAACATCTGCGGATTATGAAGAATTGAAATAACTTATGGTTCTTGTTGTACACATGAAAAAAAGTGTTGCAAGAGGATGCACTACAGAAACATTCCTTATATCATTAATGTTCTCTAGCAGATTTAAACCACTCCTGAGTTGTAACATTCCTGATGTTAACTTACAACAAAAGTCTGCCTTTAATTGTATTAGTAACAGCAGCATCTTTGTGAGGGGATAAACATGCACCTTATACATAATGGATGACTATATCTGTCACTTCCCAGAAACAGAAATGTGTCAGTATGGAAAAATGGTGGATAAAGATCAAAGAGTTATTGTAAGAGATTTTTAGAGGCTTGTTTAAGATCTTATTCAGAATATTTAGAAGAATGCTATGCTGTACAATATATCAATACTTCTTACAAATTTTGAAACTGTTCTTAATAAAATGTACGTATCTATTTATTGACATTTGTTTACCAGGGAAGTCAGATGGAGCACTGGTGCCCTGTTTTCAGAGGAGGTCAGGGGAAAAAAAGGACAAAGGTAACAAATATAAAGTAATCAGCATTTACAATAACACATTTTATAATGCATTTTTAGTGAATACATAGCATGGCAGTCAGTATAATAAATATTGTACAACAACTAATAGATCCAAAAGCGATGACAAAATCAAACAGCCAAGCTGTAAAATAACCAGTATTTTATTTACTTCTAGCGCCTCAGTGTAACCAGCTTCTTGGAATACAAGTTAAAAAATGCAAAACACTTCTTTTATACATCCTAACCATCAATAAACACATACCATTATCCAATTAAACAATTAAAAGAAGACTTATACTTAAAGCAAGCATTTCCAGTTTGGTTCATTATTAAGTTCCATAGGGATTAATGCATTATACTTTAAAATATAAATACATTCCTTATACAGAAGCTTTTCCTTCAACAGTATTTGTTGTTGGTTGTCTTTTGGCTTTTCCCGGTTAGGGGTCGCCACAGCGGAACTCCGGTCCGCTAATGATTGGCAGTTGGTTTTTATGGTGTCGAGTTGCCAGCCCAACTCTCAACCTTCAACGAAGGCATGCCCATTCAACACATGTCTTTCAAATGCCCACTCAACTGCGGGGAGGACATACAGACTCCACACAGAAGGCACTCCCAACCCAAGCCAAGAATCGAACGGGAGAACCTCTTACTATGAGGCAACAATGCTACCGCTGCACCACCGGAGAAGTTTCCTTCAACAGTATTTCATTTTCACAAAAACAGTTAATTTGTTCCAAAATACTTCCCTGCAGCAATAAATAATTACTATAATGTGCTATTTTAAAGTGTGCAGAGATCACTTTCTCCTCTCTTTGGTGTTTTATGTCCCTTAAGTGTTCCATACATCTAGTTTGGAACATTCTTTTCATTTCTCCAATATAAAACAAATTACAGGGGCAATGTAAAACATACACAACCCCTTTAGTCATACATGTAAATGAACCCTTAGATATAAATTTGATATTATTAATAAACCCAAAGGAGTTTATATGTGCACAAACTGAGCACTTACCACATTTAAAAGTGCCTAAACTTTTTGGGAGTATTTGTATATCTATCCTAGGCAAAACAAAAGCCCCATGTACTAACATATATTGCTGTACAATATATCAATACTTCTTACAAATCCTGAAACTGTTCTTGATAAAATGTACTTATCTATTTATTGACATTTGTTTACCAGGGAAGTCAGATGTAGCACTGGTGCCCTGTTTTCAGAGGAGGCCTGGAGAAAAAAAGGTCAAAGGTACCAAATTTAAAGTAATCAGCATTTACAATAACGCATTTTATAATGCATTTTTAGTGAATACAGAGCATAGCGGTCTGTATAATAAATATTGTATTGATATTCACAAACATTGATATACAGTATTGTACTGAGAATTTACTGATAGAAGGGGGATGTATAGGATAGGTAGAAGTAATTATATTAGTAACAGCAGCATCTTTGTGAGGGGATAAACATGCACCTTATACAAGTGTATATTAAGAAATATACTCGAGATATATTAGAGGGGATAAGCAAGTTTAAGTGTTAACTGAGAAGTAGTGATGGAATAGTAATTTGGTTGTGCTAATTAGAAAGAAGTTAATAGTTTACGAATGACAATAAAGTGAAGTATTAGAAGGGAATAAGCAGGTTAAGTGATTTAGTGCTTTAAAGGGAGATATAAGAAAGTGATGAGGGATGTTAGAAGAAGCTATGTCCAAGGTGAGGAGCAGGGACAAAGCCAGTAGGCATAGAGGAAGTCTTTTAGTAATGGTTTGAAAAGAAGGTGTGAGATAGACCTGATTGATACAGGAATTTTAATTAATGTTCTAGCTACATTATTGGAATACAGACTAACTCTAACAGCCCTTTGTGGTTTGTAGAGTGTAAACATTGTTCATTATTTGACCAAAGGAAATGGTTTGGTCGGTAGTATTGGAATATGGGGCTAATTGCTGTGTAGGCAAATACTTTTGTGGGTTAAAATGGGCTGGGTATAAAATAGGTTGTGAGGATGTTCAAGCCAGTTAAGTGTTTTTACTGTTAAACAGTAATGGGTCTGGCATGTTTTTGTTTTTTTTTTGTATGAAAATCTGCCAACTTTGATGCAGCACTGTTCAAATTTAGAACTTAGTGAGGCTTGTAAGTTGGTCATGATAGGGGTTCCATATAGAAAAGATGGTGAGATGTAAGGGGTAGTTACTTTGGCAGAGTTTATTAAAAATGTCTTTACTATATGAAGGGTTTTTAATGATTTTCTTAATGATATTGATGATATATAAATAAATATTAAGACTGACACTGATTATCATTCCAAACACTTTTGTATGTGAGGTGATTTCAATCGTGGCATTATTTAAGGAAGAAATCTCTAAGATGATTTTTTCATGGAAATAGGATTTTATAAAAAAGAGAAGCAATTTAGTTTTTTGAGATTTAGCAGAAGGTAATTATCCTGTAGCCATTTTCAACAGAGTTAAAGGCTTCTTGAATAATTTTCTGAAGATGTATGAGGTTATTTGAAGTGCATATTAAGGTAGAATCATCAGTGTATTGCTCATAGTTTCATAGGAGATTACTACACTAATGGCCCTAGGGCCTTTACACACCTAACCATGTAATAGCCTTGCTTCCTGGTCGCCATGGTTAGATTGCTGTTGTTAGCATAGCGAATCAGTAATTAGCACTGACTGCCCCTGTCCATGAGGCACATAGGTGCCACCCCAGAGTGAATTTACAGTGCTCCATCTAATTGTCAAGGTCCCACTTAAATAGGGTCATTGAGGAGCTCTGCTTCACATGAAGTGAGAGTTTATAGCAGAGGACCAGTAATCTTTGGAAGACATATCTGTCTCTCCAACATGTTCTGTTTATGTCACAGGGTAGGTTGAGATCTCTGAAGTGAGCGACTCTTGTACCATTTGATTTGCAGACATGCATTTTCATTAGGGCAGGGTCAAAGATGTCTCTGTAGGCTGGGCACAGGTTGCATCTCACCAGCCTGTAGGATATGCATTACAGAGACAGGGTCTTCAGTCTTTCCATGTAGGTCATAGGTTCATAGGTTCATAGGTTGGTACTGGGCTATCTGCCCAAAGGCATATATTAGCCCAGCCATGTTGTGCGGTATTCACCTCCCCTTTAGTAGTTCCCTAGACCCTTATACTAGCAGCTAGTACCCTTGGCCCCTATCTAGTAGTGCTGTTGGTATGATCCCCGGTGTGAACTTTCTGTTACCCATCCACTCATCAAGGTTCCTCTTGAAGAGTGATAGTGAGGGGCTCTGTCTTATGTAGATCGGGACCCTGTTCCATAGTAAGGGAAGTCTCTGCGAAGGGAATCTATCCCTCCAGCATGTTCTATTCATTGTTGTGTTGAGGTTTAGATTCCTAGAGCGTGTAGCTCAAGTAGATTTGGTTTTGCTAAGATGGAGCATGTTCAACAATTCTGGGTTGGACATGGCTCTGTACGTTAGACAGAGATTGCCTCTGAGAAGACAGTATGCAACAGAGAACAGTTTTAGCTTTTTCAATTGTGCTGCATAGGGCAACTGTTTGAGGCCAGTAATCCTCTTGGTTAGGTACCTCTGTGGTCTCTCCAGTTGCTGGAGATGTCTAGCCAGGTACATTCCAATTGGTGCATTGTACTCAATAATGTTTCTGATGAGGGAAGAGTAGAGGGGCACCATTACATCCTTAGATCTTGATGCAAACCCTTTCATGATCAGATGATCATATTTTGGAGGCCCTGAATTTTCTTGGTTAGAAACCTCTGTGTTCTCTCCAGTTGCTGCAGGTGTCTGGTGAGGTACATGCAAAAGGGAGCATTGTACTCAATTAGTGCTCTGATGAGGGTCAAGTATAAGAGGAGTTATACCATCCTTGGTCTGGGATACGATGCCCTTACTTATAAGATATGCATTGTAGAAGGCTTTCCTTACCACTGTGGACACATGGTGATCAAAGTTTAGATTGCTATCAACCTGTGTTCCCAAGTCTCTCACAATTGTGTTTAAGCTTAGGGAGTGCTATCTATAATGTGATTTGCAGGGGCTACTTCTTTGTCAAAGGGGATAATGACACACTTTTTGCATTTAGTTTTAGTCTGTGGCTCTGGCACCAACCATTAGTCTATGTTGGCCCCTTTTGTAAGATGTTAATATTGTTGGTGGACTCAATGACTGCAGCTAGTTTGCAGTCATCTGCAAACTTGATAAGCCACCAGCCATATACTTTTACCTGGACCTCAGAGAAGTAGATTCCAAAGAGTAGAGGGCCCAGCACAAATCCCTGTGGTACACCAGTGCTAACTGGTCTACTGGTGGAGGTGGAATCTCCAACTTTGAAAGTATGCATTCTGTCAGTGAGCCAGTTTGCTACCCATCTAATAATGTTTGGTTTAATCCCCAACTGGGAGAGTTTCTCTATGATACCTGAGTGGGGGATTGTGTCGAAAGACTTAGCTGAGTCAAAATAGGTGGTATGTATAGCTTTATCCTAATCTAGGACTTTGGTGACATCCTTGAAGAAGTCCACCAGGTTTAATAAGCAAAACATTCCCTTAACAAAGCTAAACTCATTCATGTCAAGAGTCTGGAGGTCGCCTATATCCTTGGTCATAGATTCATAGGTGTTTGCTAGGTTAATGACCACAAGGACATTTTTAAGCCTAGCCATGCATCCCAAATCTCTGACAAGTTCTGGTGTCCTTGATAAGTTAAAGCAGGGGCTTGGGAGATGAAACATTTACAAGCAGGGGCCTTGGAGATGAAACATTTACAGGCTACCTGTGTCCATTAGAGACAGGTAGCAAACCACGGATACATTTCCTGTTCCCCATCCAATTGTCCAAGTTACACTTGAATTGGGTTAGGGAGGAACTCTGCTTTACATGGATGGGGAGCATGTTCCAGAGACAGGGTAGTCTCTGGGATACATACCTGCCTCTCCATCAGGTCTTATTTATATCATGGGCAAGGTTTAATTCTTTAGATTGGGTAATTCTGATGCTGTTTGCTTTACAGATATGCAGGAGGTCCATCAGAGTGGGTCTGTCAATACCTTGTTTGCCAGGCATAGAGCTAAAACAGCCCATAGTAGACAGAATACAGGGATAGGGCCTTGAGGCAGTCTGCAGAGGACATGTTATTTATGCCCTGTATAGGAAGCTAATTGTGACTTTCTCCTTGTCCAGCCCAGTAAGAAGGACATCTGTGTGTCTCACTATGGAATTGTGGAATCGCCTATGACCAGGACATTTGGTTTTTAGATGTTTTGCCTTAGGGGCTTATTTATTGAGACACTTGTATGTGTGTTGTTTATTTATTTATTTATTTATTTATTTATTTATTTACATTTGTTGACCAGGAGTGTCCGACTGGACATAGGTCCATTTTCAGTGGAGGCCCGGGAAGAAAAGCTCCACAGCTAAAATAAACAGACAGTAGTTACATTGGATTACATAGAGATTAACAATGTAACATAGGAATTACTTACAACATATTTACAGATGAAGAACATAGTACATCAGTAGACAACTAGAATCTTTATCTGTGAAGTACATAACAGACATTAACAAATGTTACAATAAGAAGTTCCCACCGTATAATAAGTACTAGGCTTATGAGCCTATATTATATTATATGTTATATGTAGTGGGGTCTGTTTGTGTTCCAGTATGTGTGATCTGTTTGTGCTTGGGAGGTCTCTGGTCCTTTGGAAGGCTCTTAGTTAGTACCTACGCATAGCAGGGCCTATGTGACTTGACCTTGTCTTGTGTGAGCTGAGAAGTGTGTGTGCTGGGAGAGGTGTGTATGCTGGGGAGAGTTGTGTGTGCTGGGAAAGGTGTGTTAGCTGACAAACTGTTTGATGTCTTATTTATTGTTACATGAGAGGATTGATTCCTATTTCATGGTACAGTTATATCTTTCACATGCTGTATTTGTTTGCTTTAGAAGCAAGTGGTTATCAGTATACATGAGGCAAATACTACATTGCCCCAGGATGCCCATGTCAATCAGGCTGGCTGGTGAAATGTTGGGAAACTGACTGCTCATTGTAGTAGGTTAAACTTAAGTACTAGTTAGGGAGTGGGCAAGTTGGATCAGTTTTTGCTCTAAGACTAAATCAAGTAACTAACAAGGGGGCTTAATTTGTAGAGGATTATGGATAAAGGAGTGTGGTGATGATGTTCAGTACTCAGCTGAGTTGCCCTCAGTGCCGTAGTGTGCAGCTGAGTTGTCTGCATATAGCAGTGAAGCTTGGGAGAGTTCATCTGACAGACATCTAGGGAAAAATAGTTTCTAGGTGTTTGCATCTATACTAGACACCATTAATCCCTGTTGCTTGATGGACAGCTATGCGCAAACACAAGGCTTATATACAGGTGAAATTAAACAGTTTTAAATTAGTATGCCAATAGGAAATCACACAATGACCCTTCCTCCTGCAATCCCCACCTCAGACAGTGCTTTATCCACACTCTTCTGCCACAAGGGTGCAGGGGAGTCCTTTTCAATGTAAGATGGCTGAATTTCAGTTCAAGTGTATCAAAATCAGGCTAGATTCAACAAGTCTGGATCTAGTCTTTGCTATCTAAGTAATATTGCAGTGCAAAACAAGTGCAGATAATAAAGCTGGCGCAGACAGAAAAAAAAAACAGTCAAAAAGGCACAAATCAATGCATGAAAACAGTTAATTGCAGTTGAAAAAGTGCAGATAAAGCACAAAATAAATTCTTGTTCTTAGCTTTGAATGGCTTGGATTCAAGTAGAAACACTGTAGACCTCTGGCAAAGGATGCCAAATGCAGAGCATCTCCAGTTAATTTAATGAGGGAAGGTTGCTGATATGATTTATATAGATTGTTAGCGAATCTACTGAAGAGTAGAGGGCCAAGAATGGAGCCTTGTGGCAAATGACCATTGACAGGAAGAAAGGCAGAAAAGATGGAGAGCCATTTAACAGACTGGTATCTATCACTTAAATAGTTGTAAAACCGTAGTAATGAAGATTGTGATAGTCCAAGGGAAGACAGTTGACAGAGGAGTTTTTGGTGAGCGGGTGGATCAAAAGCTTTAGAGAGATCAAGGAATACAGAGGAAAAGAGTTTGCCTTTGTCTCTGGCTTTATTAATATCATCTGTGAAGGGCAATAAGGTCATGGCAGTGCTATAGCTGGGTAAAAAATCATGCTGTGTGGGGATCAGTATAATTTCTTGAAGAATGTGTTCAAGTAGTTGTTTGATGAATGCAGTTCTCTAAAGTTTTGTCAAAGGGGATAATGTGGCAATATGTCTAAAATTGCTTATATCAGATGAGGTTCCTCCTTTATGAAGGGGATGATGATATTTTTTCCATGGAGAAGGAACATATGATTCCTTGCTAGATCTTTTAATTAGTACAGATACAGAATAGGCTACGGAACTGGCAGTCAGCTCGAGGTATTCTGCTGTAAGATTATCTACTGAAGGAGAAGAAGGTTTCAGTTTAAGCAGTAGTGAATTGATGTAGAAAGTCCAGATGGGTTTTACAGTGAAACAGGGGCTGTTTGCTATCTATGATTCCAAAATGGTGGACAGCCTGTAAGCACACTGACTGTGCAGCTCCTGAAACCTTAAACTTTCATCTGAACTCAAGCCGGCACATCGCTCAAAGAAAATACTCTAAACATCAAAAGATTAAAGCAGGAATATGAATACTTACTTTTTTCATCTATATTTTTGCTGGATTCCTTTCTTTTTGAATAAAAATACTACTTACTGGAAGCTGAGCCCTGAACCACATGGTATGGATTCTTCCAGATACACAGGCCTAAAACAAGAAGAATAAGGAAAAAACATCTTTCAAAACAGGATCTACTAAATAAAAACTTCTTTACCACCAAGCATCTAACTTTGGACACTAAATGGAGAACCAACCAGATCAAATGGAAACTTTAACTACGAAAACCAAACTGTCTATGATTTCTACTCCTGAGAAAGAGACCACTTCCAAAAGGTAAAAAACTAACAAACTACAACAAGAGGCTGCTAAGATGGCCCTCAGATCAAAACAGGAACAATCTTTAACATTGGAGGACCTTAAAAATGCACTGCAACCTTTACAAACAGAAGTGCAAGGTTTTTCACATAAACTACTTTTGGCTGAAGTCTGGACCAAATTATGCTTAGACTCGAACAGAATGAAGCCAAAGCTATGGACAATAAATTGAAAATAAATGAGCTCAAGCAAAAGCTTCAGACCAGCAACAGCACTATTAAGGAATTACAACAAAAAATGGTAGACTTAGAAGCCAGAAGCCAGCACAATAACTTCATTATAAGAGGAATTCCAGAGACCTTTGAAAATGCACAACTCAACCCAATAATCAAAGAAATACTAATCTCTCTCTTAACCAATAAAGACCTCCTGAATGACATAGTAATAGAAGGCATGCACAAACAAATGAATCTCCGAGGCAAATATATATCAGACTGTTAAACTCAGCACATGTTTAACACATATTAGCAGCATATAAAGCTAAGAAGAACTTTACATGGAGAGCACATAAAATCACTATAACCCAAGATCTCCGTTTTGAAATTAAGCAAAACTGCCAAAAACTTAGCAAATATTGCACTTACCTTATAGAAAACAAGATTAATTTTCAAATGAAATACCCTGCTACCTTAATTTTCTATCACAAAAATTAAAAAATATCCCTTGAGACCCCCGAGGAAGCAAAATCCACTTTTCTGATTCTCTTCAAAGTTAATCCAGCTTGAAACAACCCAATTCACCTTCTCTGAAGCCAAAGACAACACTAGGAGAGTTTTAGCAAGGTATCCTGCATGTTTCTGTCTTAAATCCATCTAGAAACAAAACCTCCATTTTATTTTGCAAGCCTCGAGGTCCGTTTAGCGTTTTGGTGTTTCATTTCCCATAATCCTCTTCAAAACCAGGAAGTTTCTTGATTCTTTCACCTTTCAACTCTATGATGTCATCACTGACTTGTTCCCTGACCCAGTGCATATCTGGGAATGGAATATTCACTAAAACGGGTCAGGAAAGCTGAAAAAAGAATTCTTAACTATTTTCTAACACAGTATTCCCTTTCTCATCAAAGGAACCTCCTATTGACTTTTTCAAGCCACTACACTGCTCTAAATGCCAAGAAGAAAGTTCTAGAAGAAGTTATCTGTCATCTACAAAATCCAAGAAAAGAAAATGTTGCAACTGGCTTTAGTAATTCTACCTTCCTTCCTGCACTATTGCAAAACGTTCTACTACGCAGGATAACTTAAGGTACTCTTTGTTAGCATCTGCCTACACATATGAATGATGAAAAGCTCACCATTTCTGGGTGCATACTTAAATGGCTCAAAGGTGCCTTCCTTTATCTCACTGTAGCTGTGAAGAAATAAGGAGTTTAATGGCATCTGGAACAAAAGGTTTCTAATATCCTGTCATGTCTCAAACACTTCTCAATGATGATAAATTGTGGTTTCTTGTATTATTCAGCTAGACATGCAAAATGATCTACTTATCCTAGGGGAGGGGGGAGGAAAAAAAAATAAAGAAGCATATGTATCTGCACTGAATAACATTTTAAAACAGGATGATGTAATTTTGGTTGAGGCATTTGCATACAACAGCCTAATTAAGATGTTACTTAGAGATTAGTAAGTTCATATATTTTACTTAACAGTGTTCTAATATCATGCTGACTAGCTTATACTTGGTAGTGCCTATGACTTAATGAACCCACAGTATCAACTATACTGCTGTTCTGAATGTTTCTCAATCAATAATGATTGCAATAACTCACTTCAAACACAAGTAGTGGCTAATGGATAGATTAACCAATAATATGGCACAGCTTGATTAACACTGGAAATATTGAAATTTATCTTGTTGGTTCTGCTGGTTCTGCATGTCTCTCTTCTCTCCAGGGGGGGGGGGGGTGGAATATGTTGAGACATAAAGACTATTATTTGGTAAGTCTTTATACTAGAGATACGATTAACAGTAAATTACAAACAGAATCTTTTCTTTCATGCATATATATGCGAAGGTGACACTGATTAGTGGAAAAACAACTGAGTGAACCTGGATGTGAACTCTCACAAAGTTTAACTACTGTTGTGTTGCTTTGATAACAAAGGACAGATGATGTTGTATGTATATTACCAGCATAGTTATAAATGTAAAAATATGCATTAGCCTTAAAGATTACAATAAGTCTTTTACAATGTGAATATATAGATTGTTTGGAACTTCAAAGTTTGCTTCTCCCAAAGTGCATCTTTTAGATCTGCACTATACAAAATGTTGTTTGGTTAATTTATGATATATTTAGCAATGTTAAGAAGTATAGCATATAAGTGCCTGCTGATATCAACTTTCTTTAAGCATTTACTCTCTCTTAGCCTATACATACCATGTAATTAAACAAGTAACATATTAACATAAGAGGTGAGATAGTAAACATACTGCAATTAGCAATAACAAAAGCGGTAGGCTTTGCACAGTTTGTAGCTGATGATTGTTCATGTTTGGAACATTCTGGGTATTTTTGACATCCCTCTGCTCAATGTATATATCACTTTAGCTCAAATTCTAACTGCTTTTTGCTTACAAATACATACATATTCACTAAAACAGAGGGATAGGTGGTTAGGTGCCTAAATAGGGTCAAGGAGTTTAGAAGTCACTTCATCTATGTTAAAGCTTAACACAAAAACAGACAAGCTATAGTACTACTTTGTTGTTTATCAATCAATAAAGAACCTTATAAGCAAATTACGAAATATCAATAGATTCATGGAATGTTAAGGGGATATTGGATAAAAAAAATAGAAATGTAATCATGCATCTCACATATCAAAGTAAGTCCAAAGTAACCTTCCTGCAAGAAACTCACTTGGATAGTCAACTCTGGGATAAGGAAAGGAAAAGGAAATGGGTTACGCGAATAATTGCTGCAGCTCACAACTCTTTATCTAGGGGAGTAGCCATTATAATAAATCAATCTTTCCAAGACGAGATCACTTCTATTAAATCTGACCCTAATGGAAGATGGGCTTTATTTACTAGTGAATATCATACCCTAAATAAACCTCTACTCTTTCTCAATATATACAGCCCCTGCTCAAATCAACATCTCTTCATTTATGAAATATTTTATATACTAGCTAACCACCCAAATCACCTGTACATCATAGGTAGGGACTGGAACGCTTTACTAAACCCAGACAAAGATAGGTCGCATAACAAAAGCAGGCAGTCTCAATATAGTACTATAGCACTTGAAGAACTACAAAATACTTTTGCGCTAACTGACCCCTATGCCAATTTTCAATATGATAAAACAATAACAAGATTTATTTTTTTCTCAGCCACTCATAAAACTTGATCCAGAAGAGACGCTTTTGTTATCTCCCAAACCTTGCTTTCTTATAGACTAAAATATGCTGTATCACCCAGATCCATATTGGATCATTCAAAAATCAGTCTCTCCCAAAACTTTCAAACCTATAAATAAAAATGTCCCTTATTTCAATAATTGGACATTAAATCCTAACATCATTCAAAACCAAGAAGTAGCACAGGAAGTCACTCGTATTATAGCCCAACTTGAAAAAGACTTAATATCCACTCAAATTTCTTGCAACATGCAATGGGCAGCTGCCAAAGTGGTCATTAGAGGTATCATTATCCAAACATCTGCATGGCCCAAGAAAAAATATAATAACCTCAAAAATAAACTGGAGACCCAAATCAAATCTGCTGAATTAGAACTTCAAAATAAGTACTCAAAAGACCTGGAGGATAAAATAACTGACTGGCAAAAGCAATTACACAAACATTATCTATAAAATATTTCTCTGTTAGAATTAAGATCAATATATCAATACTCAGAATGGGCACAAACACCTTCAAAAATCCTAGCTAGATTAATAAACATTAAAAATGATCCACCGAGGATTAAAGAAATACAGTATGAAGGACACTTGAAGCACAAGGACCAAGACATTGTAGACACATTTGAAGATATTTACAATAAACTATATAACTTACCCTTCCCTCCCTGTACAGACCAATTTCATGATTTTATACATAATATAAAATTTCCACAAATTTCAGATGATCAGGAAAAACTTCTAAAAATACCCTTGCAACTAAAAGAGATAAAAGCTGCGATAAATAAACTCAAACTGGGTAAATCTCCTGGGCCTGACGGCTACACCTCTGATTTTTATAAACAATTCATGGAACCTATTTTCAAAGTCTTATTAAAAGTTTTCAATTATATAATACAATACTGTATAACAGATAATTACTTTAATAACCCCAAAAGTGTGTTAATTCCCAAGCCAAACTCTGACCCAACAGATCCAGCCAACTATAGACCAATTGCACTGATAAATACTGACCTTATGATCCTAGCTCATGTTATAGAAAATAGACTTAAAAATATACTCCCCTCCATCATCTCCCAAGAACAAATGGCCTTTATGACAAATAGGCAAACAAGCGACAACACCCTCCTCTTGGATATCACTATCAGACTTCTTAACAGTGATAAATGGCCCAGATATGTTCTCACTGCTAATGCAAGCAACTTACATTTCCTATTCAATATACTGTCTTTATTTGGATTTCCTCAGGGATTTATAAGGATAATTAAGGTTCTAGATCAGAAAACTTCTACCACTATTCTGATAAATAAGCTCAAAACTAACCCTATACCCTTATCCAATGGCACAAGGCAAGGTTGTCCTCTTTCCCCATACCTCTTTAATCTCTATTTAGAACCCCTGCTCCTGTTTATTTCACAAAAAACTTCCATCACATACCTAGAATCTTTAATATAAACCTTACGTACTCTGCCTTTGCTGATGACTTAAATATATATTTTCAACTTCCCAACACTGATCTCCCAAAAATACTCAAAGTGATAGCTGAGTTCACCGAAATCTCTGACTATAAATTAAATTCAAATAAATCCCGTCTATTTCCCTTGAATCCTATAGATCATAAGGAATATTACTTTCCCGAGAGTGAGATCAAGATTAACTACCAGATAAAATACCTAGGAATACTATTTATCCACAACTTTAAGGAAATCATAAAGAATAACCTACTACGCACATGGACCAACATTGAAAGTGATATTATTAGATGGAAGAATATTAATATGTCTCTACTTTCAAAAGCTAGTGTGATCAAGATGAATCTATTACCAAGAATACTCTTTCAATTAAATGCCACCTTCTCAAATATTCCCCAAAAATTATTTCTTGATATAGAAAAAGCTATATGAAGATTCTTACGGTTTCCCAAATCTGCTAGAATTAAATATGATAAATTCGTACTTACCAAAGATAAGGGGGGAGTGAGTTTGCCAAACTTCAGACTTTATTATAGTACAATTACTGCTTACAGACTAATACAGATAATAAACCATGACCCACACGTTAATACCTGGACACCTCAGTGGACCACAATCTGGTTTGAACAACATAAATCCCTTGGATATAACATCAGATCTCTTCCCTTTTTAAACCTAAATAAAAAAGCTTTATTCACAAAGAACTTACACCCACTAATTAAGCATATGATTCTAACTACTCAAAAGTTATTCAAATCAACACAACTATTCAGTGCTCTAGCCTTTATACAACCGCTCCACCTAAATCCTAACCTACTAATAAATAATAAACCCCTAAATCTAACAAACTACCCCCTGATAAAAGATCTTACATTATGGGAAATCTACAAATGGAAAGAATCCAATATACTACAACTAAGATTGAAACTCAACCTTCCTAAGAAATGTACTATCTTACTTAGCCAAATCCATTACCTTATAAATGCTAAATTTTCACAAACTAATGTCGATCTGCAGGACATTAACTTGGTAAAACTGGTACTAAAAAAAATATTTCAACTAAAGGGAAAACAATCTCTAGGACATATAATCTTGTAATGAGCATAAAATACCAGAATTCTGTATTATTCTCAACCTATTGGCAAAGGAAAAAACAATTACTTACTGAAGAAAGCAAAAGACTGGCCATTGAAAATACGATCAAGTTTATTCCCTTTAAGAGGCTGCTATACACACAAATTATGATAAATAACAATGTATGTTATACCCCATCAAAACTAAATAAGTTCAATCCCAAATTTTCGCCCATATGCCAAACCAAACAGTTGAAATTCTCCATGTTATGTGGAACTGTAGTAAGGTACACAACCTATGGTGCTCTTTAAGAGCTAGATTAGAGAAAATGGGATATGAAAAACAACCCTGTCATGGTAGACGGCTATATTGCATGCCAACACAAATGAACTTCCAAAAATGTTAAAACATATCCTTATCACAATGTGTGCCCTTATTAAATTCCACATTACAAAAAATTGGACTGTCACATCTCCAATCACATGGGAAAACTTTAGCAAACTAACTATTAAATATATCTCATCTCACAAATTAGTTTATACAACAACAAAGCAAAAACATTACTATCAGAAATATTGGGGTTATTTACTAGATGTAATTCTCAAGAATGAAAGATAGACCTCACACTGACCTGCTAAGACAAACTTATATTAAACAAAGCTTGCATTATAAATAGCTTATCTCCTTTCCTGTCTATACACCTAAATACTTTCCCTAGTGTACCTATTTATAACAAGTGATTGAATTTCTACCTCAATCTCTTTATAAACTATGCCCCTTATACTATCTCTCATCTTTCAAATGATGTTAAGAAGTATTTCTCTCTTCTGCTTGCTGATGTAGTGACTTCTAGTGTTGTTGTTTTTCTTTCAGCTTTTCCTGGTTAGGGGTCACCACAGCGGAACTCCGGTCCGCTAATGATTGCCAGTAGATTTTTTTACGGGTGCCGGGATGCAAGCTTGATGCCCAACCTTCAGTGAAGGCATGCCCATTCTACGCATGTCTTTTGAACACCACTCGACCGTGGGGAGGACATGCAGACTCAAGGTGCTCCAGCTGAGAATCGAACGGGAGAACCTCTTGCTGTGAGGCAACAACACTACCGCTGCACCAGCGCGGCTTATTGACTTCTAGTGTACATAGTGTATATATTTAGTATTTAGCTTCTATGGTAGTTTTTCTTTTTATATGTATTGTCGACTTATTTTTTTGCTATGTTGTATTACTGTTATTATTGAAAAATTGAATAAAGAGATTTTTGAAAACAAAAGGGGACTGTTTGTTGTCTGAAGAGAAGCATGTCAGGATTGCTAGGTGGAAATCTGTATTAAGGACTTTAATGCTTTCTGTAAAATGTGTGTGTTAAACTGAGCAGCTATTTCAGAAAGAGTGTTATTTTGGGGCGGGGTTAGAAGTGGTGGTTGTTTCAGGATGGAGCTTATTATTAATAGACAACCATATTTTTTTAGAGTTGGAACACTTATTTAGTAAGGTGTTACTGTAGTAGATTTTTGTGTATGCATTTATTTGTCATTTGGTACAGTAATGTAATTCTTTAAAGTGTTGCAGGTTCTGAAGAGATTTTGGAGAGATCTATATTTTAACCATTCTTTCCAAGCCCTATCTCTTTCATGCATTAGGTATAGGCTATGACTGGATAACCAAGGAGTATGGTTATTCTTTACTCATTTTGTTTTAGTTGGCGCTGGACTGCTGGAGGCTTTCAGGGAAAATTTGTTAAATTTGTGTAACGGCTTCTTCATCTAGTGGAATATTTTTCAGGATAGACCATGTTAAAGGAGCTTAGGATTCTATTAAATGTGTCTGAGTTAAATTTATAAAGGTTACAGAAAGTTCTAAGTTGTGTCTGACATAATGAGTACTTTGTCTGTTTTCATATACAGGAATGTGGTCACTGAGGGAATCAGAGTGGGCACCACTGGAGACATACTTGGTAGAATCAGACACTAATATCCAGTTGAGAATTGAGTCAGTTTTTGGGACAGTTATAACACGTGGGGGAGGAAATGAGTTGAGTCAAGCCAAATAGGTTGAGGCTAGTTAAAGGGTATTTTGTAGCCATAATCTAACTTTTGAAATTAATGTGAGATATGATTATCTTTTCATTAGAAACTGTAGGTGAGATCCAGTTTAAGATGTTTTCCAGGGTTGTAGCTTTATAACCTGGAAGAATATAGAGTACTATAACATACAGTTGTTTATAATTCTTTATCATCATCATCTTCTTTCGGATGTTCCCATTAGGGGTCACCACAGCGAATCATCTGTTTCCATTTCTACCTGTCCTCTGCATCTTGCTCTGTCAAACCAACCACCAGCATGTCCTCTCTCACCACATCCATAAACCTTATCTTGGGCCTTTCTCTTTTCCTGTTACCTGGTAGCTTCATCCTTAGCATATTTTTTCCCAATATACTCAGCATCCCTCCTCAGCACATGTCCAAACCAACGTAATCTTGCCTCTCTGGCTTTGTCTCCAAACCTTCCAACCTGGGCTGACCCTCTAATATACTTATTCCTAATCCTGTCCACCCTTGTCACACCCAGTGCAAATCTTAACATCTTTAACTCTGTCACATCCAGCTCTAACTCCTGCCTTTTTGTCAATGCCACTGTCTCCAACCCATATAACATAGCTGGTCTCACTACCCTCCTGTAGACCTTCCCTTTCACTCTTACTGGTACTTGTCTGTCACAAATCACTCCTGACACTCTTCTCCACCCACTCCATCCTGCCTGTACTCTCTTCTTCACCTCTCTTCCACACTCACCATTACTTAGAACTATTGATCCCAAATATTTAAACTCATACATCTTCACCACCATTACTCCTTGCATCCCCAACATTCCTCTATCCTCCCTCTCATTCACATACATATATTCTGTCTTAGTCCTGCTGACCTTCATTCCTCTTCTCTATAGAGCATATTTCCATCTCTCCAGGGTCTCCTCCACCTGTTCCATACTCTCACTACAGATCACAATGTCATCTGCAAACATCGTAGTCCACAGGGACTCCTGTCTGATCTCGTCTGTCAACCTGTCCATCACCTTTGCAAATAAGAAAGGGCTCAGTGCTGATCATTGATATAATCCCACCTCCACCTTAAACGCATCCATCACTCCTCTCGCAGAACTCACCACTGTCACACTACCCTTGTACATATCCTGTACCACTCTTACATACTTCTTTGACACTCCCAACTTCCTCATACAATACCACATCTCCTCTCTAGGCACCCTGTCATATGCTTTCTCTAAGTCTACAAAAACACAATGCAAATCATTCTGACCTTCTCTGTACTTCTCCATCAACAATCTCAGAGCAAACATTGCATCTGTAGTGCTCTTTCCCAGCATGAAACCATACTGCTGATCACTAATCATCACGTCCCTTCTTAACCTAGCTTCCACTGCTCTTTACCATAACTTCATGCTGTGACTAATCAATTTAATCCCTCTGTAGTTACTACAGCTCTGCACATCACTCTTATTCTTAAAAATCGGTAGCAAAACACTTTTTCTCCATTCCTCAGGCATCCCCTCACTTTCCAAGATTTCATTAAACAATCTGGTTAAAAAGTCCACTGCCATTTCACCTAAACACCTCCATGCTTCCACAGGTATGTCATCTGGGCCAACAGCCTTTCCATTCTTCATCCTCTTCATAGTTATTTTTACTTCCTCCTTGCTAATCCATTGCACTTCATGATTCACTATCCCCACATCATCCAGCCTTCTCTCCCTCTCATTCTCTTCATTCATCAACCCCTCAAAGTACTCTTTTCACCTGCTCAACACACTCTCTTCACTTGTGAGTATGTTTCCCTCATTATCCTTTATCACATTTACCTGCTGCACATCTTTCCTAGCTTGATCTATGATTACTTAGTTTAAAATGGGAGATGAGGGGTTCAGTGTTATGAGATTTGGGAATAGGATTATTGTATGGTAGGATTTCAGTATAAGTCACAAAAACAAGTAGCTAGCAAGTACGGCAGGTGCAAAAGGCCAAACCAAATCAATACCATTCAAAAAAGAACCCAACACCACAAAGGACAAATAACCAATAATGATTTATTTAGTTTACAACTCTGACCGGTTTCAGCATATAGCCTTCATCAGTGATAAACCATACTGGAAAATTATTGTTCTATGTACATTTTATATACAATAACTTCCTGCAATGTCATTTCCCCCAGTAACATCAATAACTACATGTTGTCATTTAGACAAGGTGCAAACAATCCTCCTAACTTAACAATACACTTTTTTCTTTAAAATTTAGAATGGAATGTCACCCCGTCTTAAAACATCTATTCCCCATAATCTTATCAATCACAGTAAATGAAAACCTCGCAGAAGTGTGGGACTGACACTGTCTATACAATGCATTAGTTATTCGTTTATTACGAATGTCACTGAGATACTCAGACATCCGACACCATAATGACCTTGAGGTCTGCCCCACATAAAAGGCAGGGCATGTGCAACTAGTCATATATACTACCCAGTCTGACCCACAGTTGGCGTAAAAGCAAATATCAAAAACCTGGCCTGTATTTTTACTGGTGAACTGATTTATTTTATGCATATAATGATAGAACGTAAAATGTCCACATGGAAAAGATCCCACCAATCGATTTCCTGTAATTGTTAATTGCTGACTAATCTGATCAATTTTATGTATTTTTTTGTAGTGTGAAAGGTATGAACCTAATGTTCTCCCTCTACGAAAAGAAAATTGGCACATCTCAAGCAAAAATTGTCCCAGCTCCTCATTCGACATAAGAATATTCCAGTGTTTATGAATCACATCCCATATTAGATTTACATTTCTACCATAAGTGGTTACATTCTAATGGTCCCTGACCCACCTTGGTTGTGTTTCAGTTTGTACTGGAGTAAGTCTGGTCTAGATTGATTAGATGCCCATTCCCTGCCCCGAACACGTCCCCCTGTCTATATCCTCTATCCAGAAATCTACGTGTGAGGTCCTGTTTAAATATTTTATAATACTCCTCAGTTGAACAAATTATTCGAATACTCAAAAATTGTGATTTTGGAATATTTCTGACTGTGTGGTTGGGGTGAAGACTGGATGCATACAATAAATTATTGTATTGAGGGTATTTTCTATATACAATAGTGCATAAAGTATGGTCCTGTTGATGAAACACCTTGACGTTCAAATAATTAATTTCTTCCAGACTATAAGTAAAGGTAAATTTAATACCCCACTTATTCTCATTAAGATATTTGACAAATTCTAATAAATAGTCAATTTCACCACACCACACTAGCCAGCAATCATCCAAAAACCTCCTCCAGATGTCAATCTCTGTCAAATATATATTATGGGAATCATTGTAAATTATCCGTTCTTCGATAAATCCCATAAATAGGTCAGCATAAATGGGAGCAAAAGATGCCCCCATTGCCATACCTTGGGTTTGCCACTAACACTCTCCTTTAAAATAGAAAACATTCTTGGTCAAGACATGTTCAGCCATGCAGATGAGTAGTGTGTTAAAACCTGGTGTATACAGGTTTACTTTATCCAACCAATATTGCAAAGCATGTAGACCAGCCCAGTGTGGAATGCTTGTATACAAGGACTTAATGTCCAAAGTGCACATCAACCAATTGCGTTCCAGTTGTGATTCAGTCACAGTCTGCAAAAATTCAGTAGTGTCCTTAATTCTTGCTCATATATATGGTAATAGGGGCTGTAGATACTGATATGGGCTCAGCAAGAGACCCAATTCCTGACACAATAGGTCTTCCAGGGGGCTTATTCGAATTTTTATGAATTTTTGGCAGAAGATATAAATATTGCCTGCCTGGCGCCTTCACCATAAGATGTTGTCTGACTGTTTCACTGATAATACCCTCCTCTACTGCATTCAATAGAAATAAATCAATCTCTTTTTTAAAATTTGGGGTGAGGTCAATCGGCATGTTCATGTAATGCTATGGGTTAGCTAACTGCCTATTTCCCTCAGCCCAATAATAACTGGAATCCATGATGATGACCACCCCACCCTTATCTGCTGGTAGAATGGTAATGTCAGTGTTATCCTGAAGCTCCCTAAGGGCCTGCTGTTCACCCCTGGATAAGTTGTGTCTCAACACCTGAGAGGAGCATAATCTAAAATGTAAATCCTTAAGAACTGCCTGTTGAAAGATAGCCACATTTTTATTCACAGGAAGAGTAAAACTAGATTTGTGAAAACAAAATTCAGTAGAACCCTGAGTATCATCCTGTGGACCAAAAAATAGTTTGAAATTAATTCTTCTGCAGAAAGCTATAACATCCGTTACCAAAACATTTTCATCCACAAAAAAGCCCAGTATGTAGTTAAGACCTTTATTAAGCAAGTGTTTCTGGTCACAGGACAAAGTATACTTGGAAATGTTGTGCACATTATAACATTCATTATTCAATTCACCAGTGATTGCAGTAGGTTCTCTGTTGTGTTTCCCCTTATGTTTACTCCCTCCCCTGCATGTTCTACCCCTAAAGGGTGGTCCTGGCTGCGTAACTTTTTTGATCCGGGGAATCACTAGCATGTATACTTTCCGTATCAATAGCTGAGGATTCATCTCCTGAAGTACTGAATCCCTGGCTTGATTTTTTTAAAAATGGACTGAAGCCTGTTTTTCTGAGAAGTAATCCCATATCTGTTACCCTCCAAAAACTTAACACTCTTCTGAGACTCAAAAGGGCTACCCCTTTCACAGTCTTCTACATCCCTAGTAAATTTGCGCAACTTTTTCTCTTTTGTTTGATTCTCAAAAGCCAACAGCTCCTTGGAGAGTTTGCTCAGGCTACTGGCATAATGTGGTTGCCCCTCAAAAACTTTAACTCCTTAATAAGAGTATTATCCAATTTGCCAACCAAAGGTTGAACTTTAAACCTAAGTCCTCACACTAGTTTAAAGATTGAATTATTGGGCCTTATTGTGTGGTGAGACTTGGCAGCTTATTGTCATGGATCTGAATAACATACTGCAGGGTCTTTGTGCTGATCATAATGATATCCAGGTGTTTAGACTGAAAATATCGAATGATGGTTCAACTGAGGAAGGCCATGTAGATCCAGTTGATGGCTGCAATTTACTTTTTAATAAACTGGGCAAGAGTGTGAGAATATTGCGCACCAATATATGGCATTTAAAACTGTTCAAAGCTTATCAGAGAAAAATATTACGCCCAGACGACTTAGGGTTAAAGTCAAACCTTTGGTTGGCAAATTGGATGATACTCTTATTAAGAAGTGGAGTATGGCACAACAAAAAGCCTCTGTGTCTTTTGTTAATATTTTGACATCTTATTATGAACTTATTATTGTAGAAAATATTTGTGATTTTAAACAGATATGTGAGGAAGTTAAAGTTCGAGTTAACAAGAATAAGTGGGGTATTGAATTTATCCTTACTTATAGTCTGGAAGAAATTAATTATTTGGACATCAAAGTGTTGCATCAACAGGACCATACTTTACACACTATGGTATATAGAAAATACCCTCGATACAACAATTTATTGTATGCGTCCAGTCTTCACCCTAACCACACAGTCAGAAATATTCCGAAATCACAATTTTTGAGAATTTGAAGAATTTGTTCAACTGAGGAGGATTATAAAATATTTAAACAGGACCTCACATGTAGATTTCTGGATAGAGGATGTAGACAAGGGGACGTGTTCAGGGCAAGGGAATGGGCATCTAATCAATCTTGACCAGACTTACTCCAATACAAACTGAAACACAACCAAGGTAGGTCAGGGACTATTAGAATGGTAACCACTTATGGTAGAAATGCAACTCTAATAAGGGATGTGATTCACAAACAATGGAATATTATGCCTAATGAGGAGCTGGGACAATTTTTGCCTGAGAGGTGCCAATTTTCTTTTCATAGAGGGAGAACATTAGGTTCATACTTTTCACACTACAAAAAATACATAAAATTGATCCAATTAGTCACCAATTAACAATTACAGGAAATCGATTGGTGGGATCTTTTAAATGTGGACATTGTACATTCTGTCAATATATGTATAAAACAAATCAGTTCACCAACAAAAATACAGGCCAGGTTTTTGATATTCACTTTATGCCAACTGTAGATCAGACTGGGTAGTATATATGGCTAGTTGCACATGCTCTGCCTTTTATGTGGGGCGGACCTCAAGGTCATTACATTGTCGGATGTCTGAGCATCTTAGTGACATTTGTAATAAATGAAAAACTAATGCATTATATAGACATTGTCAGTCCTACACTTCTGCTAGGTTTTCATTTACTGTGATTGATAAGATTATGGGGAATAGATGTTTTAAGATGGGGTGGCATTCCATTCTAAATTTTAAAGAAAAAATAGATTGCAAAGTTAGAAGAATTGTTTGCACCTGGTCTAAATGACAAAATGAAGGGAATGATATTATTGGGGGAAATGACATTGCAGGAAGTTATTGTGTATAAAATGTATATAAAGCAATAATTTGTCAGTATGGTTTATCACTGATAAATACTATATGTTGAAACCGGCCAGAGTTGTAAACTAAATAAACCATTATTGGTTATTTGTCCTTTGTGGTGCAGCATTTCAACATAGTCAGGGTATGGTAAAGCTACCCCACCACCTTTTTTAAGTTCTATCAGCCATGATGATATTATAGCCAAGGATTGAAATTTCAGAGTCAAGCATATGGGATTTTAGCTATTTTCATTTATGGCAAGAATATCTGATATATTGTGTAACATCCAGGCATGGTGTTCTGAAATGTTATCATAGATGCTTTGAGCATTTACGGAAATACATTCAAGCTGTTTAGGTGCGTTTAAAATATGTTGGTTGAGTTTTGATACTTTTGGTGATAGTAATGCTGGTGTGATCCATATTTTGGAAGAAGATGAGTGGGTTGAATAGGAAGGAGTGTTTGGTTTGATACGAGTTTTGGAGGCTATTAGGGAGTCAGGATGGGAGGGGTTGGGGTGAATATCCCCACAGTGTGGTAAGAGACAGACAGAGAGAGAAAAGTACATTTTTGTTAAGCTTGTTTTGGTTTAACTTTAAGAGTTAGTTTTATTTTCTTGTAGTACATCTGAGGGTGTAGTAATTTAAATTTGAAGTAAAAATTGGGTGAGTCACTGTATATATTTGAATTGATTAATGGTGAAGTGAGGTGATTTGAACGGTTAGAGGTGAAGCAGATAGTGAGGGGAAAGGTGTACAAGACTGAGTGATGTATGGTAATTTGTAGGGTGATCAAACATGAAGAGTAATGATGTCAGTAAGGAACACTTCCTTCAGCAGTCCACAGTGCTAGCACTGAATAAATTTGTACAATAATGTACAATTACTGTAGTAAAGTTATGTGGTGCATAACTCAGCAACGCATTTTGGTACATTATAAAAGAGGTATAATGCAAAACAAAACATATATCTTCCCTATAAGTGGTCCCTGTGGGAACTATCCCTGTCAGATAATGTCCATATTTAAAAACATTTACAAAGAATCTCATTTAAATTATATGCTGAGTAGCTCCTATCACTTTGTCTACTTGTAATATGTTGTGTATCTCCCCGAAGGTCAATATACTCAATATATAACATGCAAGCCAGAAAGAATGCACTATAAGGTGGAGACTTAATGAGATGAACAGGATAAGCACTTGAGACAAAAAAAAAACATTGACAGATACAGATTTCCTGTACAAAATACTATACAATTTATCCTAACTATGTATAGATAAAGATCTAAATGCTCTTTGTTCTCAGCTGGTACATTATAAACCTAGTATCATAACTATTAATATTAATCCAAACATGGACTGGAAAAATATCATTCTGATAACAACCTCTCCCAAAGTCTGTTGGATTTCAATATTCATCATTATTCAGAACAAGATAAAATGAATTGTTCATAGTCCAAATAAAGGTAATATCATACTTGACATTACAACAAAACATTGCATGTAATTGCTCTTAACCCACAATTATTCCCTTGGTGTTATACTAGCTTTGATTCTACACCATATAATGTAAGAACTGACAGCCAGAAACTGGGAAATATGTTAAAGGCATCAACATTTAAATAAATTTGCTCTACAATGACACTGACTTAATAACTGACATTGTGCAGGATACATATAAAATATTGATGGTATGATTAAAAAAATCCAGAAAACATAATGTTACTGATAAACTAAAGAGAAAATCACTATGGCAGAACTATAAAAATCTGTAAATTATATAATAGGAGAAAAATATACCATTTTGAAAAACAAGCTTAAACTGGTAAACAAATACCACTTAAAACACAGAAAGGACATACTAAACTGACTAAGTCAGTCAGAAAAGGCTATGCAACCAGACTAACACCTAAAACCAATGGCAGCAACATCAGAAAACTGGATGGAAAAATAAAGACTTCCGTGTAAAGTAGAGAGACACACTGCACTAGCTAGAGAAGGTTCCCAGTGGACTTTTTTTAATGAGGCCAATTATTCTATTATGGATATGTACAAAACTGGAGGGCTATGTCCGTGATAGTAAAAGTAGTTAGCCCCTGATTGAGGAGGAGTTTGTATGCCTGTGTGCTTAGAGCAGGCAGTGGTCCTAGCTAAAGAGCTGTACTAAAGGCAAGGCTTTTTGGAGCAGTTTGAAGAAATCTGGACATCTTCTTGCAAGGACTGTGTTGGAACCTACAAGATATATTGCATATTTTTACTTGGAACTTTAACCAAGCAAATACTTTGTTTTGGTTCTGTTTTTTTAAGCAGAGTATTTGTCAGCACACACACACACACACACACACACACACACACACACACACACACACACACATATATATATATATATAGAGAGAGAGAGAGAGAGAGAGAGAGAGAGAGAGAGATGAATGCAATGTACTTTTGGCTATTATTTGGTTCATAATTAATTTCTTATACCTTGATCTAAATTATCTGCCAAATTTAAAAAAAAACAGTTAAGACTGTAAGTACTGCAATGCTGTCCATTTAGGATACAAGCAACATAATGGATGAGATCAGTACTTTCATGGAGCCTAACAATATTCCTGTTAGTTTCCTGTATTACATAAAAAATAATCTACTAAAATATTTACTTCTTCTTGCTAATAATTTCATTTTTCATTATATTTTTTCTGTTATTAAAAGTGATTTAAAATTTAAATACTATACTGATATAATACATGAACAGATAATAACAAACAACAAATTAAAAGTATATAAAATAAGTTAAAACTAGCCATAACAGATTTATTTAATGTACCAAAGTGATTGTCACAAATAAGATCAGAAAATAACTGTATGGCGCTCTACCCTTGGAGCCAGTTAAACCCCACTGAGCAAAAAGATCTTTCTGAAAGAAACCTTAGTTTTAATGACAGCAATCACTGAAGACAGCTGGTTCCAGAGAACAGGTATTTTCTGGCATTATTCTGGAAAAAAACATCATTCTCTCTTTTTTATAATCTGGGTACATGAATATGAACAAAAGACACTTCCTAGTTTTTATGCATGAAAAGGAACCAGACTGCTCAGAACTGAATAAGCAGATGGCAAAGTCTTAAGAACAGCTCCAGCCAGTATGGGCTACTGTCCTACACCCTGCAAATCTGGAGCGGATATTTAAGAACCTGGATGATTTCATCAAAATCTTGGCTACTGAATTCTAAAACAGCTGCAAGTGAGAAAGATTGACATCAGAAAGTCCTGGCTGTAGACTACTAGAGTAGTGAAGGTGTTATAAAACAACTGCATATATA
Source organism: Protopterus annectens (assembly GCF_019279795.1). Taxonomy (NCBI): domain Eukaryota; kingdom Metazoa; phylum Chordata; order Ceratodontiformes; family Protopteridae; genus Protopterus; species Protopterus annectens. The sequence continues at coordinate 434,215,015 of NC_056727.1, forward strand.
ACTATAACCAAATATGCAAAAAGAAGAAGGAATTCAGTAGAGGTAATAGTCTTCATCTGACTTGGGTACAATAACATATACAAAAAAAAAAAGCATTAATGTAACATGCTCTAAGCCAATGCTGTGATAAAGAGGAATAGAACCCTTACTACAGCCCATGTGGCCCAGGTGCATTTAGTGTCTCAGATACCTGTGGTGCTGGAAGGGAGGATGTGTGGTCCCATCAATGGGCTGGATTGACATGCACAAGCAGACAGCACAGTAGAATTTCTTGGTGGAAGCCACTACAATGTGCTTCTGCCAAGGGGTAGGGAAGCTTGCTGACATCAGCTTGGTGCAGAATTGCTTAGCAGTTTGGCACAGTCTACCCACTGCATACCTCAAGGATCAGTCAGGGCATGGTAGGCCATAAAAATAAACCACCCGGACAGATGTTTAGTGGTAGACACTCTTAGGTTGCAGGTTAGCCCCAGCTGGTATATGAAATTAATCCAAGTGGTATGAGGCAGCTGGTAGACCTGTCAATGGATGTAGGCACTGTGGTAGAGATGACAAGAATGAAGTAGGAAGGAGCAGAAAAGAGGTTAAAACAGTAAGATCTGATAACTGCTGACATCTGATCCCTTAGTATCAAAGGCTCATTCCAAAAATAAAATATTGCAGAAGTTTGGCTTCAAGCCATAGTGGCGCACAGACACATCAGGCCTTAATATTTTATTGATTGCATTTATTTGTGTTTGATTTTGGGGGGTAGGCTGATCCAAAGACCCCTTTCAGACATGACCTGGGTACAATAACATACACACACAAAAAAAACATTAATCGGAAGTAATCATGGCATACAGGATATATGCCAAAAGAAATCATGTCAACTGAGAGAACAGTGATTTTAGAGTACAAGGATTGTGAAATATGCAATACACAAGGAAACATGGCATAACAGTGTGCTTTGTGGAGAGCACCCTGAACTATTTACTGAGTACAATAATTGCTATCATCATTGTAGTTACATATTTTATTAAATATCAAAAATATTGACTGTTCTGGTGAAAAATACTATTTGTATACACATGGAAGGTATCTGCTTTAAGACATAAAAAATAATTAATCTTGCTTGCATTCTCTACAAATTTATAAAGTGGACAATAACAGAATTTATCCAAAATGTCACATATTATTTAATACTATGATCAGAATTTTTTACCACAAGATCTTCCATATTTAATTTTGTGATATTATGGAAAAGGTTACAATAACATAGTCTGATGAACTTCATCACTAAAAGCAAACTTTGTCCTTGCAGAGTAACTTAACAAATATCCTATAAGGACATCAAACATAAGTTAATTTAACTCAGTCTTACCAGTTCTGCAAGAACACATAGAGAAATGCCACATTGATCCACAAACAGAAAACACAATGACACTTGGAACATTGATATGATGCGATCGGGCTTTTGTACTGACTTGCCAGCTTGAAAGCTCAAGTAATTAGAATACTCATGTTGCTCTAATAAAAGGAATTACTTCAAAGGATCATTGGAAAATACTACACTAACAACCTTAAAGGATCTTTGGAGTTTACCCATGCTTCACAGAAATATTAGAAACATATTGGCCCATCAGGTTTTTTGGGGGTATATAAACTTGAAATGAATGGTCCAGCATTTACAAGCTTTCTCTCTCTAATAGAAACATAGGTGCCAGAGCCATGTACTATTCCCCATTCACTGATCCAACTTTTGCTTAAATAAGTAAAGGGAAGAACTTTGTTTCACGTGGATGGGAAGTCTATTCCAGAGAAGGGGTAGCCTCTGAGATACATAGCTGTCTCTCCAGCATATGCTATTTATGTTTATAGGTCAGGTTAAAGTCCCTGGATTGGATGTTTCTGAAGCTATTCATTTTGTGGATGTGCACCAGGTCCATTAAGGCTGGATCAGTGGATGCTTTGTGGGCTAGGCATAGGTCATATCTCAGCAGCCTTTAACAGACTGAGTATAAGAATAAGGCCAGGAGGCAGTGTACATAATACTTGTTTTCTAAAGCACGTATTCTTTTTTAAGGAACCTCTGCGGATACTTCAGCTGTTTAATATTTCTGGCCAGATATATGCCTATTGGGGACTGTACTTAATTACTGGTCTTATTAAGGCAGGGTTCAATGGAACAATGACATCTTTGGACCAGGGCACCATACCCCTGGTTATAAGTTGTGCAGCACAGAATGATTTCATTACTACAATAGACACATGATGGCTAAAAATCACTGTTTGCACATCTTCCCAAATTCATGACCACTGAGTCTACTCTTAGGGCTGTATTATCAACATTCTAATTTGCAGGGTTAACTATCTTATTGAAAGATAGTATTATACACTTCTTGTCATTGAGTCTAAGACCGTGACTTCAGCACCAGTCATTAGCAAGTGGCAGGCCATCTCCGTGGGTATTTGTGTTTTGGGGGATTCGATGACTGCAAAAAAATTGGAATCATCTGTGAATTTGGCCAGCTAGGGACCATTGACATTAGCCTTGACTTTAGAGAAAGCGATGCCAAACAGGAGCAGCCCCAGCATAAACCCCTGAGGCATTACACTAGTGACCATCTTTTTTGCGGTGGTACACTGTCTTATCCTAACTTCCTGAGTCTTATCTGTGAGCTAGTTGACTATGTTACAGTTGACAGATGGGTTAATACCTAATAATGCCCAAGTGGGGGGTTTGTGTTGAATGCTTTAGCCAGGCAGAAGTAGGCAGTGTTCCCCATCTTGTCCTCTTCCATTGATTTGCTGACCTTCTAACAGATGTCCACCAGGTTGAGTAGGCATGACCTGCACTTGACAAAACCAACCAGAGCTGGATCTGCTATCTTTAGGTTTCCTATGTCAGCCTTTAACATATTCATGATTATTATTTTCATGGCTTCACATATTAGACTAGTCAGGCTTATGGGTCACTAGTTCCCTGATCCATAGATGGCCCAGCCTTGTGTTGTGAGATAACCTTGAAGCCTGGTTGGAGACTGTGATTAAATAGTGATTCTAGTCAGCATTATTGGTCATGTTTCATGATATTAATGAGACACCATGGGATATTATTGAGACCCATCAATGTAGTTTATTTGGTCTTTGAGAGTGCATTAAGGACTTGGTCTCTAGCAACAGTTGGGGAAGTTATGATTATTAATATTTCCTGAGGGGTGCCTGGGGGAGGTGGGGGAAAACTGGAGCTAAAGTTGTCGGCCAGTAGATTAACTTTATCTTCTAGTTCAGTGTAAGTGGCTGCATTTTCAATTAATTTAGTAAATTGTTGTGTATCACCTTTAAGGCTGAGGACATACCTGAAGAAAGGTTTATGTTTGGTTTTAGCTTGGGAGATTATTTTCCCTCAAATTTGGCTTTGTTAGACTTGATAATCCCCCTGAGTTGTATGTTTAGATTGATGAAGGAGTTTATCTTGCCAAGCCTTGCACTTACTAATTTCCACTGTGATTTTCTTTTTTTTCTTGTATGACCTATTGATGTTTCGATTCCACCAGGGTAGCTTGTATTTTGAATTAGTCTTGTACTTGTTATGGGTGGGTACAGCTGCTTCTACACAGCTGTTAATATGATTATGTAAGGTTTCCATGAACAATTCCACATAGGCAGTGGTGTTTTCAGAATATGGGGGAGCTTGGAATTTTGTCAGGGTGTCACTAAATTGTAGGATGTTTGCCTTAAGATAATTCCTCAAGCTTAAACGGTTAGCTGGGCTTACAAATTTTATTTTTATTTCAAAGGAGACCATTTTATGGTCCAACCTTACCAGTGAGGACAATACAGTTGGAATGGTGCAATATTCTCCCATGCTTGTGAGGACCAAGTCAAAGTTGTTTACATCCTTAATGGGTGTATGGATTAGCTGGTCCATGGTATATTTGTTTAGAAAGTCAAGGAATCTCTGGGCATGCATATAAGGGGTTATGTATAATTCACAGTTTGTCGTGCGGTAGTTAAATATGGTGTTGGGTTGAATGGAGAGTGTTGCCAGTATGTTTAAGAATGTTTAAGAATGTGGTATGCATTTGTTTCGTCATGGATGGGGACCTGTAGCATGCAAGGATATGATATGGGGCTTTGCCTGTGATCATAAGCACATTATATTGATTGATCAGCTTTGAGGTGTATATGTTTTTGATGTAAATTGAGACAAATCCATATGTATTCCCTTTCTGTGCAGTAAATGGTTTAAATGTATGGAAGGCATTGTAGCTCTACACTGCCAGGGTGCTCTCCATGGCCTTAAACCAAGAGTCAGTAACTGTATAAATGTGTACACTCTCCAGGGTGAGGAGAGCCTACAGGTGGTAGAGTTTCTTATTTAGAACTGTTGGCATTGAGCAGTAACAACGTTAGAATCCCTTGCATTGGTTTTGTAATAAAGGGAGGTTTATCTGACAGGCAATGCCTAAAAGAGGCACTACGGGAAGGACAAGGTTTTAACCAATATATAAAAGCCCAAAGTGGACAGGTGCAGACCATCCCTGGCAAATCACTGTGGCCTGTCTACCATATCCTCCCTGGCTGACAAATATTGTACCCTCTTCAAATGTCACCAAAAACAAATCCAATTGTTAAAGTCAATTATCTTCAATTTATATTATTGCATAATTCTTAGAGGATATAATGTAGCTTAATACTAGGCACTGGCCTGGAAAAGGAATAGTCCAAGAGCTTTATGTATCTCTTCATATGGCCCAAGGAAATACATCTCAAGTCGTTTACACCCACATGGACTATGAATGAGTCATACTGATTCTTATGATTCAATGGCCTGATCGTGTGCATGATCTTTCAGATCCTGACCTCTGGTAGGCAACTGACCATGACTCTCCCCTTACTCAGCCTTCTGAGTGGGATATCAGTATATCTCACAGTAATCAAAACTCTGGGTTGTGTGATTGTTTGCCTTATGTACATAGAGGTTGAGATGATGTGAGACATTCTGCATGTGTCATGCTGGGTGCTGTTTTGGTAAACCTCTTTTGAGGTTGTGCAGGATATAACATCTGGTAGGTGTTTGGGGTTTAGGAAGATTACCTTTGAGGGCCTCACCATATGTGGGCCTACATATCTGATGCAAAGTATGTCTGGTGGCTGTAGTGTGTGTGTGTGTGTGTGTGTGTGTGTGTGTGTGTGTGTGTGTGTGTGTGTGTGCGTGTGCACGTCTGAGAAACTGATTGGTACTATAAGTGCCCGTATGTGAGAGCCTTGCCTCCACTGAAACTGTGTAACTACATCTATCACATACTGTATCAGCTTGTGTAAGAATTAGGGGGTTGTCATCAAACATAAGGCAATAGCTATGTTGCCTCAGGATGCTCATATTCAACAAACTGGTTGCTTAGATGATAGGAAAGTTCATATTCATAGTTCCAGATCCTTATCACATAATCACCAGGGAGTGGTACATATAGGACCTAGAGTTAGCTAGCTTGGGTGCTGTAAGAGTCTAAATTTCTATCAAGACTATCGAAGACTAAACTCTTGAGATGGTGGTCCTCAATGTGCAAAGAAGTTGCTCTATGCAAAATAAAGACCTAGTGAATCTTTAGAAAGAGCTTTATATGGAAATTTTTAGTTATGAGTATTTGCATTTATAAAGGGCAGTACAAACCACTGTTACACAATGATCAGGGTTTTGCAAATGCTACGACTTCATTCAAACAGAGAAATTGACTAAACTAACAAAATGGACCCCCGGCCAATCAAGAAATTATATGTAGTGCTATTTGAAGTGATTCTCAAGCTCACAATGAAATCAAGCTACTCTCTACTGCCACTAAAGCACAGTCCAAACCTTTCTTAATGTAAAACCCCCAGGAGTAGCAGAAAGTGCAAAAAGAAACAGTATTAGCCAACTAAACTAAGAACAGGGAGTATTCATAAAGTATTGACACCTGCAAACGGATACTGCTAATTACAAAAGTACTTTATGTGGATTTGAAGTGCAAGGGCACAGTAAATAATGCAAAAATGTAACACTGGCACAGTTCGAAGTTATCAATAAGTACAATTTAAGTAGGCAAATCTACTTATCTGCCAAGGATGGTATGCATCTGTGTTCTACAGTCTTTGAGTTTTCTTACCAGTTTTGTAATTTAATGGTTAAGTGGTTAAATGAAAAAATGGAAAAGAACAATAATAGAATGTGTGACACCCATGTCCTGGCCCAGCAATCAAGGAGCCTCAATCCTCACCACTGACACCAGAGAGGGTGACTCCTAGAAGAGGAAAGGATAACTAATACACACAGTAAAGTACAATTTCCCTTAAGTGCACACAGAGATCACAGTCAGTCTGGGGCTGGTTGACCCCTTGCTCACCAGGTCCCCAATAAGACTCCTCACTGGCACAGCTATAGGGTCCAGGTCTCAGCCTAGCTGGGCAAGCTAAAACCTCCAGTACCCTCTCTGTCCAACCAGTGCTTTGTGTCCCTGCCCAAGTAGCTGACACAACACATGCACACACACTTTGAGAAGAGGTTATACAACCACACAGACCCTCCTGGGAAAAGGCTGGCACAAGTTCTCTAGCTGTGCCCCTATTACCCAGACCATATTATAGTAATTCCTGCCACCACCCAGCTAATAATTATCAGCTACTAAGAGGCCCTTAAAAGGGTGTCCAATTATTACTGTGCAATATTATAATCCAATGGTAGTATGACTAAACAGTCAAGGCTTAATTTGGAGTGACTTAGACAGTAAAATCTGTAAATATGTAATGTACTTTAGAGGTTAAATTATCTCTACATAAACCAGCCACAGGTAAAGGTTTTCAAATATTTAATAATAAATAATTAAAACACAAGACAAAACTACTACAGTACAATTCTATACAAGTTCAGAGATCACACAGAAACTTAAAAAAATATCGTAGGAAAGATCTGATTTCAAGGAAAAATACTTAGCCTAACTTTCTTCTAAGTTTAACTATTCTTAAGAGAAATCACAGTGCTATAATCCTACTTACATACACAAAGCATAAGCAGTGCTGGGTTAGATGTCCAAGATCAAAATGCTAAGACTAATCTTCTGAGAATTTATGCATTTAATCCATCCTCCAATAGAAAATATTTTGTTGATTGTGCAGAGATCCAGTTCATGTTAGTTAAAATAGAATCATAAGAATAAAAAACATCTGTGTAGTAAAATCTGTATAGATGGTGCCCATTTTTATGTTCCTTATTCCTTAATCGTGTGTCACAAGTGTCCATTCCCTGCCAAAATACTTTTCCCTCACTCCCATGTGTAGTTACTACTCCTTACCAGAGATCCCACATGTATTCCTTTAGCAGGCAGCCTACCTGGAGTCTTGGAGGGCTGACCACTGTGGCTACACTGTGTAACATGGCTACATGTGATCTCATCTAGGGGAAAAACAAAGAGATACCAGGATTCATCACTTTGCCACAACCATCAGACTCCTTACTAGCGGTATTAACAGGCAGTTATGTATCAGGTGTGCATGTAATGTGCTTCTACCTGCAGTGCACTAAGTGCTTGTCACTTCATCTACCTTTTGAGCTGATGCTGTTCCTTACAATACTCTTAGTTTTCATCAGAGGCCACACAAGCACCCAGTAATTTTACACCCCTTACTGGTACAGGTAAACAGCCACTTCACTGTATTGTATCGGACCATTCGTTATGGTGAGACAGGCTCCCCGCTGATCACAGATCAGACCGTACACATTTTCTCTAGCATTATATCAGTAGGCTGACCATACTATATGGGTTTGAAATTTCTGAATGCAAGTAAAAATTGAAGTAGTGACTTATTATTATTTAGCAATCGGTTGCACTAAAATACTTGACAATGTCTGAATGTTACGGCATTAGCCACCAATTGATCACTTTCTTTCTTTTCTGTATACATGAAGACAAATAAATAAACATTATGTTTGTAAAGCACATGCACAGAATGCGGCTAACAAAATAAGCAAGTGTGATGCTTCAGGATGCATTGTACTGGGGAATGATCAAGATGGCTGCCGACTAGTTTAGTCCCTACTCCTTGAGCTCCTCACAGCTATTTAACTTTTGTTTTTTTTACAACTTTATACCAATCTTTTTCCTCAGTTTTTTTTACTAAAAGATTTTATAAATCTTTTACTACGAATTTGGATTATTTTTTACTCTGGACTTCTTATCCTGGGATTTATTTTACCTCAGAACAATTTTGTTCTCTCTGCTGCTGGGACACCTGCTGCTCCAGTCTATTCCTGGTTCCCGAAATCCTGTCAATTGCAGTTCATCTCTGGGCATGGCTACAAAATCCAACTCCATGGAGACTCAGCCTACAAAAGCCAAATTTTCTTCAATGCTCTCTCCTGAAAAAGATTCCAGTTCAAAAAGACTAAGAACATCTAAACAACCTACTGAAACTTCCAAAGTAAGTAATAAAGACTTAAATTATTCAAATTTCCTTTTAGACGAACTAAAAGTAGCATTAAAGCCTATCCAAAGTGCTATCCAAAACTTTTCAGAACAATTTGCTGACTTTAGTAAAACTTTAAAGCAAATAAATGATAGAATGGATATCATTGAAAACAGAAATTCAGCTTTAGAGTTAAAAACAGATTCATTGGAAAGTGACCTTAAGTCTAAAGATAAGATTATTTCTGATATACAAGCTAAACTGTTGGATTTGGAGGCCAGGAGTCGAAGAAATAACATCATTATTCGTGGTTTGCCTGAATCTTATGACAATAAAAACTTGATATCTGTGACTAAGAATATCTTTGAAACATTGTTAAACTGTGAAACATCTTCAAAGTCTATAATTGTAGAGAGAGCACATAGAGCATTATGTGCAAAGCAAGATTCTTCCACACCAAGGATTATTTATACTAAGTTATTAAACTTTCAGGATACTTTCCAGATCCTGGAAACAGCTAAAACTAAAAAACAGTTCATATGGAAGTCTCACAAACTATCTTTTTCCCAAGATCTTCCTTCTCAAATTAAACTAAATAGACAAAAACTTGCCCCCTATTGTGCTGACTTGATAAAAAGAGGGATAAGATTTTGTATGTCATATCCAAATACTTTGTCTTTTACAGTTAATGACAAAAGGTTTGTGTGCTCAGACCCCAAAGATGCTAAAGACATTTTTCTTAAAACATTTAAAAAGCTTCCTGACACTGTATCATAATATGTTACTGTCAATGGAATACAAAAGTGTTATTTTTCAGACAATATTTATAATATAGGATGTACATGTCTGTTATGACCTAATCCTATTTTACTTCAATAACTTGTTTTGAATTTATTTTGTTTTAATTCTGATAAGTTTTAAATAATATTGTGCTATGACAGGCTTTCCAGATTTATAGATTTACTATAAGTGCTAACAACAGTCAAATAGTTATGTTTCTTTCATTTCCTTGCTTTGTGTGAAGGCAGTATACTAGTTTTTTTAAAAGCTTTTAAATTACAGTCCCCTGTGTCAGTTATAAGATTTATGGAGGGAGAAACCGCGCCTCTCGAGACTCTTGAAGGAAAAATCTTCTGCTCATAGCTTCAGCTGCTGCTCTACATGATCGCGCACCCACTACAGACTCTCTGAGATGGATGGTGACGTCATCATTTGTTGCGAAAGCACGACAGCTTCGCATACACAATTGCGCTTGTTTTCAGCATGTATTCAGCATCAGGAATGTTTTATTAGGACTTTCTATCATTTACAGTGTTCCTCTTCACAAGCGAAGGATGTTTTTAAGTTTAAATATGTCTTTCTCACGTTACATTCAGCGATCCTATACATGTCTCTCTCGCTCCAAAGCGAGCAGTTACCTTCATGCATTAGGATGGAAATTGTTCTTGAAACAAATGAACAGGTTAGTTTCATTTATTACAATTCCAGAAAATGGGTAAAGAAGAGAACATATATTTTCCTACAAAATGTTGTTTTTTATGTTATCTTGAAAGATGCCAAAATGTTTAAATAGACAAGTATTACACTGTACACCTGTTCATTTGAGAAATTCATACTTTTTTTTCAGAAGCTTGATTAGGGGACTGCAGTTGGTGGTTTTGTTATAGAAAGCCTTTACACAAATGTAATGCTTGGAATGGATATCTTTAAATGTTATTAGCTAAACTTACCTGTCTATATTTAAACTCCTTGATTTTTTGAGTTTAGCCTACTTGTTTTTGTTCTATTTAGATGTTATAATGAGTATATTTATGAACACTGTGTTTTTACATCCTGTTTGCTGTATTGCTTTTATATTTTAGAAGGACAGTTTAACTATATAATTTAACAGAGCCATTAGTATAAGTATTCTAAAATTTATTTAAATTCATATGAAAGTACATTAATATTCATTTAATCTAGTTTACATACTGTAGTTTAAGGTACTATCCAATAGTTCTTATTTATATTTATCTTTGAACATTAGATGGCGCCAAAACCTATTCAATTTATAATATATCATTGTGAGCAGATGCTATATTACTGCTATTTAGACAGTTAGCTTACATCTATATTGAATTGTTTCTTAGAGTATGGTCGCTTGGAGGACAGTTTATGCTTTATTTGAACTATAGTTAAATGCTCATTCTATAGTTATTTGAGTTTTTTATCACACTTATTGTCTATTTGACTACTGGGAAAAAGTTACTAAGCATTAAATAGTGTTTATTGGATAGTGCATGATTTTATCTGTTTAGCAATGTTTATGGCTTTTTTATATATATATGTATATCTAAAACATCACCTTATATATGATACAACTATCCCTAGATTTCTCACTGTTTTGTTTACATATATGATAGTGTTATTAGATGGGTTTCTTTATATTTATTTACATTACCTAACATATGTTCTGTTTTAATTGTAATACTTGTTATGCCGTATTGTTTTAGTTAATCAAAATTTATTCTATTTTTTTCCTTCTTTGAAATACTTGAGGAAATGCATTTAATCACTATAATTTTTACTTAATAATAGGAGCTTTTAGCTTAGTATTTCAAGTAGGGATTGAGTATGTTGGACATCTTGAATTTAGTTAGTCTTGTATATAGTTTTAGTAGTATTACTCTGGTTTTAATTTGTGTTAGGCTTCCTTTGAGCAATTTTTATATTAATCCGATGTTATTATTATTTATAATTACAACTTCTATCTTATTCACTTCTGATCTTCCTTTATCACAGGGTGATTGGTGGGTAGGCACTAGGGTTAGGATAAAGGATATTAATATACATTTTATTGCTCTTGAAAAATTTTTTTCTTTATTTTTCAGCAAATGATATTTGTTGACCCGATTGCATATTCAAATGCTGCTTTTTCTTTTTTTTTCTTTTTTAAAGTATTATTGGATTTTTACTTTGAGTTCACCTTTATAGCATCAATAATGATTGTATGCCTTGAATATGCCAGTTGATATAATATTGGATTCTTGGAATGTTAGAGGTATTCAAGGCAAAGCCAAAAAGTCATTATTATTTCATTTGATTTTTAAGTCACAGGCAAATATTTGTTTTATTCAAGAGACCCATATTCCGCGTCTTGATTGGAATAAAGAGAGAAATAAAAAATGGATCAAAAAGATAGTAGCTTCAGGTGACTCATCTAATTCCAGAGGAGTAGCTATAATCATTAAACAAAAATTCATGGGGAACATTATTGATGAGAAATTTGATAATGAGGAGATGGTGCTTATTTACCACTTCTATTGTTGGTCTGGACAAACCTCTTTTAGTCTTAAACTTATATGGCCCATGTAATTCACAACATTTGTTCATTTTAAAAATTTATAATATTCTCACATCCTATAAAGACCACCATATTATAGTGGGTGGTGACTGGAACGCAGTAATAAATCCAGTAATTGATCGATCCCGTTCCACTGTTACTTATAATTATCAATCTACTATGGCCCTTAATGATTTGATGACGGAATATAATTTAATTGATCCACTTCACAATGTTAAAGTCTTAAATAAGAATGATATCTATACTTATTACTCCAAGTGTTACCGTTCGTGGTCCAGATTGGATTTCTTTCTAATTTCTGATTATATCTCAAAATATATTTTGGATTTTAACATTGAACCTAGATTCTTTTCGGACCATTCAAGAATCTCACTAAAATTAAACATAAACTCTAATATTAAAAATAAAATTGACTTTAATAAGTGGTCTTCAAATAATAATTTACTGCTAAATGAAGATATTTGCAAACAATGTTCAGAAATATTACAGGAAATGGAAAATAACCTGGGGTCATCAGACATTCCTTATGACATACAATGGGCTGCATGTAAAGTGAGTTTAAGAGGATTATTTATTAGTAAAGCAGCTTTTTTCAAAAAGCAATACTTTAAGAAAGAGGAGTTCTTAAAATCTAGAATTTTTCCTTGGAAAATCATCTTAGACTGAATCATGACCCTACTATAGAAAAACAAATTCTCGACTGTCAGAAAGATTTAATTTTGCTTCACCAAAATAATCTCTCTTTAGCTGAACAAAATTACTTGCCTCATATTCAGAATGGGCCCAGGTTCCTTCTAAATTATTAGCGAGAATTATTAAAGTTAATTTTGAAAGACCGAAAATCTCATCTTTATCTTATAAAAATAAATTATATAACACGGATGAAGAGATAATTCAGCTATTCACTTCTCTCTATACTGATTTATATTCAGGTTCTTCTAATTCAGTTAATGATAATCACTTAAAAATCTTTTTAAATTCTCTACATTTCCCTAAATTAAATGATAGTCAACAAAAATTACTTTCTGCTCCTATATCGTTACAAGAAATCTCGGATTCAATTGATAATCTTAAATTGGGAAAATCTCCTGGTCCAGATGGTTTTACTCCAGAATTTTTCAAAACTTTCAAATTGGTAATTCTTCGCTTTCTTCTCAAAGTATATAATCATATAAGAGTTAACGATATCTCAGATATTCATTGGAATACATCTAAAACCATCCTAATTCTAAGAATAAAAAAAAAATCTGACCCAATAAATTATAGACCCATTTCTTTAATAAACGTAGATATTAAGATTTTATCATCTATTTTGGCTAACAGATTGAAACGGATTTTACCCTCAATTATTTCCCTAGATCAATCAGGTTTTATGTCCCACAGACATGCTTGGGATAATACTCTGTCCTTAGAGTCTATCATTCATCTCATTAAAAAAAATTCAAACCCTATATATGCTCTGATCATTGATGCATCAAATGCCTTTGACAGAGTCTGTTGGAACTTTCTCTTTCAAACTATGTCATGTTTCAATATTCCTTTATTCTTTATAAATTTTTAAAAGTTTTATACAAAGATATGTTTACTAGACTTTACATTAATGGTCAATTTTCTTCTCCTATAAAGATTACCAGAGGAACAAGACAGGTTTGTCCATTGTCTCCCTTTCTTTTTAACATTTATTTAGAACCTTTGTTGTTGTATATTATTCAAAATACTTTTCATAATGTCCCCAGAATTCTTAATACCAAAATTCATTTTTCAGCTTTCGCTGATGATCTAGTTATTTACTTCCAAACTCCATTATCTGATTATAGAAAAATAACAAACTCCATTGATTACTTCTCTTCGGTTTCGAATTATCTTTTAAATTCTTCTAAAACTCATATCTTTCCCTTAAATCACTTAGCACATAAATCATTTTTGTTTTCAGATCATCATTTTCAGTTTACTTATAGTATAAAATATTTAGGTATCAATTTAAAACACAATAATAAATCTTCTTTTCAAAATAACATCAATAAAGTATGGAACTCAATATTATCTGATATGGACAGATGGAAACATCTAAACCTTTCACTTTTATCAAAGGCGGCCATAATTAAAATGAACATTCTGCCTAAATTCCTTTACCAGTTCACATCATCTGATCAGATAATTCCAAAATCTTTTTGAGTCTGTAAATAAAGCTTTGGCAAAATTTTTATGGTTCCCTAAATCTGTTAGAATTTCCTATTCCAGATTGTCAATTTTGAAGGACAAGGGTGGTTTAGGCCTTCCTAATCTATATCTCTATTATTTGATTGTCTCATCTAATAAACTTCTCACCATATCTAATTTCAAGAATATTTCTTATACAAATCATTCTTTATGGATAAAATTATGGTACAATTACATCATTTCAAAAATATAAATCCAGAAGCTATTCCTTTTATCTCTTTGGATAGTTTATTTATTAAAAATATGTCTACTGTAATTAAACAAAAGATTAGAGCCTTCCAAACCTTACTCAAACTATGTAATCTAGAAAAGATTTCTCACCTTATTCAACCAATTCATCTAAACCCAAATATAATGATAGACAACAAACCCTTTAACTTAACAAAATATCCTTTAATAAAAAATTTAAAAGTTAGAGATGTTTTGAAATATCTTGACTTATCTTTACCCGATTGGCGTAAAATTTTGAAAGTAAATTGGAACTATTCACCAATCCTTAGTCAACTAAGAGTAATAATTAAAAACAAGTTTTTATGTTTAGACCACATAGAACTATAAATGAAAAACCTCGACACGATTATCAAAATACTTTCCTCATCAGATAAAATGCTCTCAAACTCTTATAAGTTAATCAATAGCTTAATAATGGACCATAATTGTCTTTTATCAAATGTTTGGTTAAGTTATAACTCCCAATTGTCAGAGTCTCAGAAACTTTTGGCCATTAGATATACAAAGGAATTTATCCCTTTTAAAAAATGATCATATACACAATTAATGATTAATAATGATGCCTACTATACCCCATACAAATTAAATAAATTTAACCCAAGTAAATCCCCATCATGTCCATGTTGTTCTCACCCCCAAGCAGATCTTCTACATATCTTATGGTATTGTCATTTTTCTCACAGATTATGGACCTCTTTGAAAGTCAGATTGCAGAAAATGGGGTACCAAAAGTCTACATTGTCCTGGGAACTTGCTATTTTTCATATTCCATTAATTCATCTTTTAAAATTAGATATTCATGTTATCATTTTTATTTGCTCATTACTAAAACTTTACATAATACAAAATTGGCTGGATTGAACCAAACTAAATTGGGTTACTTTCCAGAAAATGGCTTTTTCATATATTGATGCTCAAAGGCACTTAGTTAGAAGTCCAAAAAAAAAAGCATTAAAAAAGTTAGTGTTAGAAAAAGTCTTAAATATAATAAATAGTTAATGTTAAAAAATTTTTTTTTTTTCAGGTTGCCTAACTTGTATATAGTGTACATATTGCGTATTTCTTTATTACTTAATAATATGTTAAATCTCCTGAAGGATTGTTTTCTCATCTATGAGTCGAAATATGTTTATTTATACCTACTGTTCATGTATAAAACTTCTAACTGTCTTGTTATTTATATATTTAATAAAAATTTTTTTGAGAAAAAAAAAGGATGCATTATACTGGATGAAAAAGGCTGTTCTCTCAGTCTTCAGTTTTTTTCTTACTTTCTTTTTCCTTTCTTCCATTTTTTCTTAGTTTCTTGTGTTTTCCAAGGAAAATAAGAAATTTACTTGGGCCTCAAAAGTGAATGTTGTTAGCTGAATTGCATATAGCAACAGAAAGTTATTTTTTTGCTTTAACTTAGAAAGAGAAATCATACAAGAGTGTTAATTTAACATTTAACTAAGCTACCTTACTTAGTAAGGCATTAAATTAATGTTCATTTATGGTTTATGTTTAAGATAAATGGCACCGACCTTACTACACTAAATAACTGATATATATATATATATATATATATATATATATATATATATATATATATATATATATATATATCTACATTTGGAAATATTACTCAACCTCAGGAAGATGGCTCTGTTAACTTTCTTAAGGCCTTGTAGGTGGAAACATCGTCTTCAGCAATGGAACATGCCTTTATGATCTATGGCGTTTGTAGGTTGTGAAGGTGAGGAAGGATAAATATTTAACTGTGCTATGACAAGCTTAGTTTCATTAACATGAAGAGGATCTGACAGATAATACCACTAACATTATATACCACTGTTTATGAACAGAAGAGATAGTAAAGCAAAGTGGAGAAATCTTTTGAGTGCAGCACATGACAAAGGTTATCAAAGAACAAAAAAGAATGTTTCATGTTTTTCTGTTCAGGAGAAAAATGAGCTCCCAAAATAACAATGTGAAAATTATGCTGTTTTAGTTGACACTCAATGGTCTTGCAGTTTTTGCATGCAAATAAAATGAAATGAGATCTGGCTTCACTTGTGTACTGAGATAAAACCCTGACTACAACTCAGGTGACCCAGGTTTGTTTCGTAGGTCGGTCAACTACTGGAGCTGAAAGGGGAAAGAAAGGAGTAACACAGCATCACTGGTTCGCCTCTCTTCAGTGCATGTTGTGGTGGGACCTAAGCAGAATGAGCTGTATAACTCTAAACTATTTTATTGAAGTTCAAAAGCATTTAGCTGTTGATGCTTAATTGTTTAGTCAAGTCTGACTTTTAGTAACTGTCAGTGATGGCTTATTCAAGTTCTTGCAAATTCATATTCAATAATGCTGTCTATCCACTTTATCCTCTGCTGCTCCCTTCTTCTTTTGACTTTTATCTGTTTTACCATTACTGTCTTCTCCAGTAAATCCTGTCCTCACAATATGCAGCTAAAATATTTAAGCTCTGTATTTGCTATCAGGCTCTCTAGTAAATATTCTGGGTTAATTTCTTTAATTGCTAACTGATTTGATCTTCTTGCAGTCAACTGAAAGTTTTCTCCACCACCCCAGTTCAAAAGCATTGATGGTCCTACATATATTCTTGTTATAGTCCAACTCTCACAGCCATATATTATTATAGAAAAACACAATTTTGGCTTTACAGACCTTCTCTGACAATGTCATGTCTTTGGTCTTTGATAACTAATTCAGATTTGCTATTGCTTTCCTTACAAGAAGCAAATGTCTGTAGAAAGGTATAAGCCCAGAAAAATGTTATCTTCCATTTCCTCCACTTCTTCTTCATCTATTTATAAAGAAGTGATAAGGTTAGATGACATAATACTATTATTGTTTTTAGTGAATGGCAAGCCAGATTTTGTGTTTTCCATTTTCATCTTTATAAAGGTTTTATTTTCAGCTATTAAAGGGGTATCATCTTGATATTTTCAAACAGCAGTTTTGTCTCCAATATTTGGTTCATCTAGCCCAGTAATGTGGATATTTTCTATTAATTAAGTAAAGTAATGATATACAATCATGTTGCACTCCTTTCAAAATCATGAAATAATCAGTCCTGTTATTTTTAGTCTGCATGCGGGTTAATGAGGAAGCAAATAAAGGGAACTGAGATCCCCATTTCTCTAAGAACTTGCTACAGATAATTATGGTCCATACAATTAAAGGCCTTAGAAGACAAAATAAAGTTGTGGAACTCCCATGTTCTTTCTGTTATCCAATAGATGTGGGCAATTTGATCTGTGGTGCCTCAACTTCTTCTAAAGCCAGCTTGTACATTTTGTAGTTTTTCATCTATATAGTGCTGTAGTCTAATTTATGGGAACTTGAGCTTTACCTTAACTGCTGTAGTCACCATCTGTAGAGAGTTTTAATGTTTTGCCATGTGAAATAAGTGTAGCTGTTTAATAATTTGAGCACTTTTTAACATTTCCCATTTTGGGGATTGGAATATAAATTGTCCTTTTCTAATCTAATGGCTAATGTTATGTTTTCCAGATTTACTAATTATGAGTATTTTGTAATAATTTAAGCAACTCAGATTGAATTGCATTGCATACTGCAGCCTTAACATTAGCAAGATGTTTTGGGGTCAATTTAACTTCACTTTTCAGGATGGCTGGCTCCCCATCCTAAAACATGCCATTGCCTCTGTCAGTGATGTTGGGGCCCATTTTATAGACTACTTCTATATCCTGTCACTTCTACTTCTGCTAAGTGTCTCCCATTTTTTATTTCTTTTATCATGTTTATTTTTGCATGCAAGTCTCCTTTAGTATCACCATTTTTTCAGAGAGATGTTTCTTCTTTCCCATTCTATTACCTTCTTACAGTTTGTACTACTTATTTAAATGCCTCATTAACGTTTCTTATTGTTTTCTTAAACTCTGCGTTAATTCTTATGTAGTTTCTTTATCTCCGTTACATTTAGCACACCTTCTTTTGTAGGCACTTCTAAAGCCAATACAGGAAGCCATTTTTGCCTTCTTAGTCATCATTCTTTTTTGGAATATTTTCTGTTGCAGATTCCTGGACAATCACAATAACTTCTGTCCACAGTTCTTCAGGCATTCTGTCTATCAGGTCTAATCCTTTATATCTGTTCTGTACCTCCAGTACATATTCAGACCTGCTGGAGACTAGCTTATGGAATCTTCAGCTTTAATCCGCTAACACGTAAATCAGGTGTAGTTGATTTTGTATCAAAACCATTTTAGTTGTGACTTAGGGCAGTATTTCATGGTTGTTGGACAGAATTTGCACTAAAATGTGATTCAGTAACACCAGATGGATGGAGGTGCTGTTGTTTGAACCAGTCTGGGGAAACAGTGTGCAAATGAGATATGAGTGATGAGTATGTGAAAAACCTGTGAATATCTTCTGTGAAGTAGGTCTTCCAACTTTTATGAGATTTATAGGCACTTTTTGCTATACATCTACACAATGCACATAACATTTGTAAAATGTGAAATTACACCTTTTTCATTTGTTTTATAGTATACAGAGATGTTTGTGTTCATTGCCAGCTTAGCTATTTCCCTTAGGTGCTCATCTTGCTTGTGCCAAAAAGCATGTGCACCTGTCAGTTCATGCCAGCTAAGAAGAAGATGTAGGCAAAGGCTGGCCCATTTGAACTTTGCTGACCATGAAATCTTGGAAAGATTTAGAGTGGACAGTAATATAGTATGAGTTTTGGTGATTTTTTTTTTGGCCTACAGAAAGGGACTGGAGGGATGTGTGGCTTTCCTATACCTATGGATACCAAGGTATGCATAGCCCTCACAATACTGGACATGGTGGTATTCTATAGACTAAGTCAAACCAGAAACACATTGGATATCTTACTGGCTTCAGACTTAAGGATACTTTAGTAGTTCCACAACATACTTGTGGCACATGTGGATCCGTACAGCAATTTTCCACTGACATCTCCAGATCAAAGCAGTATCAAGCATGTCTTCTATAGAATGGTAAGCTTTCCTGAGGTGCTTGGTGTAATAGATTGCATCCATGTAGCCATTAGTGTCCCATTTGGATCATGGGGGAGTGATACTGTAACAGGAAGGGCTAGCATTCCATCAACTGGATTTCCTACTTTTACCCCCCTAGCCCTCTCATTGACATTACTTTGCATCCATACTTGCCTCTCCATCTACCAGAATTACTCCTTTCCTCCTTGGACTTATTGTGTAATACATCTCTTTCCCACTTTTGGCACCCTCTCACCTATAAAGCTATCGCACTCCCTCTTATCTCCTATACTAGGTTAACTCATCCCATCTACTGATTTCTCCAAAGTACTCCTTAATTCCTTAAAAGTACTGTTACTTTCTTTACTCTGCCTCTACACACGTTAATCTTCCATTTCTCACCATTCTCCTTCTACTCTCCTAACCTTACACAGACTATCTGTTTATTTATCACCTCTTTTACCTACCTATATCTCTACTTGCCGACAGCACTCACCATTTCCACTGAATGTTTTTCATAGGCTGGTCGGTCTGTCTCCTCCGTGCTTTGCTCTTCCCGCTCCATTCGCCCTATAGGCTCACTCTGCTCCCCTACCCTGCCCCCAATTTCCACCCACCCCCAGTACAACTAGCCTTATACCTCTCTAACCACTCCCACTTCCCTGTCAACCTATTACATTCCTACCCTCTCCACTTCTTCAACTACCTCACCAATAATCTTCTCTTTCTTTCCCTCCCTATTCCTTACTTCCCATACTCCACCTCCTTATCACCATGCCAATCTCATCCTTTACTCCTTACTTCATATCCCTACTACTATTTTCAACTCTCCCTTCTCTTTTCCTTATTTATATCTGTACTGCCTATTAACACATTGACTGCTCCAACTTCCAACACTCCTCAAAGCACACAACGCTTCCTGCACCTTCACCTCCCCTAAAACACATAAACATAACATTTACATCCAATTATTTCTTCCCAAAATATCACAGAGTCACCCATATTTGCTACAAACACTACCATGGGAAGAAACCACAAACTTAGCAAAATGAACACTAATTCTCACCAACAGATTTCACCTTCACCTCCTTTTGGATGGTGACATTCATCCCAACCCTGGCGCTACCAACAACTCTCCTACCTCTACAACTTGTGCTTCTACCACATCCCAACACACACCTATGCAATCTCCTAACTCCTTTTATTAGCTCATTTAAACATATGTAGTATTAACAATAGCTGAGCTTCATGCACTACTGCAGCTACACAACTTTGATCTTTTATGTCTTACAGAGACTTGGTTAAAACCACATGTTCAGGACTGCGATATCATCCCTCAAGAATATAGTATTTTAAGAGTTGATTGCCCTAACAAGAAGGGAGGGGGCATAGCCTTATTATATAAATCAAGCATCCAACTTACACCATTAAACACTTGTCTTCCTTCAGACACTAACTCTGAAATTCTTTTTGCTAAACTTCAATTAAATACCAGTAAATCCATCTATATTCTTTGCTCATATATTCCACCAGGTAACAACATCAACCTCCTTGAAAATATCCTCAGCTGGCTGTCCACTACCTATCCCCAAGAAACCATTGTCCTAGGTGACTTTAACATTGACTGGAATACCTGTAATTCCTATAACCCTTCTAACCGCATTAATCTACATGGCTTTTCTCAAATTGTCTCCTCACCCACTCGCATCCATAAGCCATCCAAAAAAGAATCCATCCTTGACTGGATCCTCATAAATACTCTCCCCTCAAACTACACAGTAGGCATCCTCCCTGATGATATAAGTGATCACTCTTTGACATATTTACTTCGACATAAGTCCTATATACATAGACCTCCAACCTTCATTACCACTCGTTCCAATAAAAACTTTAACCCTGAACGATTCCAAAATGAACTTAGCCTTTGCAACTGGTCACCCTTAAAATACCTTCAACTTGACAAAGCAGTAGCCTATTTCAATTTTAAGTTCCTTGAAATCCTTAACCTCCATGCCCCTTCCCGTACCCTTAGAACTATGACCAAAATTGCGCCTTGGCTTATAAAAGATACTAAGCACAAAATGTTGCTTAGGAATAAACTATGGTCTAAATGGCGTGCTTCTAAAGACCCATCTGATCATACCAAATTCAAACAGCTTAGAAACTCTACTAAAGCATCTGTACGACTAGACAAAAAAAAAATTTTCTTTCAGCTCCAGCAAAACAACCACCAAAACCCTAAGAAATTCTGGTCAGGGATTAATACTCTACTACATCCAGGCACCTCTAAAACACCCACCCCTACTGGCATTACCAAAAACACTCCCCTACAGATTGCTGACTCCTTCAACAACTTCTTTACTGAAGCTATCCAATCACTTGCTAACTCACTACCTCTAGTTGCTACCTATTCTCCCCTCTCCTCCTTTACATCTCCACCCACTTTCCAATTCCAACCTGTCTCTACATCACTCATCAGTACCCTCTTACAAAAACTCAAACCATCTACCCCCTCTGCAGACCTATTACCTGCTCAGTATCTCCAAATTGCAGCCAAAGTCATTGCCTACCCTATCTCAATCCTAATTAACAGAACTATAAAAGAAGGTACTATCCCTTCTATCTGGAAAAACTCACATATTATTCCCCTTCATAAGGGTGGAAACTCAACAGAACTTTCTAACTTCCGTCCAATTGCCCTACTTTCTCCTTTAGCCAAAATCATAGAAAAATGCATTCACCAACAACTACTTAACCACCTCCTTCAAAATGGACTACTAGCTTGCACCCAGCATGGCTTTCATCCCTCCCATAGCACTACTACTGCCCTTCTTTCATTTACTAATCACATCAATAAAAACCGTAATAATAACATCCTCTCATCTGCTGTCTTTATTGATCTCTCAAAAGCATTCGACATGGTAAATCATCATATTCTCTTGAATCTTCTGAAATCACTCTCACTTGACACTCTTGCACTGCAGTGGTTCAAGTCTTACTTAGATAATCAGAAACAGGCAGTGCTTTGGGATAACACTCTATCCCCCCCTCTTCCTATCTCCCTTGGTGTACCCCAAGGATCTATTTTAGGCCCTCTTTTATTCTCCATATTTATCAATGATATGGCTTCTAGCATCCCCCAAGCTGTAACCATACAATATGCTGATGATTCCACTTTAGTCTCCTCAGCCACAAACCTAGCTGAACTTCAGTCCCTCACCCAAAATGTCTTTGAGCTTGTAGAAGACTGTTTTTTACAGAGATGTCTCCTCCTCAATCCCAAAAAGACTAAACTACTGCTATTTACTCCAACACAAAAATCTACTCCTATCCAATTCTCTATCGTATCTAAAAATGGCACAGTTATATCTCCTGACACAACAACCAAACTCTTAGGGGTTACTATTGACCATAGCCTTAACTATGACACTCATATTAACACCACTATTAAATCCATAAACAAAAAGCTTGGCTCCCTCTACAAAATCAAGCCCTTCCTCACTCCCACAGCCAGAACCACCATAGCCCACACCCACCTTATCTCTACTCTCTTCTATGCTTCACCTATATTCACTAATCTTTCAAAAACTAACCTGAACAAATTGACTACCTCCTATAATAGTATAGCCAGATTTGCTACCAGCTCCCCATTTAGAACACACCACTGCCTAAACTTAAAGCAACTTGGTTGGCTTGAGCTGCACAATCAGTTCTTAATTCAGCAACTAATTATCACCCAAAAATCCTTTATTTCCCCAATAAAACACCAGTTCTTACAAATCTTATCAGTCCTTATAAAAATCTTTCTAACCTTCGCTCAGCTCAAAAGCTTTTAGTATCCATACATAAATCCAACAATAAAGCAGGAAAACCTGGAACCTACTTCCTGATGAACTCACTAAGATCTCCTCTACTTCACTTTTCAAAAAGAAACTTAAACTTCATCTTACCAACCACTGGCTCTGTCCCTGCAGCAACCCTGACTAAATACTCTATCCTCCCATTACATCACCATCTAACTCTTCCTTAGTTATTCCACCCTTTTTTTTCATTTTTTAAACCTCATTCTACATGAAAGTTGGGCCTACTTTACCCAGCTACACTTATTAGATTTCCACCTGCTTCCTGCTCTTCTGAAAGCTTTCCACACTTTATTTCTCTCTCTCCTTTTCCTCTTTATAGTCTCCTCCTTTACTAGTCTCCTTCCACTCCTTACCTAGACCTATTCTATAATTTTTCCCTCTTTCTACTTGCTACTCTTAAAAAAAAAAAAAAAAATATATATATATATATATATATATATATATATATATTTTTTTTTTTCTTTTCAATCCTGTAAATAAGGGACGTGGTATTTTATCTGTGTTGTTAGCTTATCTACTCTATAATGTATCTGTTAACAAACCTAAATGCCTTGTAACTGTAATTTGTTTAAATTATTTGTTCTTTTGGAGCTTTTCTCCCCGGGCCTCTACTGAAAATGGACATATATCCAGCTAGACTAACCCGGTCAACAAATGTTAAATAAAATTAAATAAATAAATAAAATAAAACTGCCAAAGTAGTGAGTGATGCAAGGAGGTGCTTCGGCAATGGTTTAACCTAACATCCTGGCAATGTCCATCATTCTCATGTTTGGCACATAAGCTCACTATACTGCCTCGTTCTGTATGATAGGATTTTTCATGGTCACCTAGTTGGTAAGTGCAAAGCATTTTACTGCTCCTAACCATTGGTATATCAGTATCTGTAGAGTCATATAATTAGCATTGCATAATCATTCTCCACTTTTTGTCATGTTTCACCTCACTGTATTGTTTTGCAGGTGACTCAGGCTACCCACTCACACCTTGGCTAATGTCACAAGTATGTAACCCTCATGGAGCTGCCAAGGAGGGCTTCAACATTACCCTGTCCCAGACAAAAATAGTACCAAAAAAAACAAAAGATGTGCAGACCGGAAATCAGTGGTCATGCCTTCAACAATAAATGGTTGGGAGGGTGGCCTAATGGTTAAGGTGTTTGCCTTACAAACACAAGGTGCAGGGTTTGAGTCTCACAAGGGATAAGTGGCTAGGCTTAAAATGGCTGACAAGGGCAGTTAGCTTAGTAGTAAACTATGAACCTATGAACCTATGAATACTATACAGATGTTAACTGAAAATCAGTACCACAGCTGTAAATGCTTTAAAATCCACCAAACAAAAGTGGAAGGAAATAAAAATGATACAATTTATTGATATTAACCACAAATAAGTTTAGTGCTTTCATCACAGTAAACGTGGACTTCATCAGAACTATCCAATCAAATGTACACAGAATTTAAATGTATCAGGTCAACATGTAAGGAGTCTGCCTTAAAGACAAATGCATCAGTTAATTAAAGAGTGAACACTATGTAATAAATAAATAAATGAAATAAATATCTAACTTGAAAAATTAAAAAATATCCAGCTTAAATCTTAACCGTTTTTAAAAAGTACTTAAAAATATTTCATCCCAGAAAAAGGATTACAGTTGATTTGATACTCCACTTTCACACTGCATACAAACTTGTAAACTGATATAAACCTAAACATATAAACTCTTCAAAAGGGACCAAAACAAGAAAAACTTTTTTATAATTTATCAGCTCTTAATTATAATTTTAACACTGGCTGTATAGAAATGTTTTCATTAAGACCAGGAAAGTGAGTAGCATCTAATTTCATCTGTAGCAAAGTTCACTGTGTTCAATGTGGGTCTTCCATGCACTGTCTTTTGGGCTCAATTCTACTGTGTCAAGAGTACTGAACAAAAATCTCCTTACTATGTGGGTAAAACCAATAGAAAGCTGAGATATAGAATCAGAGAGCATTTATTGAAAATTAGAAACAAAGACAACACTAATGCATTGGCAAGGCATGTTGACAAGACTGATGCCAGTCACAGTTTTAGGTTTCAGGTAGTAGAAATGGTGTATGGTAATGAACGAGGTGGTGATATAGTGAATTTGACTGAGACAACAGAGAGCAGGTGGATATTGAGGCTTCGAGCAGACAAGGGGAGGGGACTGAATGAAAAGATACCCCTCAAACCCATATTGAAGTTCAGACCACGACATAGGTAAACATGCTGTTTTGAACTCTTGTATATGACTATATATTGTTTAGGAAAATAACATTCTGTTATGAATATAATGTTGCATTTTTTAGCAGGTTTGTCAGCATCGTTTATACAGAGAGGTCTGCCTTGAAACATTTGTCTTTTTCTGCAGTGCACATTAATGAAGTTAGTACAATGCCTTTTTTACATTTTTTGTATGTTCTTAAAGATGTTGCACATCGGATATGTATTTATTATGATGTGTTTTTATTTATGCTTACTGAGTATAACTCTGCTTTTAGGTAGTGTGAGTTTAACTAGCATATATATAGATAGAATGATGACATGTGAAAAGGTGTGGGCGTGTCAATGATTGAGTGGTATTTAAGTAGAGTGCAGTTTAGTTTTTATTAGGTCTGAAGAAGTGGTGTTTCAACACCATGAAAGCGCTCACCAATAAATCTACTGTTTTTATATGTAGCCGTTGAGTAGTTCTTTGGATGTGTTTGTGGCGAAAAATCTCCTGCATTTTACACACTCCAAAGAGTGCTTATATCAAGGAATTTTAGCATTCTTCATCTTGATGATGATTTTTTTCTTGCTTATGTTCCTTTTGAAAAGTTTATATGTTGTGTTCAGCTCAGAGTAGGCCTCAGCATCATTGTGTTTAAAGGGGCTTGGAAGTCTAATAAGCTGTCACTTAGTTTGAGGTTTACTGGCATCAGCAAAGTTCTTAACAGGTTTGGAGTTTGATGGGGGTTCTAGGTTAGTTTTAATACTAAAGGAGATTGTTTTATGGTCAGAGTTTACCAGGGAGGAGTTAATGCATGGGAGGGAGCAGCACCCCCATGTTCGTGAGTACTAGGTCTAAGATATTTGTACCTCTAGTTGGGGAGCTAACTAGTTGCTCCAGGGTGTTTGCATTGATGAAGTCCAAAAGTCTCTGAGCAAGTGAATTATGGGATGTATAAGTCTCCCAGTTTATGGAGAGGTACTTGAAGTTACCTGCAAATATGGTGTTAGGCTGAATGTTAAGAGATTCCAGTAGGTTTTGGTAGGCGGTGTGTTTTTCCAGATACATGTTAGGGGGGATCTGTAGCTAGCAAGGATATGATAGGGGGTCGCAACTATGGTTAGTTGGACACTGAGTAACTCAAGTGAGTCATGCTGTTGGACCAGTCTAGCAGTGTACTTGTCCTCTTTGAACACCTTGACACCTACTCCCTTTTTTTTATCCTGATCTGAGACGGATCAAAATGTATGAAAGGCATTGCAGCTTTTGATAGCTGGGGTGCTTTCTATGGTTCTGAACTATGTTTCTGTGATTGCACATATGTTTGCATTCTCCAGGGTGAGGAGAGCTTCCATGGAGTGCAGTTTTTATTTAAACTCCTAGTACTGAGCAGCAGTACGTTTAGGTAGCTATAAGTGATTTTTGTTATGTTGGAGGGTTTAACAACTTGGCACATCCTAAAAAAGGCACTACAGGGATAGATAAAGTTTTTGCCAGTATATGAAAGCCAAGAGGAGACAAGTGCAAACCACATCTGGCAAAGCATTGTGGTTTGTCAAGCATGCCTCCGCAGGCTGATAGATATTGGATCCTCTTGTTGTGATACCAGAAACTAAGCCAATTGTTGAAGTCAATCATTTTTTGCTGGTACTATGGCATCATCATAGGTGAAGGTAGGATGCCACTCACAGCTAGATTATACCTGCCTGGGACACATATTCAGAGAGCTTCATAATGTCTCTCTTCATACAATACAGTGAGGTATGTCTTAGGTTGTTTATGCCCACATGAACTATAAATGTGTCATACTGGTACTTGTGGTTTAAAGTCCTAAATACATGTGTGATCTGGTGGATCTTGGTACCAGACAGATGGCTCACTGTGATCCTCTCCTTGTTTAGCTTGGTAAGAGGGACAACGGTATGTCTTACAATGGAATCCCCAATAACTAGAATGTTTGGCTGTGTGGTGTTTTGCCTTATTGGCTCAGAAGTGGGGTTACTAAGATTTTCTGAGTTATTGTATTTGTTGTCTTTTTTGAGTGTGCACTGGGCCACAGAAAGATGTTTTAAGGAGGTCTTGGAGGTTTGTATAGATTACAAATGAGTCCCTCTGCATATGTGGGTCTATGTGTTTGCTCCTTAGTGTTGGTAATGAATGTTTTGGGAGTAACGCTAGCAATCTAGTCTGCATTCTTCATGTGCCTATGTGAGAGTTTTGCCTCCAATTATATTGTGTATCTATATCTCTCATACACTGTATGTTCTAAAATTATATGGTAGTCAGTGAACATGAAGCACTTACTACACAGTCTCTGCATGCTTGTTTCCACAAGGCCAAAAACAGAAATGACAGGGAAGCACCTATCCATTATACCAGGTCCTTAGCAGATGGGAGGGAGTAGGGGAGCGTCACTTAAAGGTCAAAGTGAGAGTGTTTACTAGTATTCTATTAGATGACCTGCAGTGGTACTGCCCTCTGCACAAACTGGCAGCTCTTTGAGCAAATGTGAACAGTGGGAGACTATGGAGACTCTTTCCTATTGAGGATTTTAAACTGGAGAGGTTTGCTTATATATAAGCTATGGGGGACCGTGTTTGTGAGATGTGCAAATGTGAGGTTTTTATACCAGCAAGATGAAAAACTTTTACACAGTCAAGCACTCAGCCCAATCAGATAAAAACACAATGAGCCTTCCACCAGAAGTTCCCAACTTGGATGGATTGAATTCAGCCCTCTACTCCCACCAGAGTGCAAAATAATCCTCTTAATGTAAAACTAACTGGTTTTGAGTGCAAGTGCAGTAACAAATATTTTACAACAAGATTCAGAATTTCTGCAGTATCAGGAATCCTTGGAAATAAGTTCACTAACCCTGAGAAATGTTCACAATATACGGAAAAAGTGTACAGATGTAAGAGAATTTCAACAACAAAGAAAAACTTTGCAAAACTTAGAAATATTTGTCAAACTCTGGAGAACTTTGGCAAACTCAGAATGGCTTTTGCAGTATCAGGGGGTAGGAAATATCAGAATACTTTAAAAACAACCTAAAAGCATACCTCTCAACCGTGCAAATGTTCACAGAATGTCCAGTTATTTGCCTCATATTTTGATATGTTCTTCATAAAAGTTTTTTTTTTTTGAAAAATCATTAGTAAATCATGACATTTGAGTTTCAACATCATACCTTTCAGAAAATCCATGTTAATGTAAAACTCATTATCCCATCAACTTTCTAAATTTGTAAGAGCGATATGTAAATAAATGTTCCTATTTTTGGTCATCTATCCTCCCAATATTTATGGCTTTGTCCAGATTTCTTGATCTAAGAGGTTGAGAGATATGACAAAGAGCAGTACAGTAACAAACAGATGATGTTTCTTACCAAGTGCAGGTTGAAAAACAGTGATAAATATAAGATAATCACTAAATGTAGCACAGAAGTGTTAAATAGCACTGGGACAGTTAGAGCAAGTAGAAAAAAATACTTAATATCAGCTTTGTAGTTCCAGATAGCTTTAGAAGCAATCCAAGTCTTGTTGTTACCAGTGTCCAAGACAGGCACAGGGAAGCTGTGAAAAAATGATCAGTATAATAATGTTCCAAGAGATGTCTTTGAAATAACAAAATAACAGAAAAATTGAAACTTGTCTGTAAAACATTGTGCAGAACAGACTAACACATTGTATCAACATGTTGTAAGAAATATTTCATAAAGTTCAGTGCTGAAGCTTAAATAACAGCTTCATACAACAGCAGTAAAGCTAATAAAATTATAAGGCTTTTCGTGAATACCAGCTCATGTAAAATTTCCAGTTAAAACTGGAATTAAATATTAAGTGGGAAAAGAAAAATTATGCTATGTGAGATGATTTAACAATGCATTACACATGAGAGCATTTTTTTGTATAGCAAAAGAATAAAATGATTTTAGAAAAGAGCACCAAAAATTGACCAAGGGATTCATGAAGATTCCCAGTGGGGGCTGTATGGTCCACAGTAAAATGGAAAGACCTCATTATTCAGCTAATTTGCTTTCTATGACTTGTAATTAACTACCATAAAGTGCAGATCAGCAATTTCCCTACCAGTTAACTGTGGCAAATGCATCATGTAAGCACAGGCACCCCTCACTCTTAGTCCCTCTCACATACAGGCAGACATACCACATACACCCTATTTGTTCCTGTTGGCAGAATGTCCACAATGTCTCCTTTTCCCCTGCCTAGGTAATTCATGGATGATTACAGCCAGTCCTTAGTACCAGCTATTCAGGTTCACACTTCTTATCCTTCAGTAAATGCATACCTGGGCAAAAGGTATTTACATGTTGGAGAGGTATGCCTAACATTTCCTGACCCTTTCTCATATGGCACAACATTTTGCACACAATGCATAATGCCTGAGATCCACAATACACAGATATCAGATATGTGTGTGTGTGTGTGTGTGTGTGTGTGTGTGTGTGTGTGTGTGTGTGTGTGTGTGTGTGTGTGTGTGTGTGTGTGTGTGTGTATGTAGAAATATATAAATATATATATATATATATATATATATATATATATATATATATATATATATATATATATATATATATATATATATATATATATATATATATATATATATATATACACACACACACACACACACACACACAC
The DNA here is from genome assembly GCF_019279795.1 of Protopterus annectens. Classification (NCBI taxonomy): domain Eukaryota; kingdom Metazoa; phylum Chordata; order Ceratodontiformes; family Protopteridae; genus Protopterus; species Protopterus annectens. The sequence goes on from NC_056727.1 coordinate 434,244,983, forward strand.
GCACACACACACACATATATATATAAATATGTATACATCTATATAGATATATATTGCAATACTAGCTTGTCACTTAGTGCAGCAGGCTATGTTTTTTTTTTCTTTTTTTTAAAACATGTACATTTTAAACATTAATCCACTGCTGTATACTGATCACCCTTATCGCTGGTGCCCAGTGGTCCCTATTATGATGTGAGGTATCGCCAGCTATGCCAGGAGAAGTCGGGCAGTAGATGTGTAACATATCCCAGCACAGCTAGCTGGAATTTTGCAAAGAATTATAGGTCATTTGTATATCAAACTGATTTGCACAGAAGTTTGTGTTAAAAAAAATATTTGTAAAGCTGCTTCTGTTAAAAATGTACCAACAGTGGGTCCCAACTACATTGTAACTAATTAAATGTATATATTTTAACAGAGGATAGTAGGAGGGAAGAAAAAAGGTTAATCTCAGTCCAGGTAACTTTAAAAATAGTGAGAATTTAAAATACCTTGTTTAGGCCATAAAGATTGTATCTTACAGTTCTAATTGCACCTAGAGACTAAATGCCTGCACCAGAGAATGGTTTATTAGCTCTTATAAGAAGAGTGGAAGTGTTTTATAGCTTCCAGATGCTGTAACACATCTCAGAATAGTTCTGTCTGTGTGTATAGTAACACATATGTGATAAATTCTCGTTCAGTTTCTAGTAATGGGAGTAACATGGGAACTAGAAGTCAGATGACCTGATGTGTGTGATGTCATTCTGTAAGCTAGGATAAAAATGATGTTTTAATACCAGATGAGAGAGAAGTCTCAGGATAGTCTGTTTCTCAGAACCTGACATAGAAAGATCTCTCATCCACTTAATCTTGCCTTGCACTAGTAAGAGAAACAAGGGAATGGTAATTATTTAGATCAGTCAGGATAACACAGCAAGCTTAGTTAAGTACTGTTTTTCTGTATCTGTGTGAATCTGTTCATCTGTGTTATTTTAATATTTCCTGTGAGTGAAACTCTGCTGTTTATTGTAAATAGATATTTAGTATTTTCATGTTAATTTATTATGTATTATTAATATATATTTAAACCTTTCATTGTGTCTGGTCCTGTAAAGAATATTTTAACCTTTGCGAGTACTCATGTCTATTTGCTGACTCTGTGGCCACTCTTGAAAGCCTTACTGCATTGGTCAAAACACTACCATTTGTACTAATATTCATTTCACTCAGAAAAATTGGGTACCCTTGTAACAGCCTTAGAGCAGCTGACTTTGGAGTATCTGGTAGCAATAACTACCTTATAGTCTGGGCAGAATGTGGAATAGCTAGTAAATCTGTTTCAGCCTTTCCCAGTTTGTGTGTGTGTGTGTGTGTGTGTGTGTGTGTGTGTGTGTGTGTGTGTGTGTGTGTGTGTGTGTGTGCGTGTGTGTGTGTGTGTCAGCTGCTTGGAGCTGGGACATGAAGCACTGATTTCACACAGAGGGTGCTGGAGGACTTTGTTTGGACACTCACTTGAGGACTCAACTCTATAGCTGTGCCAGTGAGGAGTCTTACTGGGGACCTGGAGGGACAATGAGAGAGAAATCCAGACCATGGACTGAGTACGTTTCCTGTGTGCTCTTAAGGGAAATTGGGCTTGATGCAGAGAGGTGCATTTGGAAATATTGTGTGTATCTATCTTTTTTCCAAGTGCATGTCCCTCACTGATGTTAGTGATGAAGGTTCAGGCTCTTGATTACTGACCTAGAAGTGGGGAGTCACATATTGGTGAGCAGAGTTGTGGATATTAACTAAACTTCTGTAGCATATAGGCAGTTATCACCGAAGGTGTGTGTATTCTCAGTATCCACAAGATAAACATACAGTTTTATTTTCACAACAATTTTTATTAATTTTTTTATAAACTTAGTTTAGTCAGGGAAAGCAGGCAAAGATATTGCTAGAGGATTATGGCAAGCTGACAAGTATCAGTTGGCCAAGGTGTGCAAAGCCAAAGGACTGGTGCATGCCAACCTGACTAAAGAGGAAATTATTTCAGCCTTAGTTGTAGCTCTGACCAGCAACCAGAAAGATAACCAGTCTGGTGATGGGAAATTCCAGCCCTCAGAAGCAGGACAGTTCACCTTTTCTTCAGATGACTTAAAACATCCATCTGGAGTTAAAGAGACTTGAACTGGAGGCCAAACATTTGGAATTAGAATCAGAAGAGAGACTGAGGTGTTTGGAGTATGAAAAAAATGAGAGACTGTTGCAGGCAAAACATATAGAGTTAGAATCAGCAGTGAGACTGAGGCATTTGGAGGCTCAAGAAAATGAAAAAGAGTGCCAATATGAGAGGAAGATGGTGACTCTTCATCAGGGTCATGGAGGTAATGGGGAAGGGAATAACCAAACCCCAGAAGCAATAACAGTCAGTAAATTTCTTCTACAGTTTACAGAGGATGATAATTTTGATAGTTTTGTTCATATATTTTAAAGAGTATATAAACAGTATAATGTTGACCAAGGGCTCTGGGTATGGCTCCTGACCCCCTTACTCCATGGTAAAGCTGTAACTGCTATTTCTAAATTGTCTGATATTGATTGTTTGAACTATGACAAAGTAAAGCAATGTTTACTAGAATGCTTTAAGTTAACACACGAAGTTTACAGGAAAATGTTTTGTGAGCATAAACGCAAGGCAGATGAAAGTGTGTGTGACTATATTGCTGAGTTAAGCACTTATTTTCATAGGTGGGTGAGTGGGTGTCATGTCAGGAGGTTTAATGGACTGGTAGACCTTATGCTGAGGAAACAAGTCCATAGCACTTTGCCAGAGGACATGAGAATCTGATTGGCAGACTGAGAGTGTAACTTTGCAGATAAGCTGGGGAAAAAAGGGGATCGCTACTTAGCAAGCAGGTCATCACTGCACAGAAAGAAGATATCCAGTGCTGTGCATGGACATAAGGGAACGCATGGTGAGCAGCATAAACAACCCCAGCAGAGTCCATCAGTAACAAGGGAAGCCACTAGCTCAGGTACATGTCCAGGATCAAGGGTTAAATGTTCTAAATGTAACTGGTGGTGCCATGTATCATATAGATGTCCATGAAAGCAAGGTGGGGAACAGAAGGTGGGGGCACCAGCAAGTGGGAATAACAGTATGTCAGTGGTAACTTGTCTAGAGACAACAGGGGTACCAAGCTATCACCAGAGTTTACATCTGATCTTAGTGGATGGAAAACAGGCCACTGGTAAGAGAGACACTGCCTCTGACATAAGCATTGTGAAGCCTGCAGTGGTTAAAGAGGAGCAGTCCTTGCTTGGCAGTCCACTACAGTCAGAACTTTAGGAGGGACTCCATTCCAAATGCCTTTGGTCAGGGTTTACCTTGACTGGGAAGGTAGAAAAGGAAGCAAGTAAGTAGGTGTGTTTGAAGGTATCCCTGCAGATGTCTTGAGAGGGAATGATTTTGATAATGCAGCACCTTGTATGCATGCAGTTATATGCAGTCAGGCTTGGAGACAGGCATGTGGGTCTGGTAGCCTGAGGAGACCCAGACAGACCCCACACCTGAAGCCAGGGCTTGTGATGTGGCTATTTCAGGGAGGGAGCTACCGTCTGGCAGTGACTGAGAAGGTAAGTCACAGCTGCTGGTAAGTAATGATGTTCACTTGGACAGAATGATTGCAAGAACAGAGGTGAGTGGTAGTACAAAGGCTGACAGTGAGGTACCGCTGTCAGAGGATACTAGACTTCCTGTGGAAGTGGAGCTGGGTAGCCTCATGAAGATAGAGTTGAGACAGGTTCAGTTCCCGGACTCTACACTAAGAGGCTTGAGGCAGGTAGCTAGGGAGGTGCCTGATTCTCAAGGGAAAGTGGAGTCTGTATACCGGAACAAAGCATTACTGCATAGAGAGTGGACCACTGAGGGAGGGCTACAGGGCAAGGTAATACAGCAGTTGGTAGTGCCTAAAGCTTACCATGTGGCACTTATAGCTATAGCCCATGACATTCCTTTTCCAGGTTATATGGGCATAAAGAGTACCAAGAGATGCATTATGCAGAACTTTTACTGGCATGGGATTGCAAGAGATGTAACAGGATACTGCAGGATATATGAGCAGTGCCAGAAAGTAGGCAAGACAGGAGACAATGTCAAAGCTTCTTTGGTGCCTTTGCTTGTGATTGAGGACCATTTTCAGAGGATAGCTATGGATATTGTGGGGTTTCTGAGTAATACAACTTCCACGGGGAAGAAGTATATCCTGGTGGTACTAGATTATGCTACTAGATACCCTGAGATGGTGTCTCTGTCCTTCATAGAGGCAGAGAAGGTGGCAAATGCTTTGTTAGAGATGTTCAGTACGATAGGTTTCCTGTGAGAAATACTGACTGACAGAGGTTTCAGTTTTATGACAGACTTGCTGGCTTGTCTGTGGAAGTGCTGTGAGCTGAAGCACCTAAAGACCACCCTTCCCATCCCCAGACTAATGATTTTGTGGAGACATTAAACTCTACACTAAAGACCATGCTACAGGCATTTGCAGACCATTTTAAGAGAGTGGTGGACAAATATTTGCCTCATCTGTGTTTGCATACATAGAGGTACCCCAGGAATCCACAGGTTTTTCATCTTTTGAGTTACTGCATGGGCATAAGTTGAGGGGGTCTTTAGATTTTATTTGTGAGGATTGGAAGGGTGAGTGTGAATTTATTTATTTATTTATTTTATATTTGTTGACTGGGATAGTCCAATTGGAAACATGTCCATTTTCAGCGGAGGCCCCGGGAGAAAAGCTCCAAAGGTGGTTACATATGCAATCATCACAATGTACAGATAGAACAGGAGTTATCATAACATTATACAGATATAACACACTTTACATTCCAGTTAAATTTATACAGTCTAACAAACTTCTAATCTGGCTTAACAAATAAAGATATTTGAGTTCCATTTACAGACATATTATTAGTACACAGGTATGAATAAAGATTTAGTCAGGCTTGGAGCAGGGACATATCCATTGCGACTTGAAATACTCCTTGAGAGCTTTTTTAAATTGAGATAGGGTGGTATATAGGGTAATGTTAGCAGGAAGTGAGCTCCAAATTGTGCCAGCAGAGTTGGCGAACAGGGAGTCACCAGCTGAGTTGTTGGATTTGATGGTTTGCACTACCAATCTATTAGATGATCAAAGTGATCTGGAGTTGGAGTGGGGATAGATGATCCCCCGGATTCATGAAGCTTGGCGCAAGGCCGGTGTAAGGCCTGCACTGGACGTGCGGCATATAAATGGTGTAGTAGTGCCATATGCATATTAATGAAGGTGCGCCGCTACCACATCCACGTGCATAGGACACGTGCGCGAGTGCATGGGGCATTACTAAGCTGCACCCAGAGGCGTGTCAATGTCGGCTGGCAATGAGCAACCTAAACTGCTGAATATTATAGCCTGCCTGCAATAGTAATCGCACCTATCAGTGTCCGTGGATAATGAAACGTATGCAAAGCATGCAAAACAGTTCCCGGCCACACAAAATGGAGAACCAAACAGAAATGCACGCAACACAATATGAGTTTCTGTCCATGGAACAAATGATATTTAAAATCGTGTGTCCGTAATGTACTGCACTGTCAGTAGTTATACCCAGTGGAAGTGAAGCGCATTATGTCAGCGCACCGCCAATACACATGTCTAGCCCCATGGGCATGGTCACCAGCAGTCCCACAGTGGTAGTGATAGTGCACAGCTGGGCAGTTGTGGCTATATAACAACCGTAAAGAAACCTGACAGTCCAAATTGTATACCAAACACACACAAACATATGTATATTAAAATGTGCTATACACATGAACAGGAACGTAACTGTCACATACACATATGATGCCATATGCGGAACCGGGATATCCAAAAGCAGAATCCATGCATGCAAATGCAATACGCAACAACCCCTGTATAGCACATAACCCGCACCCATGTCCGAATGTCCACCAAATCCAGCTACCAACCTTGTGCATCCGTACACCTACACATAGCGAGTATTCCCCATATGTAGTAGAATGTATCATCCTAGGCAGTGTCAGGATTGCAAATATGTATCCCACGTTTGTAAACATCCCATCACAGGTACGTAAATCCAAATGCCCACGCGTTAATGTTTCGGCAAAATGTGTGAACATCCTGCGTGGGATAAGTAACCTATTGAAACCTCAGAGTTATTTACATGCCACGGTGTCCATTAATGTACACATCTGGACAAAACATGTATGTGTAGTCATGGTACTGTTCATTTTCTACACAGACATGCAAAACATACTACGCAGGATGGAACAGCTGTCCACCATGCAGGTCACCCCACTAGGGTTGCCACCTGTTCAGATGGCCAAGGTGGGACATCCCTTGTAGAAATGTGAGAATTTGCAGGATAAAACATACCCCTGGCCAGTGCAAAGGACAGAATTACATGTGTATGCCAAGATAAAAGCTTATTTCATAGCATTTGAATAGCTTATGCTATCCCAAATAATAGTTATGTGTACCAGATACAAAATACCTGTATCATGCAACTAGTAAAGAAAATAAGAAATATATTATTGTCTTAAAATCACAGGACATTTGCCATGTCTTAGGTGTCGTCGCAGGACACAACTGTCCAAAGTGGGACCTCCCCTCACAAAGAGGAACAAGTGGTAACCCTACTCCCCACTGAATTATCGACAGTATATATTCAACTCAATCACATACCGACACCACCTCCCAACCTATTACAGCAACAAAACCTGGACAAAGCCTAAAAGGATGGGTGGATAAATAGGGACAGATGTAATTACTGCTCTCACAAACTTCGAAAGTTCACTGAATAATAGTATGTACATAAGCATGAAATGTTGTGAAGGATGTGGGGTATTCCCCAGTATTACAGAGGTCCGTACATTTATACTGTAACAAACCGTCACATATGTTGACTGTACTACTGCATACCTCTAGTTAATTCATAGTTAAGTCATGTGCAAAATAATAACCCTCGTAAGAATGAATACAGGAAATAGTCAAATGTGAATGGGAACACCACTCACCGTGGATTATGTATTGTAACCACCCCAACCCATATTATGTATTGCCAACATCATAAGCTGCTGACAGGTGCCCAAACACCTGTGTCTGTAAACACAGATAAAATGTTTAAAATGGACAAACCCTGTCCATGTGCTTTGTCTGACATTTGAACATGGTCAGGGCAGTTCCGTTCACCAGGCAGACAGGCCTAAACCCAGATCACCACATGAACACCCTGACAATTAAAGACTTGTATGTGTCAGGACTATAAGCCTTGGGGTTCTGAATATCCCTGCAGTGATGAAATATGCAGTTTGGGTCCAGAGCAGTAGGGAATAGGGAATGTGTAACATGTAGTACCGCATTTTTCCCAGCAGGAGAATGGATGCCTGTGTCGTAAGTGAAGCGGTGAGGCATATGTTAATGTAGCTATGTACTATGGGTATGCATATAAATGAGTCAGGACACAAAACGTATAGTGGTTACAGCATCCGGCCAACGTGAATGCAGTCCCGGTGCAACTACGACTACAGCACATATAATATTAAAGTGTAATGAATGCGTCTGTGCTGTACAGACATTTAAACATGTAAAGGTGAACATGTGTTTCGCATATGTCCATTAACCGGATTAGAGATATTTTACTGGTACTGTCACAAGTAATAAAGCCCACGTAAGCACAAAGACTTAGTAAACATATGTAACCCACAATAAGGATATGCATGTGTGCCTGCGCGTAACCCACAATAAGGAAATGCAAGTGCGCCTGTGCGTGTGTAATCCGCTCACAGCATATCAAATGAATGCTGGTTTCTACACGTAATGTCTATATATGGATATATACATTTGTGTATAGATATATATATCCACAGACTTAAACTAAATAAATATATGAAATAAAGAATGTACAGATATATATATATATATATATATATATATATATATATATATAAATATATATATACATATATATATATATATATATATATATATATATACATACATACACTCAAACACATTCAACATCAATTGATATATACCTATCAAACATATAAACAAATGTCCTCGTAGATATAACACATGTACATAAATAGGTTACATCATAGCTAGTATGGATACACATAACAGACATGCAATTAAGGTAAATACACTGCTGCTCTCAAAACTACTGCCTGGAAAGTATCAGTGTGCCAGATCTGTAAGTCCTACTCTTTAAACATGGATATAGGTGTCCTTTGCAGGACTCCAAAAATAGTGAATCTATAAATGCACAGCCCTGTAATGATTGCTGCAAAGAAGTGTCATCCACAACTACAATATAGCTGTACATGCAACAGTAGCTTGTGCAAGTGTAATAACACATGGGTTGACAGAATGTAAGACATATGTACCGACAGGCGGAGAGTGGATAGTGCTTAGAAGTGTCATCATAATTTATTATCGCTCACATTAAATATGTGTTATGACTACTGTGGAGGGGTGTCAGGTCTGGGAATCATGGGTATGCAATAATGGGCCTAGGTGCCTAGGTGTTGGTTGGCACAGATTTATGAGGTCCACCCCATGGGAGTGATTAATATACCTATGTGGGTATAGCAGACGCCTCTAACTTCCTAAAATGAAGAACCCATCTACCGGATATTGTGTAAACTATTGGGGGAAGATGTAGGGAGTTATATTAGTGTCGTGTAAGCGATTATCATGGACGTACATGCGTACGAATAAGATGGTAACCATACCTCTCAATCAGAATAAGACATCTGGACAAAGGCATTTTAAAATAAGTACAAATAGGGAATATCTCAAATATTCCTCTTACAAAGTCAGAACGTGGATAGAATAATAGATCAGTCAATAGTATGAATGTTTTGAGGGTTATTAATCGTAAATAACAAATGTCTGTCATTATTGTCTAACCCCACAGTCCCAAATGACTTCCCACTAAATTAACAGAAAGGCATTGCACAATATTATTAAAAAAGGAACAAAATCAGACATCTAAGTTAGGGACTTTTACCCAAAATGTGTACAGTTGAGAGGTATGAAGGTAACCCTGACCTAAATAAATGTACAGAACTAGTGCAATTAGGTGGACAGGTGTGAAGAAAGACGTGATGGCAGATGACAAAACATGTATAAGTCAAAAGCATGTACCTCAACAAATCTGGATGAATACTAATGCCCTGTGATAGTCAATGTGGAAGGTTAATAGAAACAACATAAATGTGTCCCTCAGGGTGCTATGCAGTGTCCCCGAGACAGTGTTCTGTCTCCCACACACGCATGTGAGTTCTGCCACTGACGGAAAGCGCAAATACCAGTGAACACATAAGGTAGATGATAGCAGAATATGTTTTGATCAGCACCTGTTGGCTTTTGTGAGGAACACGACACTCTGGGCGGGTGTGTCCTACAAAAAGAATGTAATGGCATCTGGCCTGTGATTTCTCCATATATTGTGTGTAGTGGTGTAATAAAATGACATATCTTGTATCAGAAACAGATAAGTGTTATAGGAAACAGTATCATCGACTATACCACTACAAGACAAATCTGAAGGTATGAAAAGTGCTGAAGTAGTCAGTTTAGTATTGACCGCAGGTATGTGTGGACTTGTCAAAATCTGAAGGTAGAAAAGTGCTGAAAAGTAGAT
>NC_056727.1:434267723-434300223 GCF_019279795.1 Protopterus annectens
GTTACATGTTTTGTATATATTGCACATGGGTGGCATGTGTGAATGCATGGTGGTGCGACCTGCATATCATGACTGGAACAAACATCAGGTGTGCAAGTGTTAACTGGCCACATGGCAAATAGATCTACACTGTAACATGCCTGATACTGATGACAGTCTCACCTGCAATGGACACATGTCTGTGCGGTACGCCAGAGGTACCTGTATGGGGTGACACACCAGTATGAACATTATCCATGACTGTATGACAGCCACAGGTTGCACTGTGCATGTGAACAAATTCACCTGTGTAATAGCATATAGTATGCACATGTGTGCATACACAATGTAGCATACTGTAGTATGTAGCATGTGTGTCCACATACCCGGCATATGTTGTTACTTTACATAATGTACAGTGACACATGCAACTACATGGGATATAATAGCCATATGTGCATTACTGACTTACCAGGCAACTCCAGGCTCATTGGTTGGGAGACACCCACCTCCACGATGGCAGCTAGTGTTTCTGGATGCTGTTCCCTGGGTGTCCCCAGACTGGCCAGTAGCTCCTCGGTGTGTGTGTGAGTGGGGGCTGGGTTGGTGGCCCACCACCTGTTCCACCTTGTTCCCTGGCGATTGCAGTGGCACGCTGTTCTGCATGTCGTATCAGGTCCGTGCAGTGTCTGCGCACATGCTGGTAGGTGCGGCTATGGCCACCCACATCGTTCACCCTCCTGCATAGATCCTGCCACAGGTCATCCCGCTGCTGGGCATACTGTGGCACATGGCTGAACAACAAGTCATAGTTGTCATGGAGCTGTGGGATGAGGACATCATCCTCCTGGCGGGTGTATGCTGGGAGGCGTGTACAGGGCATTATCTGTAAAACATAATGATGGTGACAGGTCACAGTTTCAGAGATGTACAGAGATACTGCTGCACATACATTTCTATGACATCTACTGCATCTGCACAGTTATCTTTGCAAAGCATCATGACACTGACACGACTGACGTGTTTGTGTCACACATGTCACACCCATTATGCATTGGATATCATCACCATATATGTGTGTCACCTCATTACAGTGTTCATACTCCATGTAAATGCTGTCTTGCTGTGGGCATGTCTATTTGCCTGCACTTGTGTTCTTACCTATCTGCACATGCCTCGATGTGTCCACGGTACTACTGTTGACCTGGATGCTGTGTATATGACACATATCAACACAGACACAGCCGTAATGGACTTGAGCAGTGACAATGCACACATACCCATGGACACCTGTACATGCATGTGTTTTACCATATACATTTACACAGCACTGTACAACTGTTCAACATCCTGACACGGATCACCTGTATTACACATGTGATAGACATGGGACAATGGATGGTCAGACGACATTCGCAGGGATGGTCATCAACCATAGCATGTGCGGGCATGGTTTCCACGCTGTTACAGATGGCCATTGTGCCACCGCAAGCTGCATCAGTGCCACATTACTGATCCAGTCAGTTGATAGTACATCTACCATGCGGCCATCGCACCATGTTTGACTGGGATGACATCTGCAGCTTTGATGGACAGGGTTGCATGGTATGGCGGGAGTATGTCACATATATGGTACAGGGATCTGTCCAGCCTGTGGCGATCCTAGTATTAGGATGGTGGCTGTCCATGACATATGTCATATAGATCAGGATATGGACATGTAGCATGTCCATCATCATGGTGTAGCAAATGTCCTTCTGCAAGGTAGACAGCATGTTGCATAGTGGAGGTGTGGATTGTGAAGGCTGGTATCGCACATCCATGCATAGCCATTACCCCTTACAGGTGGTATGTGATCCAATATTGGTCACCACAGTGCTGTATATGCCTGGCCAGTGATCTCCGTGCTCATGGATGGCACCCTGACATGACATGGGTACCTCATATGACTACCTAAGGGGCCTGGAGATGTCACCATATCGGGGGGTGCACTGGACAGCACCATCCCTTACACAGTGTCCATAATGTTGACCACAGCCTAGGTAGTAGTACATGGGTACAGGGATGTTCACCTAGTGGTGACACTGCTGGTATCATCTATCAGACTGTGCACATATGTCACACACCTCACCCACACAGCCCATTCTGTATGTTGTTCACAACACTGACACAGCTAAACTGATAGGTCATGGCCATTCACAGCCTTACATACACAGATGCCTAACATTTGTCTGTGTGGTATGGGCTACAATGAGGGTGGGGTACAGCACATTAACCCTGTTCTACTGTATCTGGCACTGATGTGCTGTGCACATGTCACTCTTGCACCTTTTGTAGTTGTGAATCTGTCAACAGGCCAATGGTGGAACACTCCTGTGACATGCAAAGGTATTTGTAATCAAATATCCGTGCTGTCTTGTACATCTGTACTGCTAACATCTACAGTGCTAATGGTTCATGAACATGCACACCATACTCAGCAGGGTTATAGTGCGGTGCCACCCTAAATGACTGTCATCACCACTTGTGGGTTGATATTATCCAACACCCTATCTGTATTGTATGGTCATGCTAGGCACTTGTTCAGAACATGTGAGCATGTCATGAGCTACTGATTACTATAGCGCCCATTCCACACCATTTCCCACAGGTACACTGGCTGTCCTACACTTCCCAGCTTGCTTAAGGTATGACAGCTGTTGTACACATGTAACACACATATCTTGTGGGACATGGTTGTATATACAGGCATGTCCAACTCTCACATACCAGTGCTACTGCCTGTCTATATGAGGGATATGTCGTACATGTGGCAATAGAGCAATTGTCTCATGTACACATTCAATGCTCACCTCCCAACATATGGCACTACAACCTGTGGGGGATGCACGTCTGCAGCCGTGCTGGGCCCATAGCTCTCAGGTGTACCTCATTACAGGGAACGCACCTCATTTGGGGTTCTAAAAGGTGCATGTTCCTCAAGGTTCCACATTGGAAGGGTCTGTCACACATTCATTGTTGTACATAGTTTACCTGCTAGCAATGGCTAAATAGATGAGAATCATATTAATTCACTGGAATATCTCTTTTATACGTAAGACCAGCCTATTTTAGCCATCATATGCCCTTCCTAGTTGACGCTGTTAGTAAGCCAGTTGTAAGTGTTCCACGTTTCGCCCATTTGCCACATGGTATGATGGCTAATGTTCCTCATGTTGGGGACAGGAGTCTGACAGCTATGGCTGGGGGTAATGCTGTCGCCAACCCTGACTGCACCTGACAGTCATTTGGGGATGTGTAACATTCGCAACACACCCCACCCATTACATAGTCTCACATGATCTACACCACTGGCCACACCTACGAGGACAACCTGTGCAGTACGTCTCCATACTCACTGTAGGCACCAGAGGTAGCCCCCATCATGGAAGACAACATCACCAGCTTATAGCCCACAGACTCATGTGTGCCCACCACATACAGCCAATAGTGGGTTATAACATTCACAACACACCAGTCATAGCTGACTCTGTAGGGTGTCACACTGCAGTTCCACACAGCAGGCTACACAAGGCATTAGTTGCTTACATTTTGCTGTTGGGTAACTGCTTCTGCAACATAACCTATGCACCCATGCCACACCTCACCAGGAACAATATGTCTGTCATTCACCATGTTAGTGTGACTGCCCTGTGATGCCACTTCACAGACTACGTGTGCAGGGACATGCAATAGCTCATCAGTCTTATAGCCCTGAGGGTGTGGGCCTAGCCCTGAGGAGCATTTTGCATTCGTCCAGACACGATACCACTGTACAATGACTGACTGTGTCACTTCAACAGTTGCCTATGCTCCTATTGTCATTCCACAGGCATGTGGTATCTGTCCGCTATGACTGTCCTGGTCAAACACAATGCTGTGGCACAGATGACTTGCACCTGTTGGCACTGGGAGTACAGCTCACATGTAAGGCTCTTGCTGCTTTTATACTGCCTGTCTTGCACAGTTTCCAATAACTGTCACCGGCAGGGCGGTAACTGGCATGTGCGACATGCGGTCATGTGACACATTGCTTGCATCTTCCTCTGTGACGCACGCAGGCAAGGCACACCTTATAATGCACCACTCAAACATCTCTGCAGTGACTGGGACCTGCCTCTAGGCTCTGCAGAGCACACCTGCAATGACAGGTGATAGACAGACCATACCTTTCAGGCACATACCTGGACCGGCACACCCACAGCTGAGGGGTTCCCATATCCCACTATGTTTTGCACACATCCTGGCAAGTTGCTTAGCACAATGCATCAGAGGTGCTCCATGTGCAACTGTGTCCAGGACCACTATGCACATTGTAACAAGCGACAGAGTCAACATCATACCCCACTGGTAACATACCTTCTATGGTGGTATAGTGGACAGTGGGCCTCAGCTACTACTGATGTGTGACTGACACTACCCCACACTTCACTGGGATAGCCACTCATGTACCGACACATCCATGAGTCATACCCTCCGCTCAGCTGGATCAACCCATACACACCACCTCCAAGACCTACATTACCCTTGGCATGAACACTACCACCATGTGACAGGTGTTACAAACCTGGGGTTATCCCCTCATTGCTGGATTCTGAACATATGCTAATCTAAAAAGAAAAAGTAAAATGCTTCGGATAAAAAAACGGACCAAAAAACATTTATTTACATAAAAAGAACTGAGCGCTTTCACCCACCTACACCGTGGGTTTCATCAGAGTTACAGAAAACCAGGAATAAATGAACATATATCAATTGTTATTTATTTAAAAATGAAATCAAATGATATATAGAAATTAATTTTAATTAGATATCACATTATATATATATATATATATATATATATATATATATTTTTTTTTTTTTTTTATTATTTTATACTAAATCAATTAACTGGTTTTTATTGTGTTTTTTTAGTGTGTTTTTTATATTAAGGTTGAATGGTGTGGGAACTTAGGAAAAAGGAAAGGAACATTCTTATATACTGTTTGTGTTTAGAATTCAGTATTTATTGTAACAACATCAAGTTTATTAGTAATGTTAATTTATAAATTGGAAACTAACTAATTGATTTGTTAATTGGGAAAGCATTGTGATAAGTCATTGTTTTCTTATAAATAGTAGCTGCTCTGATTTTATGTAACTCTGATGAAACCCATGGTGTAGGTGGGTGAAAGCGCTCAGTTCTTTTTATGTGAATAAATGTTTTTTGGTCCGTTTTTTATCCAAAGCGTTTTACTTTTTCTTTTTACAAGTGTTCGGTTTTTTGTTTATTTAAGGATAAGTTTTTTGTTGGTAATTCGCTTTTTGGATAATACGGAAGTTTATTTAATAATTTAATACGTTAATACATTGGCTAGTATTCTTACCGGAATTTTAAAAAAAACGTGATGGAGCAGCTACTGCAGCAACAATTAGTTATAACTCAACGTTTATTAACAGTACTTAAAGAACAGAAACTTGCTAATGTTGACATTCAAAATAATACCGGAAATGTTCAAAATGAAAATATTTTATTATCGGATACAGAGGAGCAGATTTATACACTTCATTCCACTCCAGGCACTTCGCGTAGTAATCCAGTCGCTAGCAATTGTTTGGGGGATCCTATTGGCAGTCGGACGACGCGCACAAGACCAGTAAGTGATGAACACGGAGTTCCACTACCGGATTCGGTGCCAAACGCTAGATATGGATTGAATGAAGAACGAAATATAGACAGTAGAGTGGTGGACTTGAAGTCAGTGATGTTGGCTCCTAATTTTCATTTTCAACAGAGTGGTAGAGACATGGGGACCTTAATCAAACAAATGGATGTTTTTGAAAAAACTCTCAGGAAATTCAAAACACTCCAGATGGATAATGTTTTTCTCGAGAGATCTCTTGAACTTAAACAGATACCGAAAGGACTGAGGGTATTCAAGGTACCTTTTGGCTTTGAAAATAATAAAGAGCTTTTACGTGAACTAACTGAAATTTTTGATAATACTGGCAAACAGTTAATTAAGTTAATTATTAAGAACAACAATGCCAGGTTACGTAAACTAAATGATACTTTAACAACACTTGACAATAGTATAAGAAAAGATTTATTGTTTGAGTGCAACAAATGTAAGTTTGACAATATTTTGAACGAAATGAAAAGATTTGTGAGTAATGGGTTAGATAGTAAGAATGAAAAATTGCAGCGGGACACAAATGATTATTTAAGTAATAATGCATATTCACATTTTAGAGACTTTAAGCGTTTTTTCAAAGTTAACAACAATATGTCAGCTGCAAATAGAAACGATGTTCAAAATGTAGCTTCAGTGACTAACTATGAAGCAACAGGACACCAAAGAATGCAAGAAAATGTAGACACTAATGGGAAAGTTTTTTTAGAAGAACCAGCACTTCGGAGATCAGAACGTTTGCGGGAGCGGTATCAGGGGCAGCACCAATACCACCACCAGCAATACAATGGCAGGGGGAGATTCAGACAGCCAATGCATTATTATTAAATGATGGTCGAGTACCAGACAAAATAGAAACTCCATTACATTCTTTAACTAACAGTACTACTATTAAAAACATTGGTATGGTAGTAAATGAGTGTCCTGATAGATTAGGTAAGGAGGCTAACTTTAAAGGTTTAGATGCAACAATACATAAAGATGTAGAATGTTCCTTTCAAATAGATGTAACAAATCCAGTATTTGAAGGTTGTATTAAAGAAATGAATGAATCTTTTATATATATGTGTGATTCTAATGGTGGAGATTTAGATGAAATATTACTTAAAAATGTAGAATGTTCTTCTTTTTTAACGTATGTTGCTAGCCCAGCATGTGAAAACAGTATTAATGATCTAAATGAATCATTGAAATTTAACTGTGATGTTATTTTGAGGGTGGTTTTACTATGTACAACTATACGGATAAACCTTTAGGAGAAAATTATTTATCGCTTTTTAAAAAAGGTTTTAAGTTCATCCCTAATTATAACTTAGATATAGGGAAAATACTGTTAAACCTTAAGATGTACACAAGAACTTTAAATTTAAAAATCTTTTTCAAAAAAACAGATGAGATGGAACCAAAAATGGATATAAAAAACATTACATTAAAACGGTCAAGCACTTTTATTCCACCATGTAACCCTATAGTGCATTTATTTGAAATGTTTTGTGAGGTGCAGTTAAGAAAGGCATGGAAGGATAGTAATACCTCAAAAGATAATTTAACAGAAGCAGAAAGATTTTGCTTAAATGAGTTGAGTGCTTCAGACAAACTAAGAATTATGAAACCAGACAAGGGGGGAGGGGTGGTGATAATGAACAAAATGGATTACAACCACAAGATGATCAGTATGCTTAGTGATGAGACAACTTACAAAAGGGTAACAAAATATGATATAACGAAGGCGTATACGAAAGTTGATTGGCAATTATATGATTTATTACTTGAAGGAATCATTACTAAAACTGAATTTGAATATCTTTCAGTTGAATATCTGCTTACGCCATCAATATTTGGGATACCCAGAATATATAAGAGTGTCTCTAACCCCCCTTTGAGGCCAATTGTTTCTGCAAAGCACTCAAAAATGGAAGCGATAGCTCATTTTGTGGATGTAAGCTGTAAGGACATTATGGCAAATATGAAGTACATTCTGAAGGATTCATGGCATTGTTTAGAGTTGCTTAAAAATTACAACAAGGATAATTTGAATGACATTCACTTGGTAACTATAGACATTATTAATTTATTTTCTGTTATTCCTTTGGAAGAAGGTTTACAATTATTTGAAAGTAGTTTAGAGGTTTTTGGAAACTTTCATACAGTAAAACGCAAGTTAATTGTAGATTTGATGGAATTAGTACTGAAAAATATTTTTTTTCAGCAGGAGGGTGAATATTATCAGCAATGTTCAGGTGTAGCGATGGGATCAAGATGTGCTCCCATATATGCAAACCTGGTTTTAGCAATGTGGGAGAAGCAGAATGTTCTTAAAAGTTGTTACTGGTCTAAGATAGACCTTTATCTAAGGTTCCTGGATGATATACTAATTTTTTGGAGAGGAAGTAGGGAAGAACTAGATAAATTTATTGAATACCTGGAAAGTACTACAACATTTTTGAAATTTACATACAACATGAAGTATGACTGCTGTGAATTTCTAGACATTAAACTGTATAAAGTAGAAAATAGGATAGAATCAACTATTCATCGTAAAAAAACATTTTCAAACTCTTATTTGCATTTTGATAGCTGTCACCCTTATTTCCAGAAACGAAATTTAGTGAAAGGCCAAATGGTGAGGCTATCAAGAATAATAAGCGACAATAGTGAATTTTGCAGGGAGATAGAAAAACTAGTGAATATGTTTTTGGAAAGAGGATACCCAAGAAAGCTTGTTGAAAATATTAGAGATGAAATATGTATTAAGAGAGAAGATACTTTTAAACCAATATTATTATATGGTATACTCAATAAATATGAACAGAGAACATCATCTGTTAGAAAATCAGGAGCTTTTGTTTTACCCTATAATAACAAAATTAAGCATTTTACTGATAGTATTAGGGAATCATTTGAAAAAGTTTTTAATAATCAAACAGACATTTTGCAGTATATAGGTAGTACTCCTTCCATAGTTTTCAGTAAAGGAAAAAATTTAAAAAATTATTTTGAAAGTGAAACATTATTTAAAAATTCTAGGATGAGAAAATGTGGTTTTTGTAGGTGCTGCAGATTTATTAATGATGGGCCTTACGTCACAATAAAGGGGTACAACAGAACCCTAAGATGCCCAGAAAATGTAAACTGTAACACAAAACTGGTTGTATATTTAGCTACGTGTCTGTCATGTTCTGCATTCTATACAGGTAAAACTAAAAGGAAACTTAGGGATAGAATAGCAGAACATAACAGGGATATTAAAAATAAGAAAACTACCAACTCTCTGTATACACATAGTAAAACATGTAAAGAATTTAAGAGATTTTTGTTTTTTGTTATTGATAGGGTACCAGACAATAATAGTAGTGAAGGGGATGTAAACACACTACTTGAGGCAAAAGAATGCTTGTGGCAGCTGAGGTTGAATTCCTGTATTAAACCAGGAATAAATGAACATATATCGATTGTTAGCTATTTAAAAATGAAATCAAATGATATATAGAAATTAATTTTAATTAGATATCACATTATATGTATATATATATATATATATATATATATATATATATATTTATTATTTTATACTAAATCAATTAACTGTTTTTTATTGTGTTTTTTTTAGTGTGTTTTTTATATTAAGGTTGAATGGTGTGGGAACTTAGGAAAAAGGAAAGGAACATTCTTATATACTGTTTGTGTTTAGAATTCAGTATTTATTGTAACAACATCAAGTTTATTAGTAATGTTAATTTATAAATTGGAAACTAACTAATTGATTTGTTAATTGGGAAAGCATTGTGATAGGTCATTGTTTTCTTATAAAAAGTAGCTGCTCTGATTTTATGTAACTCTGATGAAACCCACGGTGTAGGTGGGTGAAAGTGCTCAGTTCTTTTTATGTAAATAAATGTTTTTTGGTCCGTTTTTTATCCAAAGCGTTTTACTTTTTCTTTTTACAAGTGTTCGGTTTTTTGTTTATTTAAGGATATGCTAATCTACCTTGTTAGCCACATCCCGATAACACACCCATCACAGCATACACAGTACATGTGTACTACAACACCTACTACAGACGTCTGCTGACAGCAGTTGTTAACATCATGACACCCGTGCAGATGGACAATGCACATACAAATGCTGACACATACCCCAGTGCACTTAATTAGCATGTACACAACTGCATGGATCATGCTATTCCACACAGAGCCATGATGGTACACACCAGATAACAGACGCCACTCTGGTGGTCATGTTCCATGGACATATAATGTACAACAACAGGTGTAGGCTGTTGCACAGTGGTGTACATTCCCATGTGTGGGGTGGCTCACTGGTCAGCCGTGGTGGGGCCACAGGGTCCCTCATCACATACTCCAAGACTAGCTATGTAAACATGACTGCCACACATTCCGGGGTGTACCACCAGGCATTATGGTGGTATGACAGTATTCGATGGCAACACCCACATCTGCTGTCACATACAACAGTCACTCAGGAACATTGCAGACCCAGGTATTGTTGGCAACATGCTGGAGGATGGATTCAATGCTGACAGTACACCCTCTCACTCACTACAGGGCCGCAATCCATACATGAACATTGTGGTGTCCCTGTGGTCACTTCTACACAGTACTGACCTACACTCTATATGTCCTGGGACACTGGCCCCATGTCACCTTCCAGCGTCCCAGACTGTGATGTCCACCAACCTCTGAATTACATGTCTCCCCACTAGGCCACCATATTCAGTAATAGCCTTGTTTCAGACATTGTAGACCCTGAATGGCACACAGCAGCATTTATCACACTACACACAGGTGGCACCACATTGCACGAGTGGGACTATAGTTCTACACACCTGACTGGACTGTTCTGCATGGCTATGGGGCACATCATCAAGGACGTCATTCTCAGAGACATTGTTGGGCTCCCGTCCTCTGCTGCCACCCGGGTTGGGCTTGTTAAGGCCAGAGCATGGCCCCTACACATGGTGGACCCCTTTCATACAGTTACCAGGGCAGTTGCTGATGGTACGAGAGTCCACACATCCTACATTGTCCTCTCATTGCCTTTCAGCACCATTCCCCATTCTGGTATTGACAACATACACATCCACCTGGACATCGTACCCTGTGTCTCAGGATGTCATGCTATGTGGCTCATGGACAGGACACACAGTCAGGCCAGCATACCATAGTACCTACTACATGTCAGGTACATTTGGCATACCACGGTCCTCAGTCATAGGGCCCCTCATGTTCAGTATATGCTTCCCTGTGGAACAGGCTGGCACAGGGGACTTTCCCTGCCTAGCTTTCAAACCCCTACATACCAAGCGCCATTATTGCTCCACCAGCTGATACTGACTCCAACCATACGGGTGTCACTGTGACAGATGCATAATATGACTATCATGGCATCAAGCTGCATGACACAAGGTGCATGCACATCACCTTTGCATTACACCATTCACCCACTGACTATCACATGGATGGTAGTCCCCTACATACATGTCACATTGTACATGTTTGCAGTACACACATATGTCGCACCCACTCCTGTGGTTACCGTATTGCCACTGTGGCGTGGATATCCTCCTACATGGCCACACCTATCTGTACTGGGTGTGTAACTGGTACATAGGCACCCATTGTACCTCTGAACTCAAGACATCTACACACATTCAAGGGTACACCACTCCATTTAGGGTGCACCTTACACAACAGCTACAGCTTTACATGCCACAACATTAACACGCCATGATGTTTACTGAGCTCCGACAGTTTAAATATGCGGCTGCACTATGGACACCACACCTGTACACATTTGCATACTACATACTCATGGGTGACCTCTGCTGATCAGACAGGGCCCATATCCACATTATTGATGGATATACTCCTCATACGCAACATAAGCAGAGGCCACTGTGAGCAACATGCTCATGGATATGTGCACACACGCCACAATGAGTGGGATGTGCTTCTGGGTTACATTCCCAAACCGGACACTCACCATGCTGTGGAACATAAGTCCTATGTACATCACGCAGGGACACTCAGTAGCACTGTTCATGTGATACCTCCCTTGGTGGTTGGGAGACACATGTAGGCCTGGGATCACTGCAGTGGCTGTACTGTGCAGTGGTGCAGGTGACACCTGGCTCTGCTCTTCACAGGACACTACCCTGGAGAGGTGCCACTAGTGTGAACACTGTAGTTGTGCTTACACATGGCATTGCCAGACTGCATAGTACCCCACTATGCACCTGTGCAGCTATTACATGTCCTTTGTGCATGGTTACTTAGTAGCCCTTCCATTTAGATTAGCTATCATGCTATTACTATGTCCCATACCTACAGGCCATATGTATCCTGTTATTGTACATACCAATAGACGATACCTGTGGTATGCATGATATGCCTGTTATGCTGTGTAGAATATCTGTCATATCTACCTATAATACTATACATTACACATATTTCACATAGTATCCCATAATGCAAAGCATACTTGCTCAGCGGGACCACCTTACATATGTCATTAACGTTATATGCCCATACACATGCGTGCTGTGACAGTATATCAACATATACTATCCCCTGCTATGGCACATCCTTGTTGGACATACCCTACCACTGACGCGGGTTGTATGGCATTGTTCTGTTTAATGGCCTCATGTAGCATCCCTTGTGGTGTCTGTGCTGTGTACCTTGTGTCCCACTGCTGGACGCACAGATTCTACAAGCGTTAGTATGCTCAGCAAGACATCACTACATAAATACCTTTCCCCACTTTATGCATTGCAGACACGTTTAAGTAATGCAAACCAGGCTATACATACAGTAAAACTAATTAATACAGATCATGCTATACATAACCTTACATATCGGGCGTTCTACATACCTTGTTGTCATTACGGCATTTCGTTTCTATCTCTCTCACAGTGTTTCAACTGTTATTCGGTATGAGCATACGGTTTGAATGTCTGGCAAGTCGTCCTTATATACGTCAATACCTGAAACATGTGGATTCTTCATACCAATTGGTGTTCCTGAGTGACTAATTACTTGCATATCAGCTATGCAGCTACTCCATTCACCAATTACGCAGCGACAGTGGGGTATAATTGGATTCTCCACTTGGGCGTTGCCTATTTGCCCTGCCTTCAGGGAGACGGTCTGTATTGTGTTTTGTTATGTGTAACTGCAACTGCTATGCATGGAGACAAGTATAGCTTGGATTCATGTCCCCCGTGGATTGTGTGTGACAGGTAGAGTATTTGGTTCAACATGTGGGTGTACCTGTCATCCCGACATCTGATAACGGAGTATTGCAATCAAAACCTGTAACATGGCTATTTGTTCCATTATACAACAACTGCAATTTTGCATGTCGCCTTTAATTGTGTCTCTCACACGATATGTTGAGGGTTCTGCAGATGTAATTGACTGACTGGATGTTTGTGCTGCTATTACAGTTTGTATTACTTTAGTTTCTAGTGTGGGGGATGTCGGTGGATGTACGTAACATATACGGTTTGTGGGCCTTGCATTTCTACATAATCCGTATATATGTGTGTGGGCTCCATCCCTAATTAGAGAGCTAACAGTTAGTAGACTTATGTTACGGGATTGTACGTTGGGCCATTGTTAATTGGTTTCTATATCGTCTGCAGGTGAGCTTGCTACTTTTATACCTCCGTAATTGCAGCGATATATCAGGGTATATGTGTAAGTGACAGCTATCCCTTGTATTTCTGTCCCAGATATTTGCAGTCATTGTGGTTGTGTTGTTAAAAGAGCCTGTTTGCCATGGGTTGCCACCTTTTCATATGGTCATTGTTGGACACTTGCAGGACACAAAGCGGTGTTTACAGGCCAACACGTAGCCACGGTCAGTACACAGGTAGCACATACTTTTATCCTCACTACATACCTATTGTTGTGTGACTTCGGCTACTTATCATATTGCATGTAACATTTAAGTTTCTTACATACAGGCATAACTATTAAATACGACTGATACATTATATATGGGACATATTTATGTCCTACCATCTCGGACATTTGCCCTTTTTACTGTTTTATGTCAGGACACACCTGCCCAGGGTGGGGGTGTCCCTCCTACTGTGGTACAGGTAGTAACCGTATGCCTATGGCTAGCTATACCCACACCTACCATACTGACCTGCCTCTGAATTGGCACCAACATACACATGTTACGGACGCACACACACATTACAGTCACTCAGAAACACACACACCACCCTCAACACACACTTACACAGACTACGGCACTCACAGACACAGTTGAACACAGTACCTACGTAGACCGCGACGCCGGCAGCGGTAACTAACTGTCCCTTCATATCATCATACTATTACTTGCGGATGTACTGTTTCTGTACTGTGTTCTATCGGTCTTTCAGCCTCGTGGTTACGCATGCTGGTATGTTACACATTCCATGGTTGGTGGTATCCTATTTATTTGTACCTCCAAGATGTTATGAATGTCGTTGAACTATCTATTATATTTGCAGATATCGCTGAATCCATCTATATCACCATATATCCCTCTATTGCCCTTTCTATCTGTATTATATATATGCATATGTGTACATATATCTATATCTATATATATATATGTATATATATATATATATATATATATATATATATATATATATATATATCTGGCGGGGAACGTGACAGGCACACAGCACTACCATATGCTGCAAGACTCATGTACTCTTCAGGTGTTGGCATTCTGTGTTCCACTGGCTGTTGTGTTTACAATGTTTGAGGGCTGCCTATGTAGGAGTCACACATTGGGCCACCTATACATTACAATTTACTGGTGGTCATGTTTGTGTGCCATCCATTTTACTGTGTGTGCAGGTGGAGAGGTGTCAGTCCGTAGGGGCCTACACGGTCAGTGTATGTGCTATACGTTCCCTCTTTGTCAAGGCGTAGGCATATTGGGCATGCCTCCGTCTGCCTACTGGGGCTGGCACAGTGTGTTCATGGTCTGAATCCCTCTGTGCCTGTACTGGCCTTGGCAATTGCGGTGGGCTATGAGGGCCTTCACCATTTTGTCCCTGCTGCAGCTGCTTCCGCAAGATCATATTATGTAGCATGGCACATACTATGATGATGTGGGCACATCTGCCTGGAGAGTACTGCAAGGCTCCACCAGATGTATCCAAGCACCGGAACCGTGATTTCAGCATCCCGAACACACGCTCTATGATGATTCTGGTTTGTGCGTGTGCCTCATTATGGCGTTCTTGCGTGGGTGTGTGTTCATTTCTGATGGGAATTATCATCCACGGCTCCAGTGCATAGCCAGCATCCCCCACGAGATGGCCATGTGGGATGTCCCCCCTGATAAATACCTGATACAGCTGTGAGGCATGCCATATATGGGAGTCATGGTAGCTTCCAGGGATGCCAGCACACACATCCATGACAATGCCCTGGGCATTGCACATGACTAGGCAGTTGATGGAGTGGAATCCCTTGCGGTTTATGTAGCGCCTACCCTGCTCACCGGGTGGTGACTTGATTTGTATGTGCATGCAGTCTATTGCACCCAGTACCTCCGGGTATTGTGCCACATGGTGGAAGTGGTGCATATTGCTGGCCAACTCCTCCTGAGTTCTGGGGAAGTATATCTGCCCATTGGCATGTGGTAACATGGCATCCAGGAACTGGTGTAGTACCCTGGATGCTGATGCCTGTGAGATACCCATTATATCTCCAGTTGGCCTTTGAAAGGTACCTGTGGCCAGTATTCGCAGGCTTACACATACCTTCGTGCCCACTGGTATGGGTTCCCCTCTGTTGTTTCTGTTTCTCGGGCGTGGCCGGCACAGCTCCACTATTTGCTGTAAGATGTCCTTGTCCACCCTGTAATGCTCCACTATCTCCAGGTCATGTAGCCCCCGGTAGGTTACCCTTGATCTGAACACTCTCCTTCTCCTCCGAGGCCTGCGGTGGTTGTCGGCATCATCCTCCACAACACCGTCAGTCTCTAACACATGCTGATGAATCACAGCTATGGCAGCAAACAACATGTACATTTTAAAAGTTCCCCGTGTGTTTACACTTATGGTGCGGTGTTTGGGAATACACAAGTGTGTGTTGGGTGATTTCACACTTTATACTATTGTGCTGTGAACACCGATGATGTCATAGTGTGTGTATGTACGTTCATAGCTACAGGTTATGTTATGTGTTTTACTGCCGGAACTACTATTGTGGTGCCTTTGGTGTTGAATTACATTCACCTGCCATGGATTACCTCTTGACCTTCCCTTTACATTTCTGCGCATTGCACCTACCATTTTCTGGTGTGCATCCTGCAGCCTACTTTCATTTGTACTTTCCTAGACCTGGCGTATCTTGCGTTATGTGTGCTACTGCCGGTCTGCTGTCGGTTTGCTTTGCTCTGTTGTGTCAGGTCTCCTATCTTTGCAATCCAATACCTCCCCTCCTTTCTTTGCATTCACATGCCTCCCCTATCCTGTTTTGCAGGTTTCTGCAAGCGGACTTGTCAGCTGCCGTCGATTGGCCTTCGTGGGTTGATTAGTGTTGATTGCTCATTAGTACTCCAATTACCCTACTTCCACATTTCCTTCTTTTCTTCCCCTAACCTTCCTGTTTCTGCTATTGTTTGTGGTGCGTGCATCCGATTACTGGGTTTCGGGCACGTTTTCATCCTCGTACACATGCGCTTTTGGCCACCATGTGTGCTTTCAGCTAAACGATTCCTCCACACCCCTATCCTGCAGCTTTGCTTAGCAATGGACAGGCCAGATTTGCAATGCTCCAATGTGCTTAGTGCTACGGTGGCACACCCCTCTGCTGATGTCATGTATCTCCTCTGAGCCACTCCTCGGTGTTATACCGCTGCGCCGTATGGTACAACCTTCCTCCGGCGGGACATTTGTGATTCAGTATTATCTGCCTCATTTGCATGGCATTGACTACTAATTCATAGTTACCACACCAAACACTATCACAAGCCCTTAGCAACCCTTGCACCTTGGTTGTGGTGTTCCATGCCTACCATTGTGTATTATGCTGTAAACCTGATTTCTATTACGTTACGATTTTATGACATTTTTATATTATTTCTTTATGTTACAGCTTCCGCACACATGCCCTGCAGTTCTGCTGTGTGTTACTGTGGACATGACATTAAATGTTGTTATTTACGTGTTGTGCATCTTTTCTTATGCCATTTGCTGTGTATTTCGCCATTGGCATATGTTAACGTTGTGATACCTGGGTCTGGCCCTCTTCCATAGCTCCGATGTTCTGTTTGGGAAAATGTAAACCGTGTTTTTTGGTTTATATTTCCGTGGGCTTACACTACGCCTGCACCACTTCACGAATCACTATATGCCTTCATTTGCATGGTGCGACACTGCACATGGGGTGATTTGCATACCTACGCCAGGGGCTGCGCAGATCTGGCGTACGCCGGTAGTGCACGTGGAATTGGATCGTACTTGAATCACTCGGCGGCCATATTTGGCATTATAACGCCTACGCTATGCGTGTGCCTGGTGCAAGCTTCATGAATCCCAGGGGATGTTTTTCAGGGCAAGTGTATTTTCTGGTTGGTTTAGTGCTTTGTGAGCCACAGTAAGTTGATTATACTGAATCTGTCTGGGTAGCTCTAGCTATCTGAGATAATTTAGATTTTTACAATGATGCATTCCATAGGGTAGACCAGCTGCAAACCTAGTATGTTATTATAGCAGCTTGAGAGTTTGTTAAGATCAGTTTTATTTTGGTTGGCAAGTTAAGGGGAAGCATAGTAGAGTGTAGAGAGTAGATGGGAGTGGGCAATGGAAGTCCTAGCATGTGGGGTAAGGAATGGCTTTGCCCTATATAGTGAGCCCAGTCTTCTGTAAATGTTTTTGATTGTTTTCTTGACGCGCACATCAAACTTAAGATTATTATCAATAATAACTCCTAGGAGTTTTGTATGGGCATCTGAAGAGATTATGGTACCATTATTAGCCTTAATGGAGAGAGATAACACCGTGGATCTTTGGGTTAGGGTGAAAAGTAGGAGCTTTGTTTTGTTAGGATTTAGAATCAGACAGTGAGTGGCAAGTTCTCTACTAGGTTAAAAGTACTCTGAGTTATTGATAGCAGCTCTGTTTGCAATGTGCCAGTGCAGATCAATGTTGAGTCATCAGCATATCGAATGCAGATGGCTTCAGGGATGACTGTGTGGAGGTCACTGATAAAAGTGGAAAACAAAAGTGGTCCCAAGATAGACCCCTGTGGAATACCTAGGGTGTTGGGTAGGAGGTGTGAGAGTTTTTTCTGCCATAAGACAGATTGTTGTCTATTGTGCAGGTAGGATTCAAACCATTGGAGAGAGTGATTGCCTAGAGACATTGCTGCCAGGGTGTTGATGAGAAGATGGTGGTTGACCATATCAAAAGCCTTGGACAGGTCCAAGAAAAGGGCTGAGGATAACCTGTTGTTTTTCCTGTTATAGTTTATTGCATTAGAGGAGAAGAGAGGCTATGGCGGTACTATGATATGGACTGAAGCCATGCTGGGAGTTAGTCAGTAAGTTGTTTTGGGTTAGAAAGTACAGAAGCTGTTTATGGATGCATTTTTCCATGATTTTTGCCAGAGGTGATAAGATGGCTATGGGTCAATTACTGGATAATTCAGTAGATCTTCCACCTTTATGGAGGGGTATGACACAAGATATTTCTCAGATAGAGGGGACTGAGGCTTCTGATATGGACTGATTAATTAGAATGAAAACATGGTATGCTATGTTATCAGCAGCTTTTTGCAAATATTCAGCTGGTAGAAGGTCTGCAGCTAGGGTAGTAGGTTTTAATTTTTTGTGTAGTGAATGAATTAAAGATGTAGAGACTGGTCAGAAGCTAAAGGAGAGCTGGGAGCTGGGAGTGCTATCCAGTGTGTTAGAGGAGTTAAGGGGTAATTGGCTAGCAAGGGCTTGGATAGTTTGAGTAAATAAATTATTAAAGGTGTTAGCAGCATCTGCTGGTAGTTTATCAGTAGAGGCTAAGGGAGGTGGAGTAGTGGTTTGACCTGGGTGCAGTAATTTATTTATCCCTGCCCAGAATTTTTGGGGGTTATTTTGGCTTCCTTGTTGGAGATGGAGGTAGTAGATTTTTTATCTAATAGAATGGATTGTTTTGTCTCATTTCTTAGTTGTCTAAATTTGGTTTGATTTAGAGGGTCTTTTGTAGCACGCCATGTTGCCCATGCCTTGTTTCTGACTGATTTTTAATTGAATTTCTTTAGAGAGCCAGGGGGCAGCTTTTTTTTTATCCTAGTGGAACGAGCAGAAGCATGAGAATTGAGAATGGTGAGGAATTTATTGTTAAAGTGGGAGATAGCTTCGTCTAGGGGCAAGTGCATTAGGACAGCCCAGTTGCATGCCTTAAGTTCATCCTGGAACTTACTAGGATTGAAGGTTTCACTATTTCTTATTGTTTTGTAGATGGGATGATGGGAGTAATTAGATTTGTGTTTGCAGATAAAGGTGAGAAGGTGATCACTGAGGTCATCGGGGATGGCCCCCAATGAATACATTTGGGGGTGGTTAATGAATCCTACAAGGATTCTGTTGTGGCATATGACCTAAACCTCAGGACAAGGCTTTTGGTGCTCATGGGTTTGGCCCAGAAGAATGTGCCAGGATCCCAACAACAGAAAAAGATCTGGTATGACAGGAATGCTCATAGCCCGAGCGTATGCTTGGGGAAAGCAGGTTATGGTTCTCATTCCCATCAGACACAATAATGTGCAGGCAGCTTAGGAGGGACCCTTCATAGTGGTAAGGAAGGTCAGTGATGTTAACTAGATTGTAGAAGTCTTAGGCAGGAGGCAGGGCCACAAATTGTACCATGTTAACATGATGAAACCTTACCTTGATAGGGAAGCCCTTGTGCTAAGTATTAGTAGTAGGAGGCAGGAGGAGTATGAGGAGGATCTAGTTCTATAATGAGCCAGCAATGCCAAGTTACTAAGGAAGAAACTAGGGTTGCAGGCACATGACATGACATGACAGTGCAACACTGTACTGGGGTCAGCAATGCCAATGCAGATGGAATCTCAAGACAAACATTGGGTTAATGTATTCCCAGACAGGCTCATTCTCAAAAGCTACATTTCTAAAGGGTCACTTGATAAACTACTTTGAGTCTTCAAAGGGGGGAGAGATGTGGCAATGTGAGGTATTGCCAGCTATGCCAGAAGAAGTATGGAAGTGGATGTGGAACATATGCCAGCACAGCTAGCTAGAATTTTGTAAAGAATTATGTCATTTTTATATCAAACTGATTTGTACAGATACTTATGTGGAAAATGTATTTGTAAAGCTGATTGTGCTAAGAATGTACCAACAGTGGGTCCTGACTGTATTTTAACTGATTAAATGTATATGCTTTAACAGAGAATACTGGAAGAGAATATGTTAACTTCAGTCCAGCCAGCTTTGAAAAATAATAAAAAAATAAATTACCTGGTTTAGTCCATAAAGATTATATCTTGCAGTCCTGATTGCAGCCAGAAACTAAATGTCTGTGCCAAAGAATGGTTTATTAGCTCCAGTAGAAAAGGTGGAAGGGTTTTATGGTTTTATAGCTTACACATCTCAGCAAAGCTCTATCTGTGTGTATTGTAAAACATATGTGCTAAATTCTGGTTCAGTTTCTAGCAATGGGGGGTAGCATGGAAACCTGAAGTCAGATGACCAGATGTATGTGATGTCATTCTGTAATCTAGGACAAAAATTATGTTTTAATGCCAGATGAGAGAGAAGTCTCAGGGCAGTCTGTTTTGTGGAACCTGACATAGAAGGATTTCTCACACACTTCATATTGTCTTGCTTTAGTAAGTGAACCAGGAAACAGTAATGCCTTAAATCAGTCAGGAAAATATAGCGAGATTAGTTAAGTACTGTTTTTCTGTATCTGTCTCAATCTATTCACCTGAGTTATTTTAATATTTCCTGTTCTGAAACTCCAATGTTTATTGTAAATAGATATTTAGTATTTTCATGTTCTTTTATTATTTATTATTAAATATATTTAAACTTTTCATTGTAGCTGGTCCTTTAGAGAATATTTTAACCTTTGAAAATACTCGTATATATTTAGTGACTCTGTGGTCACTCCTGAAAGCCTTACTGCATTGGTCAAAACACTTTCATTTGTACTAATATTAATTTCACTTAGTATAATTGGGCACCCTTGTAAGAGCCTTAGAGCAGCTGGCTATGGAGTGTCTGGTGGCAGTAACTAAGTTATAGTCTGGGCCGAAGGGATGATAGCTAGTAAATCTGTGCCAGCCTTTCCCAGGTGTGTGTGTGTGTGTGTGTGTGTGTGTGTGTGTGTGTGTGTGTGTGTGTGTGTGTGTGCGTGTGTGCGTGTGTGCGTGTGTGCGTGTGTGTGTGTGTGTGTGTGTGTGTGTGTGTGTGTGTGTGTGTGTGTGTGAAAATCAAATGTCAAATCATGTGTGTATGTCAGCAGCTTAGAGCCTGGGCACAAAGCACTGGTGTCGCAGAGAAGATGCTGGCGGAGTTGGCTTGGACACTCAGCTGAGGACTCAGCTCTATAGCTGTGGCAGTGGGGAGTCTTAATGGGGACCTGGAGGGAGACAAAGAAAGATATCCAAACCCTGGACTGAGTGTTTTCCCTGTGTGCTCTTAAGGGGGAATTGGTCTGGATGCAGAGAGCTGCATCTGTAAAAACTGTGTGTACCTATCTTTGTTCCAAGTGAACATCCCTCACCGGTGTCAGTGATGAGCATTTAGGCTCCTTGATTACTTGCTCAAAAGAGGGGCATCACAGTCTCCCAACCCAATATTAACCTTTGGGTGTGTGGAAGTATGCCAACCATCCCAACACCCCCCCACATACCTACCTAACTTAAACTCTCACTACTCCACTATTGCCACATCCAAGGAAGACACACACTCACATACACATCCTGACCCTACCTTTATACTAAACTTTCCAGCACTTACCTTTAGACTATGAAGATGTGGAAGGAGTTTCTGTGCTGACCTACACAGTAGAGCAATTCATACACTTACTCAATGCATAGATCCTTTCCCAGAGGCAGTTTTGGGTAATAGAGAGCACCTGCCAGCTAACATATGCCTCTCCCCCCAACTGTCTCATTAGCCTGTAGCATGGCCGCAAAGACAGCCTAACACAGTGCTGTGTTAGGGCTCTCTCTGAATACAAAAAGGTTCCATCTCAAGGAAACTGTTATGAATTTATCCCTGAAAATATAACATTTGTTAGGTATAGAAATGAATTGTATGTTGTACAGATATGATATAAGAAAGAGTCTAAAAGATGAACATGATGTAGAGATTTTGATATGTGGACGGACTAGTTGGAAGAGAGATGTATCAGTGCATTATATAATAAAATATTGAATAAACAGAAAAATTAAAGCAAATACATCATTGCAAAAACCTTGTGGGGGAAAAAAAAAAAAAAAATATATATATATATATATATATATATATATATATATATATATATATATATAGGTATACCGTCATAAGTTCGATGGCCACATCTTCGATGCTGCTGCCGCGAACTGTGGACCATGAAATTCAAAATTTGCAAAAACCGAAGCACTGAATTACAAAACCTCGCCCCCTTTTTGACCCATGGTAGCACTCATTTCGGCAGTGGAGCAATCAGGAATGTCGAATTTCGATATTTTTATGAAATTATGACATTTAGGGACATCGGCGTAATGGAATTTGGCTAAACGGTTCACGTATATGCACATTCGGAAATGTGCCATTGCACATATGAATGTATGCCTATATATATATATATATATATATATATATATATATATATATATATATATATATATATATATATGTATACATATACATATACATATACATATGTATAAGATATAGAAAGTAAAAGTAATATTTTAAAATAGAAAATATGTCTAGTGTAACATTCAGATAAAAATTGTAATAAATGTTCATAATATTTTCACTAAGTACCACCTGATTTCCTACTGACTTAGGCAGATGCAGCCTTGGTTTAAGTTAGCATGGGAAGGGACATCCCTCAGGATTAAAGCAATCCCCTAATGTTACACTGCTGTGTCAGTACTGAATCACGAACCAAAGCCTTCTAATCTGACTGACATTAATGACAATTATGTTCGTCTGTCAACATTAACATAGCCTTAATTTCACAACACTACTGAAGTAACAAACACAAGAGTGCATTTCTTGTTGTACTTAAATATGACTATGTAAATATTCACCCCATCATTGTCATAACTATTACATCTACATAAACTGGATTCACACACCTTTCAATGGTACACACAAATTAAAATAACATAGTACATTTATTATTGTGAATCTGTTGGTGGTGTTCTAAAGCAAAAGTGGGCTATATTCTTCCAAATATGTATATGCCTATATTTTCTTAAGTTGCAAACAGTAATAGAAATGGTGATGTTTGAATGTCAACCATAGATGGAAGCTTCTTGGACTGGTTCACAAATTGTGGGTGCATCGGGAGGTGGGGAGAGTCTTATATCAGACCCAAACAAATGTACACTTGTCGGCTTGAAACATATACTACATAAAATCTTAGAGATAGTCAAAATATAGTAGATTCAGAATGACACAGCAGCCTGTTTGTTGGATATGGAATCATACAGCTTTGTTAAGGGGTGATATTGCCTTTTGAATCCTGTGGCCTTCTTTTAGAGGTAACAGCAACACTTGATGAAGGGCTGCCAATGTATACTGCTTATCTAGGCCTTGCTAAGGCAGGCACGAGTATCCCACATAAGGCAATATTTGCCAAATTAATAGTATTATGTTAATTTATACATAATTGAGTGGATGAATCATTTATTAATAAAGGGACACATATTAAGTTGGGGGATTACCTGTCTATCCTGACAAGGGTCATCAGTAGTATCTGATCCCACTTAGTTTTTTGGACTACTCTTCTCAGATACAAATGTGGGAAATCAGCCAAAGATTATGATGACCACAAACTGGGTGATAATAGTTACTTTAACAAATGATTCTGAACTTCTCCAAGATGGTTTACAAAACATACACACTCAATAAAGTAATACTGAGTTCGAGTAAATGCAGTGGCATGAAACTTGACAAAAAGGGCATAAATGTTGATTACAAAATGAATTGCCAAATCATAAAATATGGCGCCATCATTAAAAATCTAAGGACAGTGTAAACAACAATTTGAACTTTGACCAATGTGTATATGCCAGAGACGTGGAAGCATATTCTATAGCTCATCAAATACTAAGTGTTATATGTAGTAATTCCACAGAGATTATTGTGACACCTAATACATCACTAAACCAACCTATTACTGAATACACTACTGTGTTTTTTAGCCCTTAACAATCAACCTGGAACAACTTGAAGTCTTACAGTGATTTAGATGTCATCATATTTATTGTAGCCCTGGTTTTACCCAGTGCCTGTAAGGTCACTCCAGTTGAATATGTTTATCAGTGAAGTATACACTTGTAGCTAGAGCATGCCTTTTTCCTAAAAGGTTGGAAGTAACATGTTTTTATAATGTGACTAGGTATAAAGTGCACAAAACAGCAAACAGGAGAGAGCCAAGGTTGTATAATACGAGATTTATTGAGTGACTAAGCACTTTTGTCCTGTACTCTCAGGACTTCTTCAGAATAAAAACACCCATACAATCTCATACTAGAAGTGAAGCTGTAGTTATAAATAAGCACACAAATGCAACTTAAGCATAATAAATAATGTTCCTAATTTTTATTTTTTAAAAGCAATTTCTTAAAAAGATTATTTTTAAAAAAGCCATTGCAATTTAAATTTGTATGATTTATACAATAAATTAAAATGGGTTTCATTAAACTGTGAACTTAAAACACACTTGCACACTTATAAAAAACTCATGTCAACATAAACAGAGAAACTCTATGTTTTAGCTGCCCCTACATTTTAATACTGGTTGCATGGAGACATGATATTTAAACCAGGATTGGTGAAGGCATTTATTCCAAACCTCCACAACAACTCTTTGCACTCTTGACACATTCTCACAATCACCTCCCTTAGGAAATCCACCAGTTCCAGAATACCAACTAAAAATTAATCGTGGGTGGTCCTGAGTAGTGAATGCTTGTACAGAGTATTATAAGCATTTCAAGTTTTAATACTGTACACATTTGAATATTCACATCTTAAATGTTTCTTTCTGTCTTTCCAGCATAGACACATGTACATTTTTTTGCAAATTGCCAAGTAGAATATGCCTTTACTGGCACAATTCCTTCTCCTAAAACATACTTTACTTGCAGCTATTTCCTAAAGTAATACTCTTCTTTTTCTAAAATGTATCGACATTGACAGCAGTTCCCATACTTTCTGGTACCTAAACTTTCTTTACCCCTGTAATGGGTGTTTCTTTCATATAAACTATTTAAATTAAAACCCGTCTTTGACACAAATCTGGGATCCATACCTAGAATTCCTATTATATCAAAGTTGTATCTTAACATATTCCAGTTTTTGGAAGTAACCCCTTTTATTTTTAGTGCAGCACGGTTAAATTCCATTACCATTGCGCTATTAAAATTACTACCATCCTTATTAATATAAGACTTATGGTCAACAGATTCTTTACTAACAATTGGGTTATATTTACTTTTTGATTCTGTGAGAATTTCCTGTGCAATATTCATTACTAAATTTATGGGAAAACCTCTATCTATAAATAAACTTGAAACACATTCAATTTCCTTTATTATATCCTCACACTGAGATGTAATCCTTGCAGCTCATATACATTGTCCATTCAACAAACATTTTCTCTGTGAAGAAAGGATGTGCAGTGGTGAAGGGCAAGTATGAGGTGCTAAAAGTAGGTTTTCTATGAACTTTAGACAAAAATTACCTCCAATTATTTCAGTTCTAGTGTCTAAATAATTGATTATACTTTTGTGGTAATAATATGTGAATTTTAAAAAAGAAGTAATGTTAGTCAGGCAGTTAATAAAGTCACTGATTCCATCATAAGATCCATCCCATAAAATAAATCTATAATCCAGGAATCTCAGGTATAGCTTAACGGATGGCCAAAATTTTGAAGTGAACACAAATGAGTTCTCCCATCCTAATAAAACCAGGTTTGCATAAATCAGGGCACAAGCTGCACCCATTACACCCCCTTTCATTTGTTAAAAGGTTTCACCCTCAATGAATAAAACATTGTTCTCCAAAACTACTCTAGCTAGGACAAATCTATCTCTTGACCATTCAATACTTTAAATGTGGAAAAGCTTTCAAAAAATAAATTTAAACCTTCATCTAAAGGAATAGAGGAAAAAAGGTTAACAATATTTACATTTAAAAAGCCGACATAAACTGTTACCAAATCATTGGTAAATCTCCCCAGAAAGTCCCAGGAGTCTCTTAACGCATATGTTTTGGAGTGCATAATAAATGTGAGGGGCTTATCAATGTACACAGCTATAGGGTGAGTTTTTGACCCCTTGATGGCTACTATTGGCCTAAATGGTGGACTCTTAATGTTCTTGTGAATTTTTGGAATTCCAAAAATTGAGAGGACTCCAGGCTAGTTGACCTTTAAAAATTCATAAATTTTAGAAGAAATCCTCTCATCAGTCATTAAATCTTCTAAAAATAAATCTATTCTATGATACGGGATGTTTTATTTCATTTCTAGAAATCAGAGATTATGTGGTATTATCATAAAGAATGTGAAACATAGCACTAGAATAATCTATTGCCTCAAACAAAATTGTCCCTCCTCCCTTGTCCGATTTCATAATTCTGATATTGAAATTATGAATTAAACCTTCCAGGGTTTCTTACTTTTTATTTGTCAAATTATATGACCTTTTCAAATCCTTATCTATAGATAAACTGTATAAATCAGCCTTACATGCTGATTCAAACATTTGTAAGATAGGGTGGAATGGAGGGTTAAAAGACTTTTTCATGTCTAATTTCTTTCTCTTTTCAACTTAATATTTCTGTGTCATCATATAAAACAACCAAAGTTCAATTTTCTAATAAATAATTTAAGCACTACCAGAGCATCACAAATATTAAATTTACACAACAGTACAAATGTTTGCCCTTTTTCAAATATAGAGACATGTTCAGAGGGTAATTTGCACAGTACTATAATTATAAATATGGTAATCCTTTCAATGTATGCGTAACTCCATCATCATGCACTACTGTACTTGTGCTTTTGCTTTTCTTTTCCCTTTCGCTAATGATTTCTCCTTTCCTTTTGCTTTTCTTTTCCCTTTCACTAATGATTTCCCCTTTCCTTTTGCTTTTCTTTTTCCTTTCCCTAATGATTTCCCCTTTCCTTTTCCTTTTCCCTAATGATTAACACTTTCCTTTTGCTTTTCTTTTCCCTTTCCCTAATGATTTCCCCTTTCCTTTTTCTTTTATTTTCCCTTTCCCTAATGATTTCCCTTTCCGTTTGCTTTTTTATCCCTTTCCTTAATGATTTCCCCTTTCCTTTTGCTTTTCTTTTCCCTTTCTCTAATGGTTTCCCCTTTCCTTTTGGTTTTCTTTTCCCTTTCTCTAATGATTTCCCCTTTCCTTTTGGCATTGTAGAATCTGAATTCACATCAGTGTTACTTCTTATCTGTTGGGACTACTCAATGGAGGAAATTATTCTACTTCAATAACCCTTTCATCTGTATTAGGGGCAGCTTTGCTAACTATTTGAAAACCTTGATTTTGCTTAATGATAGGAAACGTATCATGTTCAACATTTGTGCCTTGAAAAATTTTCCCTGAAGTACTTCCCCTTTTGTTTCTATTAAATTTAAGTGAGAATGCTGTCATGCCTGCATACCGCTTTAAGTCTTTAAGTAACTTTTTCTATTTATGTTTAATAATGTCATCACATTCTTTGGTCAGCCCTAATAAAAACATTTGTATTGGTATTTTTGTAATAATCAAATAATAAATCACTTCTAATATTCCTATTTAAATTATCAGCTTCATATAACAGATTATCAGTTTTACACTTATTGCATTTAATTATTAACTGCATAAGTTCAAAACTATGCTTGTCAAATAAATTAATTAAATCTTTCACCATTTTTCATCATAATCAAGACCACTGGAAAACTTAAATGTCTGCAAGCCTTGAGGCACTATATGTCTCTTAATGCATTCTTCCAAATGCATGTTATCTATTTTCAAATTTTTCAATTTATGTAACCTTTTTACTAAAATGAAAATACCATCTTTCAAAGAGTCCATACTGACACACTTACTGTACAAGTCCCTTTTATAGTTAAAAGCATTACCAAAAATGTTTTTCCCCCCAAAAGAATCTGTCCAGATTTTGAACTGGTCTAAATTACTAAAATTATAAACACATTCACTATTTTGTTTAGAAAAGCCAGCCGAAATGCCAGCTTGTTCAAAAGTGCTATGCTTAAAAGCTACTCGATTGCAGTCATCATGGAGAGTGCCATACACTATACCAGTCTTAAATATTGAAACATTCTTCTGAGGACAGCTGTAACAAAGGAATCCTTGGAAGGTAGAATGCACTACCTCTCATCATCCTTGTGAAGTACTGCAACCAACTGCTAAATGAGAATCATCCCTTCTGTTCCTAAGTTGGAAGCATTCCAGTCCTTCCTGTGCAACAAGCCCAGAAGATTGGCCACAGGGTAAAGAAATTATAGATTGCGACAAGTGCGCAACCAATCAGGTGAGGTCTTCTTTCAAATGCTGAACCTCTGCATTAAGACATGTCCACTAGTCACCTTGCTTTAGTATTAGATATGTGTTACTAGTTTTTGCTTTCCTTTTGTGGTTTTAATTGTTTTATAATGTGCTGCAGAATAAGGTTTAGGTTTACAGGGGCTACTATTGAAACCTTTCCTTCCTGTAGTTATATGGAAGTTAAGTCAACAGAGGGTAAACTATTTCTAACTGATATGCATAATTTGAGCAGGTTTAAAGCATAAACTGCCCTTTGCGGAATGTATTTCGACATACTAGTTTAGCGTTTTCTGTCTAACAGCTGTTTTTGCGGTGGTAGAAGAGGGTTTTTTGTCGTATTAGTTTTGGCGCTTACTGTTTAACAACTGTTAGTGACTGTGTTAGAGTAAAACCCACCCTGTGCAGTATGTCTCCCCTGCCAACACTTTATGTTTTGTTATTATCTTATTTCTCCAGTTTTTAGTCGAGTGTATTTCCCAGGAAGATATCTGAAATAATAATAGCTACTATACCATGGGAACACCACTCATAAGGTAGCGTATACAACACTTGTATGGGTTCAGGTTTCTGCTTGCCTGGAATACATTTAGTCTGCCTGTCGCTAAGAGCATATGTGGTTAGCGTTATCATAAAGGATTTACTTACTACGCTATAAGAGTAATGAATGTATCAGCCATTGCCTTTCTATGAAAAGCATTAGTTCGCTTGTCGCCAAGTGCATATGCACTTAGCATTTTTCAGAAAGGACTCACCTGTGTGTTATTAATTAATGAATGTATCACTGATGTTTGCTTATTTTCCATGCATTTAAATTGTTTAAATAGTGTTCTACAAATCTGTACTGCTTCAATGATGGCTACTAAATGTCTGTCATGCTGTTTTTATACAACTGTATTGCTTTTATGGCCTGTAAAGCTAACCCAATGAGGTCTTTCTGGCATTTGTTCCTTAAACCACTAAGACATGGCAGAACTCTATAGTTAGTGTTTCCTTTTCTTTCTCTTGTAGTACACACATATAATAATTGTATTATATCAATACACTTTTCTATGTCTTTTTATAGCCCCCTCTTGTGCTATAACTAACCACCCTCCTTTTTGTTTTTAGCCCTTAGCAGAACCCTCTCTATGGTTCACCTAGCCACT
This sequence comes from Protopterus annectens, assembly GCF_019279795.1. Classification (NCBI taxonomy): domain Eukaryota; kingdom Metazoa; phylum Chordata; order Ceratodontiformes; family Protopteridae; genus Protopterus; species Protopterus annectens. The sequence goes on from NC_056727.1 coordinate 434,297,374, forward strand.
ACAAAGAAACACTAATCTCGTGGACATCCTCCCTTTATTTGGCCATCGACCCTGCTGCTATCCTTAAGCTCCAAAAAGACAACTTAAGTATGTGTTCCAGCGAATGACTTATTGCAAAGGAAACCATAACTATTTGTAAAGTCCATTACTTTGCCTAATTGTAACTGTACTAGCTAGAAACCTGATGTGAATAAACTGCATTACCTATTTGTTCCTGACAACAAGACGCTAGCAGCTCCAACCTCCCTATATTCTCTCTTGTTCTCCTCTTCCTCACTCCTCACCCTTTTACTCCTTGTTCTTGATCCCCCTTGCCTTGCACATTCCTCTGACTTTTTCTCATTTCCAAACTAGACTCCCTCATATAGCCTTTGCCTTCCTGCAATTCTATCCTCTGCATTACCTGTGCCTCTCCTAAAGCCTCACTGTCTGGGCTCTTACACTCCATTGCTAGAGACTTTCTCTCTTTGCACTTTTTCACTACCTGTTAACCTCAGACCTTTGGGCTCTCTCCTGTTTCCCTAAAGCCTTCCTGCCTTTATCTCTCTCTCTCTCTGCTAACTCTAAGCTTTGCTTTCCAGTATCCCCTCCATCCTCCTCTTCCCAGCCAGTAGCAATATCTCTCTTACTAATTGCTTTCCTGGTCTTTCTGGTCACGGGTGTTTGCCCCACTCCATTCGCCCTCGCTGCACTTGGGCTCTCTTCGCTCCCATACCCTACCCCCATTCCCACCCATCCCATTACAATTTCCTTTATACCATCCTCTCCCTCCCCTTCCTTCTAAACATCCAATAGCTGTTAACTTCCTGTCTTAGCTCTAATGACTGTGTACCCACTCTAACTGCCTTTCCCCTGTAACCTGATACTACCTTTTTAATACATCACTCCTTACTCCAAACTACTTCTGCAATTAAGAACTCTATCATATTATTCCTCCCCAATATAAAAATGAAACATCTTATTATTTCTATCCCATTCCTATTTCTACTCTCAACCCAAACCTCTTATCACTTCCACCACCCCTATCTAACACTACATTCCACAACCACCTGCAACTCTGCAAATTTCACAACATCCTCCTTCTGCTTCATTTCTCCTGCCTTATTTAACCTCCATGTCACATGTACACACAAACTACCCCAATTGCACACAATTCTGCCTAACTCTAAATCTAAAGCCAAACTCTGCAAACTACATTCACACTTCCCTCTACTCTCACTACCCACTACTAGCGCACTGTTATTAGGAGATATACACCCCAACCCTGGCCCAAACTCCCCCCTCCCAGCCACCCACACCACATATCCTCAAACACCCCTCCTTCATCAAACAATTCTCAACCTTCCCTGCCCACTACAACTGGATCATCCACTTCCAAACACCTTGCCATATACTCTCTAAATATTCAAAGCCTACCCAACAAAATCACTGACTTCCATGCCTGGATAACCCATACAACCCCTCACATCCTCACACTATCTGAAGCCTGGCTTAAACCACATGTCTTTAACAATGAAATTCTCCCACCAGGCTATAACATATATTGCTCAGATAGATATCCAAAAAAAGGTGGTGGAGTCGCCATCCTCCATTCTAACAACCTCAATCTATCACCACTTCCCATAACAGTCCCCAACTTCCACCCAGTAGAACTTATAATACTCAACTGCCACCTCAACCCTCATAAGAAAATAGCGGTTGCTTCCATCTATATCCCTCCTGGAAACAATCTAAACACTCTTGAAAACATACTGTCCTGGTTTTCCCATAACATAACTTATGAAATGCTCATCTTGGGAGATGTCAACTTAGACTGGTCCAAACTGAAAACTGACTCTCCCCAAAATAGTATTAACTTACACGGCTTCCATCAACTCATATCATCCCCCACCTGACTCCACAGAAATACATATTTCAGCTCCATAATAGACTGGATACTTACCAACTGCCCCCACCATTACCACAACCCTATTACTCTACCAGACCAACTTAGTGATCACCTCCTCATCTCTGTCCTCAGATTCAACACCCAACCCCCCAAACATCATCTATATCGTGACTGCCGTACACTCACCAATTTTAATCTAACACAATTCAACTCAAATCTATCTTCCATTGACTGGTCCTTCCTAAAAATATCCCACTAGATGAGGCAGTCAGCAGCTTTAATAACATCTTCCTGAATACCCTTAACTCCCTTGCTCCTTCTAGAAGAATTTGAATAAAATCCAATCACGCCCCATGCCCTCTCCAAACAAAGTCCCTCATGCTCAACAGAGATAAAGCCTGGAAAGCCTGGACCAAAACCAAAGAATTATGCCACCTTCACCACTACTTGTACCTCAGAAACCTTACTAAGAAACAAGTCAATGCAGATAAAAAGTCCTTCTACAACTCTGGCCAACTTACTTACAAATCAAACCCTCAGAAATTCTGGACTACAAAAAACAGAATCCTGGCTCCAGGCCATCCATCAACACCCAGCCCCTTTCCCAACACAAACCCTCTAGACACAGCTACCCTTCTTAACAATCACTTTATCAATACTATTCAGTCACTCATCCCATCAAAACTGTAAGACTACTCCCCTGTCTACCCCACCCAGCCTACATGACAATCCTCCATTCTCACATCATCCTGTCTCCACCTCCTACATAAGATCTCTTCTTTATAAACTCAAACCCTGTTCCTCCTCCACTGATAATCTATCACCCACCTTCCTCAAACTAGCTGCAGACACCATAGCTTACCAAGTGTCCATATTAATTAACAGATCTATACAAGAATCTACTGTCCCCACTCTCTGGAAATCCTTTTTTACCATTCCTCTGCACAAAGGTGACAATTCTA